>NW_028275167.1:11961666-12288611 GCF_013281855.1 Momordica charantia | reverse complement strand
TGATAAATGAAAAGGAAAAAAGAGAAGTGAAAATTAAAAATATATATATAGTGAAACGTGCCACACGTTTTTTATGAGTTTGTGAGTTTATTTACTTTTTAAAAACATTTATAAAATTTAGGCAAAATATTGAAAACTAAAAAAAAAAGTATTTTTACTTTGGAGCATGTTTGTTTTAAAAAGACAAAAATAAAGTCATATTGTTACAAAACTTTTTTTACGGATTTTCTTTCGAAAGATATTATATATATTTGAAATATTATGTTTGGTTTTAAAGATTTTAGAAGTTTCAGAAATTTGTAAAAGATATTATATTATACTTTAGTTTCAAAATATCTCTCAAACATTTCGAAAATATAAAGATTAAAAGAAACAAAAATTGAAACTACTAATACCAAAATAGTAAAAAAGTATTTAGGGACTAAATTAAAATAGTATTTAAAATGGTATATATATATGATACTCAAAACAGAAGGATGATGGTTTACTTTATAACTTTTTTTTTCTTTTTTTTAGAGAAAGTATAATTTTGTTGTTTTTATCACTTTTCGAAATCTATTATACATCACCTTATTAATTGATTTATGGTGATAAACTTTTCTCACTTGTTAATGTGTTTTTCTCACTTGTTAGTATTAGTAATTATGTAGATATATATTAGTGGAAAATTTTGATTTTGTAATTTTTGTTAAAGGAATATGATTAAATTAAAATATATACTACATGTCATCAAAATAAAGAAAAGGAAACCAATAATGTAGTTTCGTCATCTTATTAGAGTCAAACTCTTGATAAACAAAAAACCAAATTCACCTATATGTAATTTTTAAAAAATGGTTTGAGTAGACACTTGGATTTTCTTTGTTCCGCATCAAACAAAACGAAGCCTAGAAAGAAAATTCAAAATTGATATAGGAACCACTAAAACTCAAAATTCAAATAAATCAAACCCTAAACACTAAACTCTAAACCTTAAAACCCTAAACCATAAACCCTAAATACAAATCAAACCCAACCACAAACCCTAAACCCTAAACCCTAAACCCTACAAATTAAACCCTAAATTCTAAAACCCTAAACCCTAACGAAGCCCTAAAACTCTAATACAAATCAAACCCTAAACTCTAAAACCCTAAACCCTAAACCCTAATAGAAATCCAACCCTAAACCCTAAGCCCTAAACCCTACAAATTAAACCCTAAATTCTAAAACCCTAAACCATAACGAACCCCTAAAACTCTAATACAAATCAAACCCTAAACCCTAAACCCTAACGAACCCCTAAAACTCTAATATGAATCAAATCCTAAACTCTAAAACTATAAACCCTAAATACTAACATTAAAACTCAAAACCCTAAACATTAAAACCAAATATATAGTTTATCATTATTTTCTAATATAAATTTTTTAATTTCAAATATCAGATTTAGTTGCATAAACATCATGGTAGACATGGGCGTGGGATTTAGGTGTTACATGAACGGACATATTGTCAATGGACCGAATGGTATCGAGTATAGTATGTCCCCATGTCTTCAAATAAATGTTGTTCGTGAGATCCAATTCGACACATTTAAAGATTATTTACGTCAAGCATTATCTATAAACGGAGATCAGAGATTAGAGGTCATATTTAGATACGGGAGTATTGATATGACAGGATCAACTTTGTACGTTCCTATCACACTACCAGGCGAGCATGAGTTTAGGTTTATGATGACCATTGCTCCATCCCTACCAAATACTCTAGACATTTTCATTACTCAACCTTACATTTATAATTCCTCTCCAATTAGAGAAGTAGATAATTCTCCTCAAATTGCACATTGCAATGGAGCAGTAGATGGTGAAGAACAAATGTTAGAGTTGCCCAGCGATAATCTTGATGATCAAACTATCACCACAAATAATGAAGAAGTAGAATATGTAGGACAAACGGCAGAGTTGCCCCATGATGATCTTGATGACCAACCTATTGCCACAAATCCTGAGGATATTTCAACTGATGATTGTGAAGATTTTCTAGAGCAGTCAGGTGACGTGCATCGTGAATATGAAGTTCCTGAAATGTTCACTGATTTAGATATAGATGCAATCAGTTTTATGCCTGAGGTGGATTTGGTAGAGGAGACTCGTGGTTCTGACAACTTGCATGTAGGAATGGTTTTTAAATCAAAGTCTGATGTAAAAAATGCTGTCAAAAGCTATTCTGTTCTTCGTCATCAACATTTTGATGTTGTTGAGTCCACCACGAAAACTTGGGAGGCTAAATGCAAAAGATACGACAATGGTTGCATGTGGCGGTTACGTGCGAGCTATCTGAAAAAGCATAGGAGGTTTCAGATCACACAATATATTGGCCCACACACTTGTGTCTATGCAAGATTGAGTCAAGATCATAAACAGTTGGACTCTAATCTTATTGCAGCAGAGGTCCATAGCGTTGTGAAATCTAACCCAGCCATCAAGGTTGCAACACTGCAGGAAATATTAAAGAAAATGGGGTATTCAAGAGTATAGGATGAAAAAAGAAAAGTCATTATAAATGTATTTGGTAATTGGGAAGAATCGTACCCGATGTTACCTGAGTGGGTGAATGTACTACAGATAACTAATCCTGGTACTGTAGTTGACTGGTTGTTGATGGGGGCAGAAGATACTGGTGAAGCTGTATTTCAACGCGTTTTCTAGGCGTTCGGGCCTGTCATAGAAGGTTTCAAGCATTGCAGACCCTTGCTTCAAATCGATGGAACACATTTATATGGGAAGTATAAGGGGAAATTGTTAATAGTGACGTCCGTCCATGCTAATAGCCACATTTACCCTGTTGCATATGCCATTGTAACAGAAGAAAGTGCTGATACATGAGGATGGTTTCTATCTAACATAAGGCGTAAGGTGGTAGGGAATAGGAAGGGTGGTAGGGAATAGGAAGGATATATGCTTGATTTCAGATAGACACAAGGGCATTATATCTGCCATAAGGAACCCTGCAAATGGATGGACAGATGCACATCATAGGTTTTGTTTGCGCCATCTCGCAAGTAATTTTAATGAACGATATAAGGATAACACATTGAAAAGTTTGGTATATCGTGCGGGATCGTAATTTCAAGTTCCAAAATTCAAAGAATGTATGGATCAGCTTGAAATAGCAAATGAAGGATGCATGAGATTCTTCAGTTCTTTAGATCCAAAACAATGGACGCGGGCGTAAGATGACGGACACCGATATGGGTGGTGTACCACAAATATTGCTGAATGTATTAATAGTGTACTAAAAGGTGCTCGAAAGTTACCTATAACTGCATTGGTCCAGGTAACGTTCTATCGAACTGTACATTATTTTGATAAACGAAGAGTTGAAATACAAGCTGTCATTGCAAATGGAGAACGCTTCAGAAGATGAATTCTTATTAATACATTTCCTATGAATGATAATGATATGATCATTTAATAAATTTTAATATAATTGTTAGGTATGCCATTGGAATATTAACTCCTTGGGAAGCACGTGACACTGCACACAGTGTGTGTAGGTTTGATATGGATAGTGGAACATTTGATGTTACCACTGCAATTCATCCACGGACGTTTAGAGGTGGAGTCACACATCGCGTGAACTGTAAGGAGCGATCATGCCAATGTAAATAAGTGAGCAATGCTACGAGATTCCTTGTTCCCGTGCCATTGCAGCTTGTGCAAGCGTCGGCACAGATTATTTGTTGTACATAGACAAGCAATATAATCTGGAGACATATATGTTTTGTTATTCACCCTTATTTGAACCTATCCCGAATAAAAGAAGCTGGCCCACCTCTAACTTCATCAAAATTCATCCTGATAAAAATTTAGTGAGAGGTGTCGGCAGACCATCTGCATCTCGCAAGCATAATGAGATGGATTGGAGGGAGCCAGAAATAAAAATACATTGTGGAATTTGTAGGCAAGAAGGACATAATCGACGGAATTGTTCTAGTCGAGGTCATAATCCCACTTCCTGATGTTTGATGTAACATTTTATGTGTAATTTCTATTGCCCTAGCATTTTCCATTTTAAATTTTCCATTGTGGCATTTTTCATGTAATCGTACTGGAATTATTGATGAATGTAATGTTTTACTTTAATTTTTATCTTAATTCACAATGCAAACAAATAAATTTTGTACTAAACTGATGAATATATGGTTTATTAATCTACTAGACTATCAGAATATGGAGGATAATAATAGCATAAGACCGTATGATTCATCTGTTTTACATCTTCAAGCTAGCCATCGATCTGAGTTGGTCTGGCAAACTGGATACACCGACCCCTTACATTGCAGACGTCGAGAGGTTACTATTAGTAGGGTGACACGTCTAGATCCTTGTATAGATCCATATCTACGACAAGTAGGATTTTATGGTGTGTCACGGTTGAATTTTATACAGTTAGACTGGCATTTGATCAAAGCTCTGGTGGAGCGCTGGTGACAAGAGACGCACACATTTCACTTGCCGCATGGAGAGTGTACCATCACATTACAGGATGTCGCCATCCAATTTGGACTACCTATAGACGGGAAAGCTCTTATTGGATCATTTCAGCACATTTGGCGAGATGTGTTTACTGAATTACTAGGAGTTACACCAGGAGAAAGAGATTTAGTTGGTGGTCGTCTTAGCTTACCATGGTTGGCAAACCAGTTTGATGATTTTGCCCATCTACCAAATGATGTTGATGATGTAGCTCTACAACGTTATGCTAGGGCATACATTCTTACCCTTATTGGAGGTATTGTATTTTCAGATAAGTCGAACAGTATAGTCCACTTGATGTACCTACCTCTACTAGCAGATTTTGGTATAGCTGGACAGTACAGTTAGGGTGCGGGTTGCCTTGCCTGGCTTTATAGACAATTATGCAAAGCTGTTGCTATAGATGCACAAGATATAATAGGACCAGTTATATTACTACAAATTTGGGCATGGGATTGCTTCCCTTTACTAGCACCCCGCAGACTCCATATACACGAGAATAACTTAGGAGATAGACTATTGGCAGTACGGTACGTAATTTTATTTTTTAGTTCAAGTAAATCACACGTATGTTTCTTCAATAAAAACCAACATTCAACTTCTCGTAAATATAGATGGAACGATGATTTTAGAGTTACTGAATCCCCGACTCACGTACTTATCCAATACCGATTCATGTTGGATCAACTCATACCGAATCACGTATTATTAATTTTATTTATGTATGATTGTTTATTAACGTTGGATTTATTTTTTGGGCTTATCTTCCAAAATTAATGCAGATTATTTGGGAGCCATATAGGCACTTATTCGGGCGCTTACCCAAGTATTGCCTTATTGGTCAGTATATATGGACCACTAGGAGTCCTCTCATATGTTTTTATGCGGTAGAGTGGCAATTTCCCGACCGTGTTATGTGTCAATTTGGGCGGGTGCAATATATTCCTGTACATTGCAATACAGATATACGTCTTCACACATATGCCCTACGCGGGCGTCATGAACAAAATTGGGAACAAACTTTGGCTCCCCAAATTCAGGAGTGGGAAAACCGTCAAAATAATACTATTAATGGTCTCCCTATAAATGAGGGTGCAGACGTTGATCATAATTATAATACTCGGTTCAATCGCATTAGTAGGAGATTTCTCACCAGGGCAGGAGCATCATATAATTATTTGGTAATTAACGTCATAACTAAATTTTTATACCACCTTATTTACCAGTATTAAATTTGTTTTCATCTTTTTTCCAGAATGCCATGTCCAATATGACTGATAGCGGTAAATCCATTTATCTAATATTATCAAAATATATCGATCGATGCAATTTGAAGGAGTGATACTAGATCGTAGGAGAAGACGACAACGAAGAGGAGTTAATATTCTTGATGATGATCCAAATGACCAAGAATGGGAATTAGGTTAAGTCTTAATTTTTTTCTAAGAATTTTTTGAGGTTTGTTTTATTGTAATCAATGAAATTTCAAGACATGCAATTTCAATTTTAACTATGTATTTATTTTTATGAATTTTGATGTTTGTATTTATGAAGTATATTTAATCGAAAATTAAAAAATTTAGATAAGTTATGAAGTTTGAGTTTTGATTTTATTATAAAAAATTTTAATTATTAAGTTAATAAAAAAGATGAAATATGTTAATATAAAAGAATAAAATATTTTTTAAAAAAGGGGTCATTAAATTTTGAATATTTATTAATATAAAGTAATAAACTCTTAACCTAAAATACTCACAAAATAATAGAAATATATAAAACAATTAATTCACGAGAAAAAAAAACGTAGTAATGTCCATTCAACGAACACTGGCGACATATGTATCCCTCTAAGATGAGATACGAGTGAAGTTGTTTAATACGAATATCGTAATTATGATGTTTAATAAAAATTAGGATGAGATGTGAAGGGAAGTAATAACAAAATTAAAAAAAAAAAAAAAAAACCAGAGACGCATCTAGTCACTTGGTCCGTCCATCAGGGCTCGTGATGCCGGTCGTGGTCCGACGGAGCACTGAATGCGTCTCTTCAAGAGACGCATTCATATAAAAATAGTCAAATGCGTCTTTTTGAAAGACGCAACACCCTAAAAACCCAAATGCTTCAACCCTCACCAATTTTTTTCAATTAACATCGAAAAGGTCTTTAGTTTTTCAAAAAACCCCTTACCTTCGACGGCAGCAGCGACGGCGAGGTGGCAGCGAAGGCGAGGCTAGATCGAGGTGGTTTTCGATAGGGACTACGGCGGCACGAAATGGGTCGGGAATAAGGCGTCAGCGGCAGTGAACGAGACAGTGGTGACGTCAGCAGCGGCGGCGGTGAAATGGATAGTGAAATTCGAGCGTGGGTGGGGGTCTAAAAATCGGTGGGGGTGAAGGGGTATGTAAACGGAGGCGGCGTGAGAGAGAATAGAGAGGGTGAGGGTTTGAATAGACCTTTGGGGATGACATTAAATGTCGTTGCCAAAGGCCTTTAAATTCATTGCCGAATGATGAATTTAAATTTCAGGAAAATTGTGGGCGGCTGAAAATCCACCCTTTGTGGCGACGAAACGGATTTTCGTCCTTGTTGGCGACGAACTTTCAATTTCATCGCCAAAAAAGAGTGGTATTTCAGCCGCCCACAACATTACCGAAGTTTGGGTTGGACCTTCGGCGACGAGCATTTAAAGTTCATCGTCAAGAGTCCTCCTTTTGTTCGTCGCCAAAAGTAAACTTTATTTTGTCGCCAAAATGGAAACTTTTGGCGACAACATGGACTTTCGTTGCCAAAAGGAGAACTTTTGGCGACGAAATTTGTCGGCGTCGCCGAAATTTAAAATTCGTGTAGTGCCAGCTTGACATCAACCTGATGCACACATCCCACCATCGTAAAATCTGTTGACTGTCAAGTCTGGAGCATGAAAATGGCGAGGTAATTAACACTTCCCACAGTCCCCGAATAAAAGGCGGGATTTATTCATTATAAAGGTACGCAATCCTTACCAAGCTCGGCTTGACACTATCTTGAATTAAGTATTAACTTAAGCTTCAGAGTACACGTGGCTGAGAACCACACTAGTGTAAGGTTTTGTTTGCAAGTCATCACTTCAACTAACTAGGCTTCCAACTCATATCTGATGCCGACTCGTCGCCTTTTCCAGAATCCTACATCAACAATATGTGTAGATACTATAAATTAATTTCTAATTTGATGATGAGTCAAATTAGAAATAAGAAAAACTTGTAACCGACGAGTGATTTTTTGGTTAGTTACATAGGGGTTATGGTCTCCAACATTAGATAGTTTTCACAATGGTTCTTCTCATCCTCATTAAAGAGAACCACTTCTTCTACAAAGGAGAAACTTAAAGAAAACTAAAATTAAATCACGATCTATCTAGACTTGGAAGATCAAAACCTCATCACTCAACTTTCAACGATTAATCCAGGTACGCTTCCTCTTCTTTGAGTTTAGTTTTCTTGGAATTCGATATTGAAAATCGATCAGCAACTTCAAGTTTATAGGTTTTAACTTCTTTTCGACCCAACGGATCATTATTAATTCTTCCATTCTTTGTCCAAGAAGTGGGGAACCCCATTAGAAACTTGTTACATGCCCAAGCTTTATTCCACATATATGTGTGGCTACATATCAAGAAATTAAAAAGGGTAAGAGAAAGAGAAGAGGTGAGAATATATACTAAAGGCACAATGGGTTACTTTAGAAATGAGCAATAATGGCCCATTTGCATGCTTTGAATCTCAAAGAGTGGAGGGTTAGGTTGGGGTAATTAGATGCACTCACGTGGCCTATAACTTCTCCAATCCAAAGCCCCTATTCTATTCAAATGCTGACAACACTAAAACCCCAACAGAATGTTCCCCCAACCACCAATGCATATGCAAATGCATTCCTCTCTTTCTTTTGCTTCTTTATTTGCTTTCCTTTCACAAATCCAATCGAATAATCATAAAAAGCACATTCTATATCCCTTTCTCCCCATCGCTAAAATCAATTCTCTACTAATTAATTATATTCTCTCAATATTCTTTCTTTTCTTCTACCTTCACTCCTATTCTTTACTCACCTTTAATCTCTTGATCAATTCAATAAAACAAACAAATATCAACATTTAATCTTTACTATTTACAAAGTTTCAATTTAGTCTCTTATATTTTAATATTTTTTCATTATACCCTTCACGTTGATGAAGGTTCAAATTGTCTAATGATAAGCTTACCTGGTATGATGTGCAGTGAGTTCGCACAAATTTAGAGAAGGGAATTAGACCACATGGGGGAGGGGGGATTCTAACTTCTCTTCCTAGGTAGTTGGCAAAAAAAATTTATTTTCTTCCTTTGTGGTCCATAATACTCTTCGAAATTTCTGTCAACTTACTAAATATCATGTCCAACAAAATTTTACACTAGGAGTATAATTAAAAAATTTTAGAATATAAGAGACTAAATTTGGAACATTTTATATAGTAGAGACTAAATTGAATAAATGTCCAAATAACATGTACTAAAACATATATTTAGCCTCTAATATACCATGTCGTTTTTTTATCAAGTGATAATTTATTGTTAGAATCTAAAAGCAACTCCATGAAAACTTAAACCTAAAATGGATAATAATAGCATAGATCGTCCAAAAAAGCTTTTCATATATTAGAGTCCTACTCTTGACTATACATAGATGACTATCTCCTTACTAATAATGGATAGTTAAACTCTTGCGGTTAGAGGTAAATAAATTATTTATTGGTGTAAGATCTTTTAGATAGGGTTTAAAAAGAAGAGATCGCCATATTTAGACCTAAGTATGGAGATAATATATAATATGTTTAAAGTAGATAATATTATACATTTGACGAGAATATGTTTTCTTTTTTTTCTTTTGTGAATATATAGTTTGCAAGGTTTGAACTCTTAAAGAGGGAGTTGTGAAGAAGTTAGCCATATGGTGGACCACAAGATGCCTAGATTGGGGTAATTTGAACCACATACTTGGTACTTTGTTCAAGGCATGCAAGCTTTAATATGTGTGTTATTGTAATGTGTATATAAAGGGGAAAAGAAAGAAAAAAATAAAAAAAATAAAGTTGGGTTTGAAAACATTTGAAATAATGGAAAAAAGAAATGAGTAGAAAATGAGTTGTGTTTAATGATAGTCAGCGGCAATCTCTGGTCCTCCCACCAAATTACTTTTTTGTGTGGCCAAGAGGGAATTGGCAGATTAATTATTCCTTGTTTCTGAACATTTCAAACTCAAGGAACCAAATGGCCACAGCCACTCCAAAAGAGAAAAGAGAAAAGAAAAAAGTGAAAAGGAGAAAAAAAAAAGAAGAAGATAAAAGATTAAAGGTAAAGTGTATGCAGATTGAGTAGGGAATTAGCAAGAATGATATATACTGTTTCTCCCACACACAAAGAAGTAAGAACCAAACCAAACCACTTGATCTATTAGGAACAGTAGAAACTATGCTGTTGATTATTTCTGAAGCAAGTCAAATCATACCACTGCCTTCGTACCATTTCGAACTCACGATTTTTATTGTCGAAAATACATGACATTAATCAGTTGAGTTATGTTCAGTTTGACACTACTACTTCATACCATATCCATCTTTACATATTTGAGATTCGTTTTTTACTCATCGCTAGATATGTTTTAGTCATGTTTTTAATTTAGTGCCTTATCTTTTCATATTTTTTTCCATTATATCCTTTACATGGGTGAAAGTTAAAATTGGTTGATGATAAACTTGTTCAATGTATTTACAAAAATTTTTGAAAGAAACAAAACCCACCTAAGGGAGGAAAATTTTCAAACCATTTTAAAAACAAGGTTTAAATACTATTTTGATTTATGTACTTTAAAAATGTTTATTTTGACCCCTTGTATTTTCAACTTTTGTTCATTTTAGTCCCTATACTTTTGAAACGTTCATCTTGGCCCATGTATTTTGAAAAAGTGACAATTTTGGTCCCTTAATTTTCATTTTTATCTCATTTTATTTCAACCATAATTTTAACACAACATTTCATTCACTAAATTTTTTGAAATGTAGCCATAAATTTGTATTAAAAGGTTTTCCTTGTGCATAAAATTTTTGTTAAAATTTTGTAAATAGGGACCAACTTTGTCACCTTTTTTAAAAAAAATTATACAGGGTGCTAAGGATCTCATATTGAAAAGATAAGGAACCTAACAATAATTGATAATATAACTGGACTACTCCTTTCACATTCCTAACTGAGGAGGGAACCTCATAAATATATGATATCAGAGCCCAAAAACTCAAACGAGTATTCGATCTAAAAATATGAGATCTGACTAAGATTGGTGAACCCAAAAGAATACATCATCTTGAGAAGGAATGTTAAGGATCCCACATTGAAAAACAAGAGACGTAGAAAGGATTTATAATAGAAGTGAGCTACTCCTCTCCTTGTCAATTTATTTTTGAGATGAAACTCCATCAAAATAGACATATTTAAAATACATGAACCAAAATAGAATTTAAACCTCGGGACTGTAATTGAGATTTTGATGATGTCTTTTTCAAAGTTGAGATTATTATTATATATATATATATATATAATTAGTTGTAACCCTGATAGAATTTTCTTGGAACAAGGTTATAGTTTGAAGGGGAATTGTTTTAGGGAATGGAGAAAGAAGATTATTAGTGTGACAAGTAAGCATATAGGAATGCAGAATATAAATGGATGATTGGATGGTGTTGGAAGAAAGTAAATGTGATTTCCCTAAAGAGAATTTGATGATAGAGAGAGAGAGAGAGAGAGAGGGTTATTATGGGAAAGTTGGTATCTTTAAAAGCAAAATGTGTGATGTGAGAAAGACAACATCACTTTGATTATTATCAAAGATAAGAATAAGATTCAGTAGACCAACAAAAACCATATAAATATTGATAATCTTTTCATATATATAAATAGAAAGTTGTTTGAATATTATATTCCTTTGGCTTTACCCAAATTATGACTCCACTATTATTAGAAGAGAATCACCTTTCTATCTCCTCTTTACTTCTCATCCCTTTGTTGGATTAAGTGGAGAGATAGAAAAATGATCAGAAAGGCACAACTAAATGATCTTAATCATATATTTGTCTCAAATGTTAAATCAAACTTTTTTTTTCACTTTTTTTTAGTTAAATGATTGCATTATTGCTCCTCAAATCATATGAGGAAGCATGCAATGCTCATAAAGAATTTTGATTAAATCAAAGTAGGACCCACATATTTCAATGAACTTTGTGCTTATTAATTACATATTCTTATTTCACTTTGTTCTCAAAAGGCTTACCATTTATAGAAATGTATAACACTTGGATTGGAATAAACTAGACATCAAGTTGGTAGGATATAATTTCCAAACATAAAATTAATCAAAATATAGGAACCGTTATTTTGCAAGATGATAGTAAAGTTTAATCATTTGCAAATTGGAATTTTGCACACTTTTATTTATTTTATATGTTTCATTTTTAGAGTTATCCACCCCATGATGATTTTAAACTAAATGAAGTATCATGCATCTAGCAAGTTTTCAAGAAATTGCTCGAGTGTTAGCAAAAGTTCCTGGAGAGAACTCTTTTGTTTAAGTCTCAAACTCAATGTATCCCATTCATCTATTTTTCTTGTAATATGAAAGAATGAATTTCATGTAAGGAGATTGTATTCTTGACTCTATTTAGCCCAATTTAACCTACTGTTGAGTCATCTTTTATCCAGGTAATTCATTTAAATCAAAAGACAAAACTTAACAAGAGTTCATAACTCTCACTTTAGGGACTTAGAAGTAAGGGATCAAAATGTCTCATCAATAAATTGAACAAAGTGAGGCTACAAAAAAAAAAAATAATAATAAAAAAAAAAAAATTCCAAACCATCCTTAATTCATTTTCTCTCATTCCACTCTAAGATTAAATCGTGTATTTTGTTTCATGGAGTCGCGAAAAAACATGTGGTCATCTTTACCAAATTTGGAGTTGGTTACTAGGTAAAACACTCACCTTTTCTATATACTATAGATTAATATTTTAGGTTACTACTCCAACTAAATTTCGTAAACTATTAACATATTCAATTCAAGAATATATCCAGTGACATACTTTATGTAATGATTGTTGTGTTGTATTGGGTTAGTTGACCTACGGAAGAAATTCATGTCTATTATTAATTTATGTTTATGTATTTTGTTAATTGCGTCAAGATTATTTACTATGAGAGTATCTATAGCACTCATCCTTTTATCTTTTTACTGTTTTTTTTCAAATAAAGATGGATTGGTATATATATTATCTATATATAATCATTAAAAAATAAGGATGGATTGGTATATATATTTATAGAATCATGTAATAGTGTATGTATACTTATACTTTAATATTATAAACTATTATATGAAAAAAGAAAGTAGGAAAGGAAGAAGAAGCAAAGAATTATGAAGGTTGAAGAAAAATATAATAGGCATGGTGGGGAGTGAAGAGGGATTAGTTGGGAGAGATGATGTGAAGGAGAAGGTTTCTGGGAAATAGGATTTCTGATTCCAAATCTTTTTCACTGTGGATTTTTACCCCTTGTAAAAATATTTGTACTCCTGATTCCTCCATGCATATTTTTTACCCCTTTTTATTTGTTCAAATATGAAAGTACATTTTACTGTTATGTTATAAATTCTCACTAATACAAAAATATCCTTAAATTGTCTGACTCTTAATTTATAAAAACTCAAGCGGATAATTCCAAGATCTATCCTTTCTAGTATATATATATATATATATATCTCAAATTTTCCCTCCTCAGAAAAAATCATGTAATTTTATAAATTAAGCAGGAAATTTCGCACTTCAAATAACCCCTCAGGAAGTTTTGTCGACTCGTCTCCATTGCTCATCCAAACAACTTGTCGATCTCTAGGCTCTGCATAATTCATGCAAATCTCGATTCGGGATAGCATAATTCCGATTTGAGATAGTATAATCTTAGTTCAAGATAGCATAATCCTGATTCAGGATAGCATAATCCCGACTAGGATAGCATAATCCTGACTCAGAATTATGCAATTCCAACCGAGCATAAGATTAAAAAATTACAAGAATTTCGGCTCGGAAATCATGTAACTTCCCAAAATGACATGAATTTTGGCCCAGGGAATCATGCAATTTTTTCGAAATTGCATGAGTTTTGACTTGAGATTCCAGCAACCTGGTTGAATACTTTTTTTCCTCTCTCGACGTGTTAATCGAGTATTAATTTTCTTATAATTTTCATATATAATAATAAATATATAAGACGATGATTATAATTTTCCTTCTATGAGTTTACAAAATTAATCCTCTTATAATTTTCGTTTGATGAGTTTACAAAATTTGACGGACGGATTTTATTAAAATGGAGAAAAATTTTGAAAAAAAAAAAAAAGAAAAAGGTTGATTGATAAATTAGAAAAAGGGTGAGGATGTGAGGGTATGTTGGTGAGAGCGATTCGAGATCGTGGAAAATTTGATATTTTTGAAAATACTGATATTTGGGTAATTCCACGAGAGTAAAAATTTAGGAGTAAACAGAAGAGATCACAAATAAATTTTTTTTTAAAATGGATAAAAAATCAAAATTGAATTACAAAATGGGTGAGAAATGCCAATTTCCCAAAATTATAATTCTGTCCAAAAGTTTGAAAAGAATTAGAGAAAAAAGAAAAGGGTAAAAAAAAAAAAAAGAAAGAAAACTGAGCTCTGAAACACATCTTGAAAAGTGTGTGACTGGGTTCTGCTACAATTACATGATATGTCATCCACACCATTTATTCTTGTGGCCCATACACACACTCTCACTCACTCTTATTCAATTAATTACTCACCTTCTCTTTCTCCCTCTACCACCATTGGTTTAATCTCGTCGTCCTTGGAGCAAGACGCTAAATATCAAATGGTCATGAAAATATCGATAAAATATTGATGAGATGTCGATGTTGACAGACATATTTTAATTAACAAATAAATATTCACACATTTTACGTAAATTAAAAATGATTAGTGTTGATACAAAAATGTGGATTCATCCTTTGAAATGATCTGTTACATATATGTAGAGGGATTAAAAAGAAAAAAAAAGAAAAAAAAAGAAAGAAAAAGGATATATACGTGTGTCTGGTCTGATGAGAGAGAAAGCAGAAAGCAAAGCAGCACGTAAAAACAAATTTTGAAAAGAATAAAGTCACATAGAAACAAGCCCTTTAGAATGGCTGCCGTATTTATTCTTAACACTCTGTGGAAGTGGAATATTATTATACAAAAGCCAAGCAAAGCCAGTATGGGTAATCATAATAAAATAATAATAAACCTATAATTTCCATCTTAAAATATATATATACTGAGAAATATATATATGTATGGTCTGATGAGCACTGTATGGTTGAATATTACTGAAAATTTAACGGCTCATTATTTTAAAAAGAATTAGTTGTATTTGTATTTGTATTTCTGTTTTATTTATCTAAAATTTAATGATAATCCATATAAAATAGGTGCTCACTTGCCAGTATTGATGTATTTTCTTAATAATTTCTCGAACCTTCCCTTCTCCAATTTTCTTTTACACAAACCCAAAGAATGATGAGACCGGTATATTCTTGTAAGCTACCACTTGCCCTAGCTCAATGTTATTCAATAATAAAAATTAAAAACAGCTTCAATTTAGCCCTCAATCTCTATATCATTTTTTAATTTTCATATTTTTTTTTGGACTAAAACTCGACAAGACACGTGAGCGAATTTCCAAATGCTACGAACTAAGTAGTATAGCCCCAATTCAAACTCGATAGGCAAGGGAGAGAAAGTCTGAGTGTCCGAAAGACGGGCGGTCCAACTTGTCTACTTTTCTTGAGCAAAATTCACTCGGCGTAATATCCGCTCACATTTGACGGGAGTACGATCTCGCGTGTCACAATATTGTTATATATAGTCGATTAATAACTCACTGCTCAGACCAAACGACCCAGATTTTTTGGAGTACATTCTTCCAAATCGCCCCCTTTAAAAGGAGTCAAACCTTTCTCAAAGGTAGGCAATATTTTGTATCATACTCTTGCTATCCTCTTAAGCTATTTCAAACTGAATTCTAACTTAAATTTGAGAGTGTATTTGACAGAGCACTACATCGATATTGAATCCGGTTTTGCAGGTTACATGCATATGAGGAAGATAATCTCATCATCGACAGTCTGATTTGGATTTCGGCACCAGCACAATAAATTAATTGTGGTTTGGTAATTAATATGAAAGATGAGGCTTGGGAATTTTCATATATGATATCTTTTTTTATTTTTTTGAGAGACATATATAATATCTTTTAAAATCGTACGTGATTGGGTAAGAATCGAATATTTCAATTAAAATTTAGATTGTGGAATAATCACTTTCACTATACCAAAATTACTTCTATTCTAATAGACATATTTAAGTGGTTATTCCTCGTCAATCATTTAGGGAGTGATCCAAGTAATTTTTGGTTAAAGAAGTCTACAGGAAATTAGTTTTTAAAATTTCAAGTTTATCTTTCACCTTAAATTTAGAGAAGAATTTTTTTTCCTTTCTAAAATATTTGTCTCTCTCTGACTTTGTTTATCTCTAATTTTGTTTCTTCTCCCTCTAAATTCTCATTTCTTTATAAGTAAATTTCTCCGCTCTACCACTTTTGTGTGTTCGAGTACTCTCTAAGATTTCTTTATGGAGGATTTTTGTTCCTCTTTATTTTTTTCATTTCTAACATTTTTATTAAATTATGTCTTTAAACTTCAAATACTAATATGTGAAATCAATTTTAGTTATACGTAAATCACTTGAAAAAATGAATAACCAACTTATTGGAAGGATAAACAAAATCCCACATTGACTAAAAAATGAGAAGATCGATATGAGTATATATATGCAAGAGACAACCTATCCATTAGAATTAAACATTTTGGGTGAAACCAAAAGCAAAACTATGAGAACTTATGTTCAGAGTGCACAATATCATCCCAAACAATCAAATTCGCAAAATCATTTTTAATAAAATCACTCTTTCTAATATCATCTCCAAACACATCTGAAGTGTCTCATCTACTTAATTATTGAGATTCGAATTTAAGTCTATTTAGAAGATAATATGAGGAGCAGTGTGAAAGTTGGATGGTGGTGGGGGAGGGGAAGTTGGGATTTATAGAATCTTGAAATTGAAATGGAAAAAACAAAAGGGGCATTAAATGAGTTTGCAGAGGAGGAAGACATGTATATGTATGTCTCAATTTTGGTTCCAAGTAAAATTATTACAATTGAATTAACACACAACACAACATCCTCTCTCTTCTGTCTTCTGACAGTTTGTTATTATATTTGAGTGTGGAGTATGGAGTGTAGCGTAAACTTGATGGCTGATTTTGCAAGCCAAGTAAACCTCCTCTTCTTCCTCCTCCTCTTCTTTGTTTTTTAATTAATTCATTCATTCATTTCTGAAATCACAAAAACCTCTGTGTCTTGTGTTCTGTTCTCCACTTTTGTCGGTTAAAAGAACTCGATCTTCTTCTCTTTTCTTTTCTTTTTTATTAAAAAAAAAAAAAAGCTGGTAGGGGGCCTCCCTTTTTTTTTCCTCTCTTTTTTATAACTATAAGCTCCTTATTTAGTGCTTCACCTTCTTCCATAACCATAACTCCCTTCCCTTGCCCTTCCTTCCCCTCTCTCTCTTTAATTTATATATAACTTCTCTCTCTCTCTCTCTATTTCATTTCTTCTTCTTCTTCTTCCATTTTTTCTTTTAACACCCACACAAATAATGCAATGCAACAACCCTCTACAAGTAGTGTTGAAATTACCCTTCCCAATTCTGTTGCTTTCTTCCTCCAAAAAAAACATAACACCCTCCCTTTAATCCAATTATAGCCCAATTATATTTATATACATATTACCTTTTTTTTCCTCTTACTATATATATAATATGGAGCTGAGTAGTGAAGAAGCTTCGATTCCAATCCCCACCCCTTTAAACAGCCGGTACGGGGGCCACGACCACGACCACCTCCTCCACCGCCACCACAACCACCATGACCGCAACCACGTCATCAGCGCCACTGCAGCCAACGGAGGGAGCAGTCCGGTACTCCCGACCGAAGACCTCCTCCACCACCACCACCATAACGGCGGCGGTAACAACAACAACAACCAAGTGGTGGTGGTCAAGAAGGGTGGTGGTGTTAGATACAAGGAGTGCCTGAAGAACCACGCTGCGTCGATGGGAGGGAACGCGACTGACGGGTGCGGCGAGTTCATGCCCGCCGGGGAAGAAGGCTCCATAGAGGCCCTCACCTGCTCCGCCTGCAACTGCCACCGTAACTTCCACCGCAAGGAAACCGACGGCGACCCTTCCTCCTGGCTCCACCACCCCCGCCTCCCCCGCAAGCTCATAATGCCACCGGATGCGTTCTACCCGACCGCGGCCGGGGCATTCATATCATCAAGAGCAACGGCAGCAACACCACAGCACATGATAATGTCGTACAACATGGTTGGTGGCGGGCAGTCGGAGTCGGAGGAACAGGAGCCGGGGCCGGGGCCGGGGCCGATGCCGATGATGGGAAGCAAGAAGAGGTTCCGGACCAAGTTCTCGGCGGAGCAGAAGGAGAAGATGCTGAGATTTGCAGAGAAAGTAGGGTGGAAGATTCAGAAGCAAGAGGAGAGCGTTGTGCAGCAGTTCTGTCAAGAGATTGGAGTGAAGAGAAGAGTTCTCAAGGTTTGGATGCATAACAACAAGCACAATCTTGGCAAGACCAACACCCTCAACCTCAAGGATGATGATAATAATAATAATACTACTAATTCCCCCTCCCCTACCCCCTTGAATTAATTAAATCTCTCTTTTTCCTTTAATTAACTCAAATTTAATTATATAACTATTATTACTATTGGCTCGTGATGATGATGTTATTATTGTTATTCCTATTGGGATGTTTTAGTTATATCTGAGTTTTAGGATCATGCAACTATGGATTGCCTTTTCGATTTATTAATGCAGTAACCATAGACTTATTTAAAGTGTGTTTGTGAGTGATTTTTTCCAGAGTCAAAATCACTTTTGTTATTGTTAAAATCACTTCATTTTCCTTATCATGTTCGTCGAATTAAAATCAATTGATTTTAGGTAGGTTCAAATCACATTAAATTGATTTTCAAGGTATCTAATTTTGAAAAATTAATTTTACTTAAATCTCTCTTTTCAAACTCACTAGCTAATTCTACCCTCACTCCCAAACACATGTTTAATTTATCAATAATACTTTCTCCTCTCCTCCCCTTTTTCATCTGTCCATGCTAATTTTTATTTTTTTATAGGGATAGATAAAAGGGAAGAATGGAAAGAGGGGAGAGAGCATGAATTTAATCATACTAATCTCCAAGTGTGAGATCATACTTATTAGCATATATTCTTATCAATTAGCATCTGCAAATTTCTATTTGCAGATTTTTAGTTTTTTGAAAAATAGGGAAAAATGTATATTTTTCTACTTCTTTTGTTTTCCACTTATCAAAATTTAAATGTTGGTCAATGAAAAATTGATGTTGAGGATAAGCCTCAAAATATTTTTCTATAGCATAATCCCAAAGGAAATAAATTTAGAAAATAAAATGATTATGGGATATACCGCATTTCACATATTGGATATTTTGGTGGTGTTTATAGAATAACAAGAAGAACAAGAATTGAAATTGAAGAAAGAAGTAAAGTTGGAAGTTGGAAGTATTTTCATGGGAAGTATGTTTGTTTTGTGCATTCAAAAACTTATTTTCGGGTTGCATCTAATTTTGTGTGTTGAATATTTGGGGGTATGGTATGACATTTAATGTATGATATGATCATTATAATAATATCTCTTTTGTTTTTGTAGCAGCCTGCCCTTCTTGTATCCTTGTCTCACTTCTGTCCTTTGACTTTTTTCTTTGTTTCCTTTTCAAAACCCTAATTTCATATCACTGTTTTGTTTCCAAATCTAACCTTCTCCATACATACCTTTTATAAGGATCAAAATTTATATTTTTGATAGTTCAACTTTGTATTTTTCGATTTTTCGAAATGGAAGCCAGGTGGTTTACGCTAGTAGATTCGGCCTATAATTGAGACTTGTTGTTCGAGTACAAGATCTCATGGTAGTTGATAATACAAGACTCATGTTCTTGCCACTCCGCTATCCCCGTGGACGATATCTCTCAACTTTTGTATTATATTCCACTTTGGGACTTTCAGACATTTTTAAATTTTATATTATCTATTTCACTTTATCAAGTGTGTTTTATTTTTCAAAAATTAAATTAATATCTTTACCAACTTTGAAATTCATGTATATGTATATGTAGACTCTACTTTTCCTTGATCTAACAAAATAAACAAAATTGAAGTAAAAAAAATAAACAAAATTCATGCCCATATTAATTAAAGGTTCTGTTACATTATTTAAGAAAAAATTTAACAATTTTATAACTAAAATAGTGTTTAACATTCCCCCATATTCGTTGATTTTTTTTAGTACATATTCGTTAGTTAATAGCCTGGCAATTTAAAGCTACCGACAAATATCTGGCCCCTTCATTTTTCTTTAGAAAATCACAAATCTTCGTATTTAATTTTGAAAATTATATGTTTTACTCAAGTATATTTTTCATTTTTTTAGTACAGTATTATATTTTTCAATATATAATAAGAGAGAAAGTTGAAATGATAGAGATAATATATATATTATCTGATAGAGATAATATTTTACATGGGATTAAATTACATATATCTTATAAATGTGTTGCATTAACCTTTTTTGTTAATAGAACTGCGGATATAATTTTGCACTTTTCCCTTATAGAGATAAAGATAAAAAAAAAAGTTTAACAATTAATTAATTAAATTAATGATACTCATATTACAAAATAAAAATAGCAATGCTTGAAAAAGTTAGTAATATTTAAAAAAAATGCCTAAAATATTGGAAAAAGGGTAGATGTCAAATAAAGACTAAAAAGAAGAACTTTTTCTTTTTGGGTTTGTTTTGTTGGGATATGCACTTCTTTTTTTTTTTTTTTTTTTTATGAGGGAATGTTCTTTTGTTATCAAAAGGAAGAACCCACATTAGACATGCCCACATCAAACAAATATCAAAAGAATCAACATACATCTCTTTCAAATATTAATTTATGTGAGGAATTTATATATTATTAACTATATAGTTTAACCTATATAATATTTTATTCATACATAACCCATATAGATTAAATATGAAGTATTTACTAATTTCTCTAATATAACAAACATATCACCCATATAATTTATATATCTAATATATTAACGCATGAGTTTTTCTTATTTTTTAGAAACATTTCTTTTTAATTATATTTATAAATTAGAAGAGGGGTCGTATATCTAGTACTTCGGCAAAGGTATATGAGTTTTATTTTTATTTCATTGATATTTTTTAGTAGAATGTACGTGAATTCTTTTATAGAAAAAAGGATGGAGGGATATATAGGATTAATGTTTTACAATAATAAAACCACATTATATTTTGTATAATTTAAGGTCAATTGTAAGAAGAGATGATGTCATTAAATACTTTTTATAACTTCAAAAGCTTTTATTTATAAGACCGAGACAGCACATGACATTACAACAGCCAACAAGTAAAGAATGATTGCTTTGAATTAATATCTATATTTTGTTGATATATTTAATAGTAAATCGCATGCAATGTCACACATCAAGCATTAAACATTTTAATGGATTTTGCTGTGTATTTTTAAATATTCATGCTCCCCTTGTGCCTCTATTGACTACCTCTTCACCAAAATAAATTTATAAGCCTGACCTTTATTATTAATTCAAATAGACAATAGAGAGAGCAATTTTTTTTTATTTAAAATTACAATACACAGATAAAAAATAAATAAAATAACAAATCTAAAAACAATCAAAAGCGAGTCTCAAGGGCAATAAAACCTTTCTTTTTGGACACTTCAAAAAAAAAAAAAAAAAGAAACCTTTCTCTTGAAGAAAAAAGAGTTTACACATGAACTACTTGATTCACAATCAAATAATCCTTGGCATTTCTTTGAGAGAGAGGATAGTATTTCTTTTAATTATTATTTCAGTATTGTTTTGGTTCCTTTTTTTATCTCTATTCTTCTAACTTTTTTTTTTAATCTCTCTACTTTCTAAATATTTAGTTTAGTATTAAAAGGGATCAATTTTGTTACTATTTGTAAAATTTTAACACAAAATTTATACTCATATAATAAAAATTTATGCCTACATTTCAAGAAATTTATTAGTGAAATACCATGCTAGAATTATGGTCCGAATAAATGTGACAAAAATGAAAATAAAGAAACCAAATTAGACATTTTAAAAGTAAAAGAACTAAAATGAACAAAATTTAAAACATACCGTGACTAAAATAGATATGTTGAACGTACTTAGTCCAAATAAACTAAAACCAAAATATATGGATTAAAATGGTATTTAAATAATATTATTTTTTGTGAGACTAATTAATTTTTGTTACAATTCAAATGTGGCGTACAATCTTTAAATGAGAGGTTACTAATTAACGACTTGATGAATTGAAACCCATACTCGAGTAAGGTTGCTAGATCATGTGTAATTAGTTTCCAATTAAATGTTGTGATATAATTTTGTTAGAAAACTTCACGTGAAAAGAATTATATATATATTTTTTGTTAGAAGAAAAAAGAAAAATATAGGAAAAAAAAAAGACAGAGAGTGGGGCAGAAAAGGATGGGCAAAACTTGAGGGGCCTGAGGCATTAAATAGAGGGTAGAAGAAAACATGATGTTTGTCTTATGGAAAGGCTTTTAAGTCAGTGTTGGGGACACGTATGAGACAATATTAATTCCTCTTATCTACCTCACACTATACTCACTGCTCTTCAATTTCAAAAAACAACTAAAAGCAAAAATACAAAATCAAGCACCACCTCAAAAACATTTCACAGGGAGGAAAAAAAGAGATCCGAAGGAAAAAGGAAGGATTATATGACGTCTTTGATAACCATTTTTGTTGACGTAGGATTCTGCCGATCTATCGAAATCGGCCACGTGGCAACTTTTGGACGAGTGGGCGAGGTGTGACCTTAAGTGAGATGGGACCTGCAAAACAGAACAAATGTTTTGACGCTCAAATCAATATGACACGAGCTAAGTAGGTCATTATCGAACCAAAATTGCATACCTTAGTGGAGTGAAAAATAAAAAAAATAAAAAATAAGTACCATATCAAACTTTCAAAAAAAAAAAAAAGACGACGACGATTCGAAGAAAAATGGGAGGATTATATAATATAACTAAGGGCTTATTTAATAACCATCCTGTTTTTACTTATCTTTTTTTTTTAAATTATGTTTTTTTTTTACAATTTTGTTGGTAAGTTTTTCACTCCTCTTGAAAATATTTTTTGATTTTTTAACCAAAATTTAAAAATAAAAACTACTTTTTCTCATTTTCAAAATTTGACTTAGATTTTGAAAATGTTTAAAAACTATAAAAGAATAAAGGAACCCTGACGAAGGAAGTAATGTTTTTAAACTTGATTAAAAAGAAAAAAAAACAAAAGTAATCAATAAATTTTACCACGCCATTGAAAGTTAACATAAATAACGGTCAAATCGAGAAATTGACAAGTATCGTTGGTTCATGAACAAGTTTTTTATAATTTGGGGATCTCCGACAACTTAGGATCAATATATATTAACTGTCATATTTTGTGGTAGTTTCATGGTGTGAATGTTAACCTCTCTCTTAATATGCTTGTGTTTGAATCATGATGTATAATACTTTGGGTTTTAAATACAAAGTAGGATCAAACTCATCTCAAGATGGTACCAGATTTTAGGCAAAATTTTGATTGAAAAGTCTTAATATATAAAATATCATCTAAAATTTATTTTCCTTAATTTTGAGATCCAAAATTATATATTAAATTTTGATAATCTAAGTTTATTGATATATCATTTAAATGAACAATATGACCAATATATTTAATCTTTCTTGTGGCATAATTGACCTTAAATACGATTAATTTTAGTTTTGAAATGCTTCTTTCAGCGAAGCAATAGTTGCCAGTATTGTTAATACTATTCTATAAGCAATATATGCCTTTGGAAAATCGTTTACTTTTTTTTTATATATAATTTAATATTTTTTAATAGGATAGTCAATTTCATTTTGCAAAACTTCTCTTAACATTTTTAATTCAAAAAATAAATATGAACTCCTAATATCAGAAAATGTATCATCTTTTAATGTATTTTCAAGATTAATACAATATCTTTTCAGATTATCATCATCTAATAACTTTAAAAATTTCATATCAAATAAAAAGTTAAAAGATATTTTCATATACGTTAATTGTTCAAATCTATTTTAAAGTGAAGAAATTGCTATAATCAATTCTAAAAGAATCTTGCAGTGATCGTATTTCTTCAATATCAACATTTTCATTATTTTTTTTTGAATCGCTCCTTTTTCACGAAATATCGGTTGTATTTCCTTAACATTTGCAATTTCCTTAGCTGAAATCATAACAGTTGTGAATCTATTTTCTCTATACTTCCTCTATCTAGTTTTTTTCATGGTTAGATGCTTCATTTTCAACAATCATATCATTATCTATTATTTTTTTCATCTCTTGATTTGTCTATACCTATCATTTCTTCTATTATTTCATCATTTTATTACTTTTACTTTCAATAACAAATTTATTGAGAACAATTTTTTGATATTTAATAAGTTTTTCTACTCTTCTTTTCTTTTAAGCTTTTCATATCCAGATTCATATATTTTTTAGATATATTAATATTCTAAGTAAGCAAATTTAAACAAATCTCAGATATTAGGTCTTGAGCAATCAACAATATGAAATAATTTATAAACAAAAAATTTAAAAGAATTTGAACGAAAAACCTGGAACATTAAAGCCGCTAGGTTGAGTTGAGGAAATAAGAAGCTGTTATGGATGAGAAAATCCAATTCTCTTTATTCAAAGGATTCAAAAGGGAAGATATCTTGATGGTTTTCAGATTCAAGAGAAGATATCCTATATTCAAAAGGAGAAGATCTCCCTACATTCAGATAACTAGATTTTCTAGATGTATCAGGGATTCGAATTCCACAATCTCTGGAAGAATCAGGATTCAACTTCTATATAAATAGGGAAGTAAGTCAAACCCTAAAGGGATGCTACAAATCCCTACTATTTGATATGCCACAAATCTCTACTCTTTCAATGCGCTAAAATACCCTACTCTCCATACTCGACTTCTCCGTGTTATTCTGTTTTGTAGGTTTCGTCGATCTCTTTATTCTAGAAGATTGGTGCAAATTTGGCGGCATCCTAGGATGCCAAATTTCTGCGTCAATTATTGGCGCCGTCTGTGGGGACGACTAAGATCTAAAAGCCACAATATGAACTCTGGAGAGATCAACAACGTTTCGACGATGATTGTCATTCGATGAGGATGGTAAACCGAGAGATTCTTGCCCGGGATGGTTGAAGGTGATGAATTGTTAAATAAAAATTATGCATGTTGTTTATTCTACTATGATGTTCAAATTTGAGGTAAATTAATTATTTCCTATGTTTTATACTTGAGAAAATTATTTGTTTGATGCCCAAACAAAACCTCCTCAAGTTGGGGCATGGGTAAGCTAATCAACAGCTGGACAAGGAACTCGAACTAAGACATACTCAGAAAGCAAGCATGTCAAACCAGTCAACGAAACCCAGGGTATAAAACCATTTGGCAAAAACCAAAATAGGTTAGAAACCCAATGGTATTGATTAAACTCAGGGTAAAAAATTGACAGAAGCCAAATATGTTAGAAACCCAAGGATGCCAACTAAACTCAGGGTATAAAACCATTTGCGAAAACCAAATAGGTTAGAAACCTAAGAGTAAACCTTAAGGTATAAAACCACAGGCAAAAGCCAAATAGATTAGAAACCTAAGAGTAAACCCTAGGGTATAAAACCATGGGCAAAAGCCAAAAAGGTTAGAGACCCAAGAGTAAGCCTTGGGGTATAAAACCATGGGCAAAAGCCAAATGGGTTAGAAACCCAAAGGAAGTACCACTGGCCCTGCTGAAAGTTAGTTCCCAAGGCTAAAATCTAATGGTTAAAACCAACCGTATAGCTGAGCCCAAGAGACTTGATTGCAGCAAACCACATAACAAAATACTCTCAAAGCAGAAGTCTGATAATATTCAACTTTGAGAATGGGGCTATTGTTATGGACGAGAAAATCCAATTCCCTAAGGGATTCAAAAGGGAAGATATCTTGATGGTCTTCAGATTCAGGAGAAGATATCCTATATTCAAAAGGAGAAGATCTTCCTAGATTCAGATAACTAGATTTCCCTAGATATATCAGGGATTCGAATTCCACGATCTCTGGAACGATCAGGATTCAACTTCTATATAAATAGGGAAGTAATTCAAACCCTAAGGGGATGCTACAAATCCCTACTATTTGATATGCTACAAATCTCTACTCTTTCCTATGCTAAAATACCCTACTCTGCATACTCGACTTCTCCGATTCTAACTTAAGCATCGGAGTCGGTGTGACTGTTATTCTATTTTGCAGGTCTCATCGATTCCTTTATTCTAGAAGATTGGTGCGAATTTGGCAACATCCTAGGAGGCCAAATTTATGCATCAACAGAAGTTTTGATTTTTATTCTAGCAATTGATAATATTGTGAGACCATACAAAACATCAAGATGAAAATTTGAGATTTCAGAGAGATTGAGAGTGAGAGAGGGGGAGAGTACTGACCCAGAGAGGACAAGAGTTTAACTTAAAATTAATGCGACCTAAGTAATATATCTATGAAGTTTTTTTAGAAAAATTGAAAAGTTTTCGTTGTGAAAAAAATAAATAAAAAGATAAAGAAATATGGAAGGTCTCCACCCTCCCAAAGTAAACTTTGGGAGGATTATGAGGAGCTTATATTAATCGGTTGAGATTTTTAAGGAAATTTGAAAGAAACGATAACAAATAGATTAAAGTTAACAAATTTGAAAGGTAAAATCAAAATTGAGAGAAATTTATGAGCCTATTAATTGTTGATTCTTTTAGTAGTGTCTATTTTCAATATTATAAAAAAATATATGAAAAGTAATAAGTAAATTATTTTATATTTTAAATTTAATTTTTAATTAAAAACTAAATTAAATAGATACTAATAATATATATTATAGGAAAAATATGAGGTCTGCTTAGATCGGGGGCCTTAGGCGATTGCTTCGCTTGCCTATAGCTTAAGCCAACCCTGAAACTCGTGTCCTTGAGGATGGTAGGTAATGCCTACAAAGTCATTAAGTAATGCAGTATGTTGTTTAAATATAACAACATACTGCATAGTATATATTATATTATAAAAGTTGACTTCATCCGAAATACATTTCAAGATATAGAAACTCGCCCGTGAACCAATGGTTCTGGGCAAATTTTATAACTCGGGCGAGTTTTCTTCGAACTTGCTCGAGTTTTGCATTAATCCCGGGTGAGTTTTACTTGAATGCTAGGCAAGTTTGCATGAATCTCGAACGAGATTTATGAATTTTGAGCGAGATTTATGCAATTCTAGGTGAGATTCAAGTTCGATATTTGTGGTGATTTAATTTCAACAAATCCAAATTAAAAAAAAAATCAAGGGGCCTATGCAATATTTATTAAGTTGAGATTTATTTCTATTTTAAGTTCAATGAATCTAAACCTTTTTGACTTCATCAATTGGATGAGGCCCCTTGGCCTCCTCTTCAAATTCGGACGTATACAAGGGGAAGAGGTGGAAGCGGTTCTGGAAGATCAATGTTGTCCCAAAAAATCAAAATCTTGTGTTGGAAGATAGTGCGGCATTTGCTCCCCCTTAAAGCAAATTTGCGTAGGAAGGGAATTATGTCTGATGTGGCGTGTGTTTTTTGTAGGAACCATGAGGAAACATCGACCCATTTATTTTGGGAATGCAAGATTACCAAGCGCCTGCGGGAATATCTTTCGCTTTTTAACTTGGAATAATGTTTTTCTTGTGACAGGAGGGGTTGGATGAATTCAGAGTATTGGGATTGGATGCTGGACAAAGCGAAGGACGAGGAGCTTGAGGCGTTGCTGATAGGGTCGTGGGTCATTTGGAGTCACCGAAACAATGTGGTTTTTCGTGGAGAGCAACCTAGCTATCTGAGTTTAATTAATCAAGTTACAAAGTTTATGGCACAACAATCTACCACATTTCAGACAGATTCTTTGAACATTCCACAGAAAAGCCCATCCAACAAATCGAAATGGCGTCCCCCACCCTTACATACCTGGACGCTCAATGCTGATGCCTCGTGGTCAGACTCGATTCACAGAGGAGGGGTTGGGTGGGTGATCCGTAATTGGGAAGGAGATATTGTACTCGCCAGAAATCGCTTCGTGGAAGCTTGTTGCAATGTCAAACTTCTGGAGGCGACGGCAATCTTGGAGGGTCTTCAATGCTTGGAAAACCATAATGTTTTGTTTCCTCTTCGAATCAAAACGACTTTTGTTAAAGTTGGGAGGGAGACTAATGTGTGCGCTCATTCGCTCACAAGGAGGGCTTCTGGTTTAATGGAGTGTGAACAGTGGGTTGGGTGTATACCCACTTGGTTGTCCACGTTGGCCAACCAAGACTTATCTTAATTTATGAAATTATTCAGTTTCTCAAAAAAAAAAAAATTAATAATAAATAAATAATAACACGACGCTTTCCATTTTTTCTAATAGTGAATCTGTTTTTGATTTTTATAAACAAAAACTCAATAAATTTGGAAGTAAGCAAAAACAATGAGTATTTTTGTACTCCCACATCCAATTTTGGTTATTTTTAATTAATTAAAATAATAAAATAGGTTAGAAATTTTTTGTAAGGTATAGGTTATTTGAGTAAATTAAAACTTTTTTGAGTCAAATCAGTCAATATTCATTTTTCTACTCTCGATTTCAGATTTTCGTTGCTTTCTTTCAAGTTTTTGAATTTTTCGTTTTATAAAATTAGAAGAGAGATTTACGATTGGAAAAAAATAGAAGCTGACAATGTCTTCACAAAACCAATGAGAGATTTACGATTAAGATAAATTAGCTTTTTAAATCTTGGATAAAAAATTTTTAGGTTCATTGAAATTAAAATGAGCATAAATGTTGAACTTGAATCCTCTCGCCCATCGATTTTATTTTTAAATTTGGGTTTGTTTAAATTAAATCATCATAAATCTTGAGCAAGATTCATGCAGTTTCAATAGTTTTTTTTTTCTTTGACTTCATTGAAATTAAATGGCCATAAATCTTGGATGGAATTCATGCAATCTTAGCCCAAGTTCGTTGACTAAAAAAAAAAAAATCGAAAATCATTTTAAGAAAACTTAATCTTGCTTATAGAGTCGCCTCTAATACACTTGATGCTCTCGATTCTTAATAAAAACTTAATATGGGTTCTTGATGCTAATTTTTGAAAGAGAAAAAAAATAAAGAGGAGTGATTTATATTTTCAAAGGAGATTAGGATTTTTTGGTTTTTTGATGAAAACTCGGGTGAATTTTGCCCGGGAGATAAAAAGTAGCAAAAGATGGAGGCTAAAACTTGGGCACATTTTGCCCGAAAAATAAAATAGTAGCAAATAATTGAGGCCAAAACTCGGGCAAGTTTGAAGAAATCTCGTCCGAGTTATGAAATTCCCCCGAAAACATTGGTTCACAGGCAAGTTTTCGTAACTTGTTGGACAAGGTTAAAGTTTACAATATATATATTACTTGTTATTCTAACTACAAATGTTCATCTCAGATTGTTGGTTACAAGTGTAATTAGTATCCCCTTAAGCTAAGGTTTGATTCCCGTCCTGTACATTTTTAATTTTTAAGGAACAATTAACATAATAATTTAACAATTAAAATATCTATAACAAGTTGTAATAACTCGCCCGAGCACGCCCAAGTTGCAAAAACTCACCCCTAAACCAATATTTTCTGGCAAATTTCATAAAACTCGGGCAACGTTTCTTCAAACTCTCCCGAGTATTGGCACATTATTTTTGTGGGAAGATAACTCATTTTGCATTCAAAAGTAAGGGGGTGTACATTCATATTCACTGGCGTGTAAAAACAAAGCTATTTTCGGTTAGAAAAAAGTATTTTCACCCCTTTGGTCATTTGAGCAAAGTGACAAACTTTTTAGGTTATATATGTCAATTTTCCATAAATATCATAAGGTACTTCATACTTTGATATGTTGAATCTTTTTTAGTATTGTTAATATTTAAATATTTTTTGAAAATAGTGCTAATTCGAAACTTATTCTAAAAATAATGCTTTGGACATTCCTCCACTACTAGGTCGTCTCCTGAAGAAACGATTAAGTCCACCTTAGCATAAAAGACGACCTTTCCTAATCTGTAAAGACCATCTCTTTCCAACTACTCCCAGTCGTGGATGGATTCAGGCTCCAGATCTGTGTACCAATCAAAAGCATTGCCCTTTAGTTTTTGGACGACTTGTTTAACGAGTAGATCTCTTTGAGTGCCAGTATTTTCACATGTCTCAACGAAATGAGCAATATGTTGTCAAATTGTTGAAACTTAGGAGGCTGATATCCAATTAGCATTCCACATCATCAATCCTCTTGGTGTACAATTTGGAGTACATTAGGGAGCTTTGAGAAGGTCCACCATATTGAGTTCTAATCGAATTTGTGATCATATCTTGGAGCTTTTGGATAGACAATGAAGCAACTAAAACATAGTGTTCTTGTTGTTATTCTTCCATGATGTTCTTTCTTTTGTTGCTGACTTTCACAGTGTGATTTTGGCTTTACTCAGCAACATTCGCAACATCTTGAATTTCAATCTGGTTCATAAGGGAAGCAATCTTATAGTCCCTCTCTTAGACCATTTTTGTCAGCATGTTAAGTTTCTTCTCTATTTCTGCCAACTTTTCTTCCATGGTGGATGAAGCTTTCTTAGATGCTATTACTTCTTCGTTTGAGAGAAAAAGATGAGAGGTAGAGATGTTCCATTGAACGTGCAAATTTGTTTGACGAGAAATTAAAAGAAGAGAAACTCGAATTAATGAACTTGTATTGTTTTTATGTATGTGAGTGTTACAACCTCTAATATATAATCATCTAATTAATTCTCTTGGATGTAAACTTTAATTTGAGGGCTTGTGAGCTTGTTCTTCAATCAACGAGCTTGTGTGTTTAGCTTCTAGCTTATTGAAGAATCTTTGAAGTCTTCGGCTGTGAAGCTTGATGATTGGTGAAGTTTGTGGTTTGATGAAGTCTTCGGCTTGCTTGAAGAAATACGCAGCTTGTTGAAGTACTTCGGCTCGTGAAGTCTTCCTTGTAGCTTGTGAAGTTCTTCAACTATGCAGCTTATTGAAGTTCTTCGGTTTGTAGCTTGTGAAGTTCTTCGGTTTGTAACTGGATGAAGTCTTCGACTTGCTTTGCGAAATTCATAGCTTGATCAAGTTCGCAATTTGATGAAGTCCTCAACTCGTTGCTTGACAAAGTTCTTCGGCTTGTTGAAGTTCTTCACTATGTAGCTTGTTGAAGTTCTTCGGTTTATAGCTTTTGAAGTTCTTCGACTTGCAGCTTATGAAGTTCTTCGGTTTGCAGCTTGTGAAGTTCTTCGACTTGTACCTTGTCAATGACTCTGAATGATTGTAGACGATTTTGAATGCGCTGATTGCTCCGAATTTTCAATTTTTCTTAATCCTTCTGAATCCATTCCTCCTCAAAATAAGAGGCGACCCATTCTATTTGTAGAGTTTTAGTGGGTCTTATATAGGCCATGAGCTTAATGGGCTTGAGTCCAATCTTCTTGTAGGTTTCCAATTAGTTGATTTCATTAGACGATCATAAGAGAGACACATGAAATAATTTGATTTGCTGATTTAAAATTAATTTAGGACATGTATAATTTTATGATTGGCCAAAATTTCTCCATCAACAATAAGGATTGGTTGGAGATGGATGAACAGACCATAGCAATCATCAGGTCATGCTTGTCGATGATCGTGGCAAGTCTTGTGGCGAATGAGACGACATCGATAGGGCTGATGAAGACACTAACAAACAAATATGAAAAATCCTCTGCCAACAACAACGTGTATCTCATCACAAGATACTTCAACATTCATATGGAGGAACTCCCACATTAATGAGGTGACTAAACTGATGATCAGTTGGAGTTGATGGAGATCACATTTTCTGAAGAAGTGAAGGGTATAAAACTGCATTCTTTTTTGCTTTAGAGTTGGGAAACGATGAAGACAACCATGTCGAATTTGTTGGGGAATGGGAGTCTAAAGTTCTCAGAGATCTGTGATATTGTGATTGATGAGGAGATTTGCAGGAAAGGAAGTGGAAAAAATTCTGCATCCACTTCGTTTGATATGAAGAACTCTATGGATTCAACCTTAATAGTTCAAAGCAAAGGGAAATGGATGATGGATTATGGAAATAGACAGCAGAGGCGTGGCCAGAGGAGTGAGAGCAGCGATGTTGAATGTTTTTATTGCAATAAGAATGGTCACTTTAAGAGACACTATAAGAAGCCTAATGAGGACCAGAAAAAAAAAATACAGACAAATGTTTTGTCAGATGATATTTTTGACATGTGTTAAGGGTGACACGATACCTATAAACCAGTCATTACAGTGGGTAGTAAAACAGTGAAGCTTTGGTACATGTATCTTCAGACAAGAGTTGGTTCATGTCCTTCATTGCAAGAAATCATGGAGCGGTGAGGATGAGAAATGACTGACTCTCCAAGATCAGAGGAATTGGGATGTTGGTTTGAGGTCTGATAGTGGGATCAAGCTAGTTCTGCATGATGCCAGGTATAGACCTAGTTTCAAAATGAATTTGATATCAGCAGAGAAGATGGACGATGAAGGCTACAGAAGTGAGTTTGTAGAGAATAGGTGGAAACTCATGAGGGGATCCAAGGTAGTGGTTGTTGGCCACAGAGAAGCTTCGGTGTATATGTCAAGGTTTGGCGTTGCCAAAGATCAGAGAGACAGGTTATGCAAAAAGCTGTAGATGGTTCAGGGGGAGACATGCTAGAACTAGCAACATTGACAATCAAGACAGATGAGGAGAATTTGTCATGAGTACAGGTTCAACAACTGGGAAGTAGAGAAAAGAAAAGAAAGAATAGCTTAGTTAAGTGTTCAGTACACCGTCGAATTATAGCTCATTGTTAGACGAATTAATGAGCTCATGAAGTCGCACAGGCAAAAGTGTGCATCGAGGAGAAAGACTACAGTTGGTGCTAATGTCAAGAGTGAAATCTCTAGCTTGGTAATAGACTTAGGTTGGTTGGCCAAGTCATCAGTGAAGAAGCTTTCCTTCAAGAGTCGTTGGGTATGATCGAAGAAGGAAGCATCAAAGATAGCTTAGTTCGAGTCGGAACATGTGGCTACGTCCCTTACGTCTGTGAGACAAGACCACATACGATTGCTCAGTCTCAGAACAATCACAGATGAAACATTGGTTGTCGCCAAGAAGATGTTAGAAGTTGTTGTGCAGTGTGAGTGGAGCTTTGGTTAGTGCCAAGAAGATGTTGATTAGTTAGAAATTGTTGGTGCAGTAAAAAACTGAGCCTTGGTTGTTTGCCAAGATGAGGGACACTATTATAGCAGTGGGAGGCAGAATTGTTGTTTTGTCTGCTAGTGCGAGATTGTTGGAAAATTTAGTGGAGCCAAATCAATAATAAAAAGAATGAAGGAATATGTCATTGGGCCTAAATACACATTAAAGCCCAACCTACCTCATTTGTCTTTAAGTTTTGCTTTATAACAAAATATTGGTCTTCAATCGGCTAACTTAACTGAAACGCCCGTGAGATTAAAAACAAAAAGGGAAGCTTATGTGTGGTGGTAGTTCTTGGCAAAGAAGAAGGAGAAAACGAGATCTTGGCTTGTAGTGCATCGTCGACAGTACGTTCTTGTGATTCTGGAGATTTTTCATTCTTGTATTCCAATGTACCTATTGGCATAGTTCTTAGAAGATAGGTGGTCATTGTTGTGGCATCTAGAGAGAGTTTTGTAGAACGTTTTGTGAGATCCATTGTATTATCCTAATCATAGTAGAACCCGCTTGTCATCAGCCCTTGCTTAGGTGAACCAGTATAAATTCTTGTGTCATTTTCTATGTTTCCCTATATTCTTTTATTATTGTGATTGAATTTAGTTGTCACTAAACAACTGTGAAGGAGAAAAGTTTCTTGGTAAGTAATTTTCCCAACAGTTGATTATCTTCAAGAAGATATAAGATCATGATATTTTTGTTCCTGTAAGATGATTGGATTTCTATTTTTGTTAATTTTCATTGAGCCTTTATGAATGGAAAAACTCTTTCATGAAAAGTTATGAGTTAAAAAATTGAGATATTTGACAAGGTATGTTTTTAAATATTGAGATATTTGAAAATTTATGATTTACAAAATTGAGTCTTTTTTTAAGAGGTATGATTTTAAAAAATTGATTTCATGGAGATAAAAAACTACCTTGTACCACAATTTAAATAATAACATCGAACCAAAATGAATTAGGCTAACCGAGCCGTCTACTTAACCATTTACATAGAATAGCATATTCCGAAACCTAGATAATTGATTACAAATCTCTAATTTCTCACATATAATGCCAAACAATGTCATCTTTACCATCGTTGTTTGAGGAATGTCCCCAATTCCACATTTCTCATCCCTTCAGTGAAGGCTACTTCTGTCTTGGAGTTGATGTGAAGACATGAATGCAGAACCGAGAGGAATTGAAGAGCGAAAGTACTTTAAAGATTGAAAAGATAAGTGTTTTTTTTAATAATATCAAAATTAAGAGTATAAGAGAGAGCATTCTTCTTATTTTTTCATGGTGGAAGATTGTGGAAGATCATGTGTAGAAAGTATTCGGTTAGTATTTGATTTTGGGCATTTGAATAATGTAAATCTTACCGTATGGATCCTATTGGATTTTTTTTTCCCTATTTTTCACTTTTTTCTTTTTTCTTTGTATGAACTCCTCTTTTTTCTATTAGATTTTTTTTCTATATGAACTCCTCTTTTTCACTTTTTTTTTATCAACTCCTCTTTTTCTTTTTCATAGTTAGCGGTTCTTTATTTACCTTTAATATTATATATATATTTTTAATTTGTTTGCATGTTAATTTTTTAAAAACTTTAATCGTAAGAGGCAAAATAAAATTGTAATAAGATATATAACATTGAATTCAAAATAAACCAAACAATTAAAATATGAAATTTAATTATACAAAAATATGAAAGAACATTACAGCATGCTATTGAAAATAACCACCAAGACTACACAATGCGCTCTCTTGCATATAACTCCTTTACCAAATTTGATGGCTACACAACTTACAAGCTTTAACATCTAAACCATTCTTTCCCTTGGACTAAATCGCCCACCACAAATAGGAATCACCGCTAGCTCCAAATCTCAATGAATAACCCCATCGATGTTGCCCACCCCCGATGCTTTTTAAGATTAGCTTGGCTCCACTCAGTATCCAATTTATCATTGTCATTATCTAGATATGGGCTAACAGACTCAGGAGCAGATGTTGGGGTGGATGGATGCCGTCTAGCTGTAGCGGAATAAACCTTAGCTGCTCGAGTCTTTGGTTCATATATTGCGAGTCCTTGTGTCTTCTACTTTTGCACCCTTTTCCTTTGTGTTGATTTTGGCCTCCTCCGAGCTCCAAAGAGGTCCTTGATAGGAAACCGATCATCTGCCTCTATGTGTATTGAAGGAAGACGCTCATCTGACTCAGAGTTAACTAATGGTACATATTGCGGATCCGACGGTGAAGAAAAAGCCATTAAACGATTTTGCATACAAGGTGATGTTATAGAATATGTTGACCTTTTTTTACCATTATCACCTTCATTTCCATTCAGACTATTCTCTTTCTCCATACTAAGGGACTATACTGAATGCTCTCTACCCTAGTCAATGTCATCATCATCAAAACATGGGAGCTCCGTTGCTCAATCGTAGCTACTGGATTCCATGGGAGCCTTATAAGGCACATTGTGAATAAAATCTGCAACTGGGACCAGAACTTGGCCCTGACTCCTGTAGCACTCGATAGTCAATTCTGTTTCCTCCTCCAATCCCCTCCCCCCTGATGACATGCACAATCTGCTCTGCTCTGTCCCATCTTCTTGATGCATACCTATAGTCAAAAGGAGTAAATAAAAAGTTTGATAGATTATAAGTACCTTTGATATTCGGCAAGGTGGTGGCGGAGTAACAAAATCACCCTCCTTCTACTGAGGTTTATTCACCTCTTCTTTTGAACTCTTGGACAATGTTTCTGTTGATATCTCAGGTAACTATCGTACTACCTCTACATCTACTTCCTCTTCTTTGACGCTCACCGTCTTAAATCTCACAGGTGATCGCACATGAGACTTCTTAAAACAAGCCCGCCGCGCTATTTGACTAGCCAATCTTCTAGCATCTTCGAACCTTACTTCTCATTCCACATCTATATATGTTCAAATGCCATCCTCCTTTCTTTTCTTCTCTATCTCACTAGAAAACTCAATTGAACCAGCCTGATTTTTCGAACTTTCGCCCATTGCAATAGAGGAAGGCATTATGCACTTATTTCCGTATCATGCACCTCTGAACTACCCCTACTTGTTCCACCTATTGTCCCACTGATCGGTGCCTCATAGCACTAAGATCTGCATTATTAGACTTAATTTAAGTGTTCTTTCCCACTAGTTTCAGCATCCAAGGGAATTTTCTTTTAAACATATGTCTCTATAGGTGCTGAAGGTTTGCTAGGAGCACTAGAGGGTAGTGGTACAATAATAAATTTTTCAATAGGTGGTGGCATTTAGGACTGTGGAGTAGTAGTCGTAACACCCTAGGCCTATTATTCGGACCAAGATTAAGAATTTGGATTCGGCACCTAATGGCCACGACATTCCCCTACGACCTAGCTTCACCACCGTCTTTATATGAGCTAATTAGAAGAGTGAAGAATGTCCCTACAGACCTGAGTCCATCTAGCATGCTTTGTGCTCACTCACATGCTCCATCAATTAGAAGGTCACTCGACCCAAGATTGCTCAAAATCAAGCACGCTTTATGATATGAAACCCTAGAAAATTGCAGATAAAAATCCTTCCATCTTAGGAGGACCCCTAACTATCAATTTCTAAAATCCCAAACCAAATAGCACAATTCCAAGAAAAGATTAGATGAAGGATTACCTTGATGATCGAAGACAAGAGGTAAGGAGAACTGGTTCCCTAATGAAAGTTTGAACACTCCACAAGAAGGTTGGTAAAATCTAGCTTGAATGTTCCGGGTTTGCAACCTAGATCAGGAATTGCAAATTGATAGAACTCTTAGTTATCATGCTAAAAAACTCAAATTCATTCTTTAAAAACTGATTATCTATTCACAAAATTAAATCCCTAATCTCAAAGGAAGCTAAAAGACTATACTACCCCAAATTAAAGTGACATGGTTAATTTAAGAAAAAAAAACTAAATTTAATACCCATCATTGGCTAAAAATATAAAGGCCTAAAATAAGATAAATAAAAATTTTAAAATAATTAGATTTGTTAATACAAAAGTTTCTTCATCTTCTTCTCGTGTCTTCATTTGACACCATGAATAAAGTTTTTTCCATCTTTATCCTCTTGATGTCAATTAGTGGAGCTCACTACTGTTTGGATGTGAGAATCAAATGCTAGTTGTAATTAATTGGCCCTTGAACGGGTGATTGGTCCTAGCGACAAGGCTAAATCATCTTGGTTCATATCATCTTCTCCCCCTTTTTAAGGGCTCGTCCTTTAATCAAAATCGTCACCTACATCAAAATGAGTCAAGTCAGACACATTAAAAGTAGCACTCACGCCATACTTACCTTGGAGGTCAATTTGATAGACATTGTCATTAACTTTCTTCAACACTTGGAAAGGTTCATCTCCCCTTTGGTGTAACTTAGAATCTTGCTGATGTGAGAGTCGTTCCTTTCGAAAGTGAACCCAAACATGATCTCTCTTTTTGAATACCATAGGCTTTCGGTGTTGATTGATTCTTGCAGCTACTTCTGTGTTTTGTTTCTCGATCCTTTTCTTAACCTATTATGTAGCTCCTGAATGGGTGTTGCCTTTTAGTTAGCTTGAAAATTCACAACCTCGTTAGAAGGCAAAGATAATAAATCAAGTGGTGCTAAAGGATTAAATCCATAACCAATCTCAAAAGGAGTATATCTAGTGACACTATGGACAACCCTATTATATGCAAATTCAATGAATGGTAAACAATCCTCCCAAGTTTTGATGTTTCTATCAATTATAGCCCTAAGCATTGTCGCCATTGTTGTATTAACCACCGTAGTTTGTCCATCAGTTTGAGGATGACATGTATTGGAGTAAACTAATTTAGTGCATAGTTTCCCCACAATATTCTCCAAAAGTGACTTAGACATTTAACATCCTTATCGCTAACAATACTTCTAGGAATGCCATGTAATTTAACCACATCCTTGAAGAACAAGCCACTTGCATGTTTAGCATAATTGTTTTATTACATGGAATTAAATGTGTCATTTTGCTAAACCTGTTAACTACTACGAATATGTTATCCTTTCCTTTAGATCGTGGCAAACCAAGTACAAAATCCATTGAAATATCTAACCATGGTCCGCTAGGAGTTGGTAAAGGCAAATAAAATCCACGAGGTTTTGAAGTGTTCATTATGTATACTCTTTATGTATGTCATGTCCCATTCTAGGCCAATAAAAGTGTTCATTCAACATGTCATATGTTTTTGCTACCCCAAAATGCCTCATTAAACCTCCCCCATGAGCTTCTTTAATTAGCAACTCACGAATGGAACAAGTAGGAATGAAAAGCTTATCATTTCTATACTTGAAACCATCAAATAACATATAATCATTCACTATATGTTTTTGCAAAAGAGACTCAACAATAGGTGCAAATGAGTGTCCTGAGAATACAAGGTCTTAATATGTTCAAAGCCAAGCAATTTACTATGAAGGGAGTTCAGTAAAACACACCTCCGAGATACTGCGACAGCTACCACATTTTCCTTGCCTTTCTTATACCGTATCACGTGGGGAAAAATTTCTATGAACTCCAACCATTTGGCATGCCTTTTATTTAGCTTTTGCTGGCCCTTCAAATGATGTAAGATCCAGTGGTCAGTGTGAATAACAAATTTCTTTGGCCATAAATAGTGCTGCCCACGTTTGTAGTGCTGTCACCATAGCATAAAACTTTTTGTCGTATGTAGAGTACTTCAAAGTTGCTCCACTCAACTTCTCGCTAAAGTACATCAATGGCTATTGGTTTTGCATCAAAACAGCTTAAATCCCTATTCCACTTGCATCACACTCAATTTCAAATGTTATTTCAAAATTAGGTAAGGCAAATAAAGGTGCATTACGTAACTTATCTTTCAACTTATTGAAGGCACATTCTTGAGCTTTACCCCACTCAAATTTCATATTTTTCTTAATAAGCTCATTAAGTGGTGCAGCTATGGAACTAAAGTCTCTAATAAACCGCCTATAGAAACCAATTAGTCCATGAAAGCTCATAATCTCACTAGCATTCTTAGGTATGGGTCACTCCCTAATGACTTTAACCTTCTTAGTATCAAGTTCCACTCCTTGTTTTGATATAACAAATCCTAGGAAGTTTATCCTTCCAAGCAAAAATTACACTTTTTAAGGTTAGCATAAAGTTTTCTTTTCGAAGTGCAATTATAACATACTTAACATGCTGAACATGATCCTCTAGTATTCTAGAATATATTAGAACGTCATCAAAATGAAACACAACAAACTCTCCCAAAAAGCACGCAATACATAAAAGTACTAGGTCCAATGATCAACCATGCTTATTTTTAAAAGCAGTTTTCCATTCATCTCCCAAATTCATCCTAATTTGATGGCATCCAGATTTTAAATATATTTCTGTAAATATGCTACATCCATATAATTCATCAAGCATGTCATCCAGCCTAGGAATATGATGTCTATACTTAATGGTAATTTTGTTTATAGCCCTATAATCTACGTACATTCTCCAAGATTCATCTTTTTTAGGTACAAGCCAGACAGGGACACTACAATGACTCAAACTTTCACATACGTACCCTTGGGCAAGTAACTCGTCTACTTGCCATGAATCTCTTTAGCCTCTTGTGGATTTGTCCGGTATGCTGGTCAATTTGAAATTTGAGCACCCAGGATGAAGTCAATCTTGTGTTCTATACCTCACAAAGGTGGTAACTCCTTAGGAAATACACCTTTGAATTCCTGCAAAAGAGACACAAAAGCACTAGGAAAAGAGGATTCAAGCTCCTTAGTTAGTAAGTAAGCTTCTTTAAACATAACCATGAGTATGGTTCGCTTTGAAAACATAGCTTTCCTAATCTCACAAGTTCTAGCACTCCAACTGATTATTTTTTTTATCTTTTTTTTTTCATTAGGTCGCCAGTTATGCTCTTGATTTTCTCTCAAACTCTCATTTTCTTGGGCTCTCTTTTTGTTTTCCTTTCTCTTTTTTGTTTACCTTATTTGCTTTTGCTGCGACCTCGACCTTTCTTTTTTCTAATTTTTCTTGATAAATAAGTACTTCTTTGGAGGATAGGGGAACAAGTACAATTTTCTTACCATTGTGTGTGAATATGTAACGATTAAGAAACCCATCATGATGAACTCTCCTGTATAACTGCCAAGGTCTACCAAGGAGCATATCACCTACATGCATCGGTAACACATCACATAATACCTCATCCTCGTATCTTCCAATGACAAGATTTAGGCCTAAGCCTCCTATCATGCCACTACTTAGTTTTTTCTTTAAAAATTTGTGCATTCTCATAAGAAAAATTTCTATGTTCCTCAAGTTCCATCAATTGAAGCTTCGTTGACTCACTTATAGAAAGTTCAAAATTCAGTCTCTTAGTCCCCAAAAGCTTGTTGTTCTAATTCTAATGGCAATAATTGAGCTTTACCAAAAAAATAATCTATTGGGAGACATGCTGACATGAGTTATATGAGTTGTCCTATATGCCCACAAAGAATCATCTAATTTTAAAGACCAGTCTTTTCTATTAATATTAATAGTTTTCTCTAAAATTGATTTGATCTCTCTATTAGACACTTCAGCTAATCCATTGGATTAGAGATGATAAGTTGTAGCTATCCTATGACGGACATTATACTTAGACAACAAGTTTTTCACTACTCTATTCACTCTCATCACTTATCAAGCATTGTGGGGTTCCATAACGAGTAAAGATATATTTTTGTAAAAGTCTCACAACTACCCCAACATCATTAGTTCGGGTAACAATAGCTTCTATGCACTTGGAAATATAATCGACATGTAACAAATTATAATTCTTACCATTCGAAGGAGGAAATAGACCCATGAAATCAATACCCTATACATCAAAAATCTCAACTTCCAAGATGGGTTTAGAGGCATCTCATAAGTTTAGAGGTGTTACCTATTCTCTGACATTTATCACAAACCTGAGCGAAGTTATTTGCATCATAGAATAGAGTGGGCCAGAAGAACCCACTTTATAGTACCTTCGCCGTGGTCTTTTGTCTTGCAAAATGATCTCCATATGCACACGTATAACAAGCCTCCATGATTGTTCTTTTCTCTTCCTCCACCACACACCTATGAAGGTTCACATCAAAACCAAGTTTGTATAAGTAGGGATCATCCCACCTATAATACCTAACATCATGAAGAAACTTCTTTACCTGCTCCAGCTGAATTCATGGGGAATAATACAACTTACCAGATTATTAGTAATATCAGCAAACCAAGAGACATCTTCGATACGAAGAAGTTGTTCATCTATGAATTGCTCCTGGATCTCTGCTTGATATTTTGAAAGTGGGGACTCGAATCTAGACAAGTGTTCGGCCACTTGATTCTCTGTTACTTTTTGATCCCTTACCTCAATATTAAACTCTTGAAGTAACAAAATCCAGCGTATGAAACGTGGTTCACATCAACAAGTACTTCATTAAAGTAGAATGATCAATATAAACAATCACTTTTGTCTCTATTAAGTAAGACCTAAATTTATCGAATGCAGATACAACTGTTAATAATTCATTTTCAGTAGTAGTGTAGTTTAGTTGTGCTCCTTTCGAGTCTTTCTTGCATAATATACTGGATGTGAAATTTTATTCCTCCTTTGACCTAGCATGGCCCCCTAAAGCATAATCGCTAGCATTGCACATGAGTTCAAAGGATAGGTCCCAGTTAGGTTCTATTATAATTGGAACAGAGCTCAATGTAGTTTTTAAAGTTTCAAGAGCTGTCATGCAAGCTTCATAAAAAACAAATGGTCTATTAACATCTATCAGTTAGCAAATGGGTTTTGAAATTTTTGCAAAATCTTTTATAAAATGTCTATAAAAACCCGTGGCCTAAAAAACTTTTAATTCCTTTAATATTCGTGGGAGGTAGTTTGAAATAACATCAATTTTTGCATGATCCACCTCAATCCCATTTTTTGAAATCTTGTGTAGTAGAACTAGTCTCTTTCGTACCATAAAATGACATTTCTCCCAGTTTAAAATCAGATTTATTTGCTCACATCTTTGTAAAACTTTTTCCAAAATTGAATAAACATGCATCAAAAGAATCTTCATGTAGACCCCTAAATTTGTCATACATTCCATTTCATTGTTCTTTTTATTTTTATTTTTATTTTACCTCATTATTTAATTTTAATTCATAATAACTCTCTTTCTAGAACTTTTATTTTTTTTATGACAAATATTTTATTCGTTTTATTATTGAGTCTTCATGTACATTGATTAATGATAATTGTATCAAAGTTTATGTTATGTCGTGTTAGTTATATGATGTTAGGTTCAGTCTTTTTTTCTCTCTACTATTTGTTCATTTTAATGAAGTTCTCATCTTTTTTTTTTCTTTTTTTTTTTTCAGATTACAATGTTTATTTTTCTTTAAAAAAATGAAGATATTTATTTTCCAAATGACATTTTTCCAACGATGGAACCTTGAAATATTCGAGAGGCTGATGTTCTTGAATTCTTGAGGGTAAAGATGAATATCTCGAAAGGCCAAGATTTGATCTTTATTTTTTTTTCCCTAAAAAAAGATGTAATTTTTAATCGATTTATTTATCCCCATGTTTTGCTAAAAAACAAATAAGTTATTAACAAATCAAATCTTTGTAATTAATATTTTACCTAAAAAAATTCCTATTACTGAAATTGGGGAATTCGATAGGTCAATTCCCTAATATTCTTGAGGTGATGAATTTATTTTGGGAGGGCAAATTAAATTCAAATAACTAAAATAATTTTAACGGGTTTAGGCACTCATAATTATTGTTCATTAGTTACCTTAGGAATAATGATCAATAAAGTACGATTTAAAAACAGAAGTAAAATTTTTTATAAAGGCCATTTTCTTTAAAATAATATGAGAAAATAAATTATCTTTCACTAAACGAGTATTTTGGGGTTCTAAGACTTTCCTCATACACAAAAGACACCCGAACCCAAATTTAATTTGTGCAGATCAACTTCCTTACATTTGGATGGCCAGTCATACCCTAAAAATAAAAACTAGGGCGACTGTAGCAAAAATTGCTTACCGCAAGTGTACGGCTCAAGTTTTAATAAAGCTGGTAAGTAATTACCGATATCGTCCACTGGATTGGTTTTCTAGTCACTCGAGTACTACGGATATTAATGTCCAATTTTATCTAGAGAAACAATCAGGAATTTCTTTTGACACACAAAAGATAACATAACAAAGTGAATAAAAAGACTCTAAGAAAACTCTTATGGAGAACGGGTCCTAGGGAAATGATTTCACCAATTGAACCTACGAGCGGACAAATTAAACATGCCGAGATTGAATATGCAATTAATCTATAAGTCAAGAAATCAAGAATCATAAAAGTCTCTCCCGAGCACAATTAATTCTCCCACTTATTAAGAAACCAATATCTCTATCTAGTTTCATTAACAAGCAGGGCCTTAAGTCTTAATCTTTTAACAACCTCTAAGATAATTCTAAATCTCCCGATCTTAGAACTACCCCAGTCATGCATTCAGGTTCCAACCTAAACCACCTCTCCGAAGCATAAGATTCAGATTTAGCAACAATTGATCCATGATCAAGAGATTATAAGCATTAAGCAAATAAATGCATAAATAGATTAAAAACAAATCAATCAAGACAAATGTTAATAAATCCAACTCATAAATCCAACGGCTACGTCAATCCCTAGAACAAGAAGATTAGCTACTCATGTTCACCAAAATACAATAAAATCCTACAAAGAATTTCATAATAAAACTAGAAAAGATAAGGGAAAGGAGAGAAACTAAAGCCGTAGTGTCGATTGACCGTCCCCGACTCAATCTCCACGATCACGAGCCCTCGAAAATCATCTACTCAGCCTTCTTACCTCAAAACCCGAGCCCATCTTCTCCAGAATCCTTTTTCACCTCTTTTAAATCCCCCAACGGCGCACTCATCTTTCTCTTTAAGTTAGGGCATCGCTACAGCGCCATGGCGCTACAATACAGCGCTGCGACGCTGCTTCTTCGGGATTTTGCTATCAATTCTGACCTGTACGCGCGCCATGGCGCTAAAGGATGGCATTGCGGCGCTGATGTGGTTTCAACAAGCTCCTCTTTTTCGCTCTAGTTTCCTTCAAATGATCGCTTATGCTTCAATTCTTTCTGATAGCTTGATCCTATAAAAAACATCAGTTATGCATGTAAATAAGCCACAAATGACCGAAAATTGTTAAATGATTTCTACCTGAATATCATGAAATGTGGTGCATAAAGTGTACTATCAAAATACCCCCAAACTTAGCTTTTTACTTATCCTTAAGTAAACAAAACTAGTTAATGACCACTAAACCCAAGCAGACAACTGACACCTAGAGCACGCTCATCCCTGAACATCTCGCAACTCAGTATGATGATTCCCTTTTCTAAGCCCTTTCAACCTTTTAAGCTCCAAAAAAAAAAAAAATCGATAAGTCAATCATACATCCTACGAGATCCTTCCAGATGACAATCAAGAGGTTAAGTAGTGAACGAAATATTTTGAAAAAATAAAACTCAAGCATCTCATCAACTTCTTGAAATCAAAAGCAAAGACTCAACACTATCATAGGAATTCACTCAAATCTCTCAACATATCTTCAAGGTGTTTTAACTCTCAGAATCAAAACGAAGCACATTATTACCATAAGCTTGCGAGTGAATCAAATCTCCCATCTCAAATATGTATTGAATGCACAAAATCAAAGGGACTTTGATAAAGGTTGTAATGGGGCTTAGGTAAAGGTGAGATAAAAGGAATTTAAGAGGCTCAAAGTCAAGACAAAGGAGATATTAGGTTGCATGCTAACTACATGACGTGCTGAAGCCAATGAACAATGAATACAATGCACCATCGAACACTAACACTCCTAAGAAAACACAAGAATTATTGCTCCTTGGAAGATAATTCTCCAAATGTTTTTTTTTTCTCTACATTACTCAACGAAGAAGAGAGAGTACGCTTATGAAACTTTTTTTTTTTTGTTAATTTCTTTACAATCAGACTCTTTTTCTCTTTTTCACTGTATATATTTTTTTCTTTTTTCACATGTTTTTCTCTTACAAAGTTGGCTTGAATCGAGACAAATTAAAACATGCAACTTTTCCTTCCTTGTCTTGACACTGGTAAAACAATATGGAGGATAATATTTGAAACAGGCCTCAGGGTTAATAAATGTGTTCAATCCAAGAAAAAGAATGGGAAATTAGGCTCAAATATGGCTCTCTAAAGGAAAATATAACAAGGTAGGCTCTTTAGAAGTCTTAAATAATGGGTAAACATAAATTGCTCTTATCATCTTAAGACACCAATTCAAACAAGTGGTCACAAAATGCATTCACTAGCAAGTTCTAGAATAAATATGCCAAGTTCGATCACACACAAGAATGAAAATTGAGCAAGATGTAATGGATTGCTCTAAGGCTCAAAAGCTCACTGGGTATGTAAATAGTGTCAAGTCAATGACAATTTTCATTCAACAATCCGACGAGAAACCATCATAAAATTTTCAAGAAGGAAGACAACAACATTCACACTTAACTCTTTCATGCATAAGGAAACCACTCAAAAAATGCATTCATAACCCACCAAAATTTCAAGGATATTAAATAGAATTCAAGGTTTCAAAAAGGAGATCAACATATATGAATCAGAGTAAACCTATCATCCAAAAATAATTATTACAGACCAGATTCCACTACCCCAAACTTAAATGTTACATTGTCCCAATGTAAAGAAAAAAAAATGCAATCAAATTAAAATAACAGTCCGAACAAAATATGAGGGAGTAGAAGGAAACTGCCCTGAATGACGACGTAGAGTCACTTGTCCTCATCCTCAATGGATGAATCATGAAATTATGGAAGTGGAGGAAGAGGTTGCGATGATTGTTGAGCCTGAAAGCATTGAACAAGATAGTCAAATTGCAGCCTCCGATTCACCTGAAAACGATGGAACTGGCGTGAAAGATGGCGAACTTCCTCCTCAAGTGGTCGGGGAGCGCGCTGCTGTGGAGGTGGGTCGGCATGGACTTCCGGTTGTTCTTCCGTAGGGCCGTCAATCTCCATAAGGGGCTTCCACCCACGGATAGACAAAATGTAATTCTTGTCCATCACACTTTTGGGACCTAGGAATGTCTCCGTGGGGTCGCAAACAACACCAACCTTCTTACAGAGATCGGTTATCAACATGGGATGGGGAAGGCCACCGGTTGTGGTACCGCGTCTTGCATGCTTAATGCTCTACTTGATAATCCACCCAACATCAATAGACTTACCAGTAACAATGGCGTATAGCAATATGGCCCGTTCTTTGGTGACATCGCTCATGTGGGTCACTGGGAGTAGCTTTGAACAAATAAAATTGTGCCAAACCTTATTGTGAACACTCAGATCTGCAGATTTGAAGGTAATGGCTTCACTGTGCCGCATTTTCCATTCAGCATTCGGGCGGCATAAACTACTAAGGATCTGATCCATGTCAAGCTCCTCACTAGCATACCGATTATAGTCGTCCCGATCAAAATTGGGAAGCTCAAAAAATTCATTGATAGAGATACTGTCGAAAGCCACGCTTCTTCCCCGGACAAAAGAAATATTGGACCCCTCCTGGATATTAGCATAAAATTCACGAACAAGGGGGACCACGGCGACATTGGGCTGCTGAAAAAAATTGACCCACCTTCTAGAAACAATATTCTCATACATGCTCTGTTGGTGGACCTCATTAAGCAATAGGCCCCGTTCCTGAATAAGACTTTTATGGGCCTCTACAGTAGAGAACCAAGTGGATGCCTCCTCATTAATAAATTTTTTTCTATCATATGAACAAGAAGAGGAGACACCACGTGCTCGATTTGGAGCCATAACAGTACAAACACAACAATACGACAAAAACGCTCTAGAAAAGTACTGACACTTCAAAATGATTCAATCCAAGTGCGATAATCTCAATAAACACAATAACAGCCAAATATCAGTGTATATATCGGCCCAAAACAACAAAATCTTACTTGGTTGGGATGAACGTGTGGATTTGACAAAAACCCACAACTTGAACTCCCAAAATCGCTCTAAAAGAACACGCAATCCTGAAATAAAGGGTAGAAACCGTGAATTGAGGATGAAATCGGCCTAAGACGGAGGAAAATCGAAGAAAAATCGAGCAAAAACGGAGTGAGAGAGGCGGAAGAGCGCTGTGGCGCTTAGGGTTTTCGAAAACGGCTGGAAACAGTGGGACGAAATCTGGGTTTAAAAACCCAGATATCGCGACAGTGCCATGACGCTATAAGTGAGCACCATGGCGCTCTGCTCTCGGGAAATTCTGTTGGGCCAAGCGCTGCAGAGCGCTGTAGCGCCCTTGAATCCGCCATGGCGCTTCCACGCGTCCAACATGCACGAAATTTTTTTCTTCTTCTTCTTCTTCTTCCTACACAAAGAAAGAAAACAGAACAAATAAGAATAAAAGAAGTTAGTAAGAACCTACAATAGAGAAAAAAAAACAAAATAAAATTAAACTCAAAGGGAAGAAATATATGGGTTGCCTCCCAAAAAGCGCTTTATTTAACGTCTGTAGCTAGACGGTGTAACTATCGATCAATTTGGCTCATCCAAAAGAATTCTATCAAAACTTCTCTCTTCCGTGCAAAAATAATGTTTGAGTCGTTGCCCATTGACTTTGAAAGATCTTGCATCACTTGCTTGTAATTCAATGGCACCATGTGGAAAAACAGACTTTATGGTAAAAGGACCTGACCATCGAGATTTTAGTTTGCCAAGAAATAAACGTAATCGAGAATTAAATAAAAGAACCTGTTGCCCGGGCTCAAAAGATCGATGCTGAATCATCTTATCATGCCACTTTGTTGTTCTTTCTTTGTAAAGCTTGGCATTTTCGTAAGCCTAACAACGAAACTCTTCCATCTCATTTAGTTGTAAAAGACGTTGTTCCCCAGCTTTTTGAAGGTCAAAATTTAATTTCTTGATGGCCCAATAAGCTCTGTGTTCCAATTCCACCGGATGGTGACAAGCTTTCCCAAACACCAACCGATACGGTGACATACCAATTGGAGTTTTGAAAGCTGTTCTGTAAGCCCATAATGCATCTTCCAACTTCAAAGCCCAATCCTTTCGGTTTGTTTTGACTGTTTTCTCCAAAATCTGCTTGATTTCCCTGTTAGAAGTTTCAGCTTGACCATTAGTTTGAGGATGATAAGCTAAAGAAATTTTGTGTTTAACTCCATACCTGGTGAGCATTGAATTAAACAATTTATTACAGAAATGCGAGCCTTCATCACTAATAAGCGCGCGTGGAGTGCCAAATCTAGTAAAAATATTCTTATGCAAATATTGTAACACTACACGTGCATCATTCTTTTTCGTGGCCACAGCTTCAACCCATTTAGAAACATAGTCAACAGCCAATAAAATATAAAGATACCCATGCGAAGAAGGAAAGGGACCCATGAAATCAATACCCCACACATCAAATAATTCTACCTCTAAAATAGCAGTTAAGGGCATTTCGTGACGTCGAGAAATATTACCTGTTCTTTAGCACCTGTCACAAGTCTTTGCAAAAGTATAACAATCCTTAAAGATCGTAGGTCAATAAAAACCTGATTGCAATACCTTAGCAGCAGTACGAGTAGGTCCAAAGTGACCGCCATAAGGTGAGGAGTGACATTCATGCAAAATATTATTGATTTCCTCTGTTGGTACGCACCTTCGAATGATTTGGTCAGAACAAATTTAGAAAAGCAGAGGTTCGTCCCACAGGTAATGTTTTACATCATGCAAGAATTTTTTTCTTTGATGAGAGTTGAGATCTAGTGGTAATACTCCTCCTGCAAGAAAATTAACAAAGTCAGCAAACCAAGGAATACTAGACTCTACCTGATACAATTTCTCATCAGGAAAATCTTCTGTGATGGGGAATGTTTTGGGGTTGTCCTGTTCAATCCTTGACAGGTGATCAGCTACCACATTTTCACACCCTCTCCTATCCTTAATCTCAAAATCAAACTCCTGCAAAAGAAGAATCCATCGAATCAGGCGAGGTTTTGCATCTTTCTTATTAAATAAATATCGAAGAGCTAAATGGTCAGTATGCACAGTCACTTGAGTGCCTAACAAATATGGCCTAAATTTATCAAAAGCAAAAACTACATCAAGCATCTCCTTTTCTGTGGTAGTGTAATTTTGTTGTGCACTGTCAAGGGTCCTGCTTGCATAATAAATTGCTCTGAAAAATTTATCTCGTCTCTGGCCCAAAACTGCTCCTACTGCAAAGTCACTAGCATCACACATAATCTCAAAAGGTTGACTCCAATCAGGAACTACAATAACAGGTGCAAAAGTCAATTTCTCTTTTAACATATTAAATGCTAACAAACAATCATCAGTAAAAAGAAAAGGAGCATCTTTTTCAAGAAGATTACATAGAGGTTTTACAACTTTTGAAAAATCTTTAATAAAGCGCCTGTAAAATCCTGCATGTCCTAAAAAACTCCTAACTCCTTTTACATTCATTGGGGGATGAAGTTGTTCAATTGCTGAGATTTTAGCCCTATCAACTTCCAATCCCTTCTCAGAAACCTGATGCCCCAACACTATCCCTTCTGTGACCATAAAATGACACTTTTCCCAATTCAGAACAAGGTTAGTTTCTTGACAACGCTGCAAAACACGAGAAAGATTATGGAGGCAAGTGTCAAATGAAGAACCAAAAACAGAAAAATTATCCATAAAAACCTCCATGATGTCTTCAACCATATCAGCAAAAATAGCCATCATGCATCGCTGAAATGTAGCAGGGGCGTTACACAACCCAAATGGCATTCGCCTAAAGGCAAAGGTACCATAAGGGCATGTGAATGTCGTCTTCTCTTGGTCCTCAGGAGCAATCGCGATCTGATTATAACCTGAATAACCATCAAGAAAACAATAGTAAGGATAACCTGCTAATCTATCAAGCATCTGATCGATAAAAGGGAGAGGGAAGTGATCTTTTCTGGTGGCCTTATTTAATTTTCTGTAATCAATGCACACGCGCCACCCAGTCACCGTCCTAGTAGGGATGAATTCGTTTTTGTCATTTTTTATTACCGTCATCCCTCCTTTCTTTGGCACAACCTGCACATGACTCACCCAAGAACTATCAGATATAGCATAAATAACCCCTGCCTTAAGGAGTTTTAAAACTTCGGCTTTTACCACATCCTTCATAGCTGGGTTTAGTCTCCTTTGATGCTCAACTGATGGTTGAAAAGTATCCTCCATTAAAATTTTATGCATAACTATCGAAGGACTAATACCTTTTATATCAGCAATAGACCATCCTAAAGCAGATTTATGAGTGCACAAAATTCTCAACAATTTTTCCTCTTCTACTTGGCTCAAAGAATCAGATTTAATAACAGGAAAAGTAGAAGGCTCATTAAGAAAAGCATATCGAAGATGAGCAGGTAATTGTTTCAATTCAAGTGCAGGAGCTTTCATAGGTTCATCAATGTTTTCATTAAGCTTCATCACATCAACTTTAACATTTTTATCATTAATAATTGGTAATCGATTAAGAGCATCATGATAAAAAGAAACCTCCTGATCTAATTCCCCTATTTCCTCAATATCATAACCAAACATGCATTTTTCAAGGGCATCATCAAATGAAACAAAATATCTTATTTCAGCCACAGTGGCATCAGCAACATCTATCCTATGGCATGTACTTACCTCCTTGGGATATTTCATGGCACGAGATATGTCGAACACAACGGTCTCCTCATTAACTCTCAAAGTCAACTTACCCAATTGCACGTCTATCAGAGCACGTCCAGTCGCTAGGAAAGGTCGTCCCAAAATTATAGGAATCTCTGAATCTTCTTCCATGTCCAAGACCACAAAATCCGCAGGGAAAATGAATTTGTCAACTTTGACAAGAACATCTTCAATGACACCTCTGGGATAAGTGATAGATGGATCAGCTAGCTGCAAGGATATTGTAGTTGGTTGCACCTCTCCAAGACCAAGTTTCCTGAAAACAGACAAAGGCATCAAATTAATACTGGCACCAAGATCACATAAAGCCTTATTAAATGATGAACTACCCATAGTACAAGGAATAGTAAAACTCCCTCGATCTTTCAATTTCTGTGGTAGTTTTCGCTGAAGGATTGCACTGCACTCCTCAGTGAGATTCACCGTTTCATAAGCCTCTAATTTTCTTTTCCCAATCATAATGTCCTTCATAAACCTTACATAATTTGGCATTTGTTCCAGTGCATCTGCAAAAGGAATATTAATGTGAAGTTTCTTAAAAATTTCTAAAAATTTAGCAAATTGAGCATCAATCTTTTTCTTTTGGAAACGCTGAGGATAAGGTAAAGAGTTAGGAAGACTAGAAGCAATAGAACTAGTAGGCTTGTCATCCTGTAGAGTAGGAGTGGCCTCCTTTACAACTTCCTCCTTATTTTCCCATTCCTCATTTGTGATGACTGGTTCTTCCATTTTTTTCTTTTCAGGCTCCTGGAGCTCCTTTCCGCTTCTCAAAGTGACGGCTTTGCAATGTTCTCGTGGGTTAACTTCAGTGTCACTTGGAAACTTCCCTTTCTGCATAGTGTTCAATGTGGATGCCATTTGCCCTATATGCACCTCCATGTTCTTGATGGCAGTTGTGTTTCCTTCCAATTTAACTTCCATCCCTTCTACCTGATTTTCAATCCGACTAGCTCGACTTCTAGACTCATTGATGAAAGCCCCAAGTAGATCCTCAAGGGAGGATTTCTTTTCAGTTGGCTGAGATGTAAAACCTGGTGGAGGTTGCAAAACATTCCTGTTGTTAGCATAAGAAAAATTTTCATGATTCCTTAACCCTGGATGATAGTGTGTTGGCAACGAGCTTTGTTGCTGATTTCCCTTGTAGCAAAAATTTATATTATTGACATACTGAGCTTGCTCGATGGTTGGCTCATAGTAAGAATATGTATCTGCTGCTGCCACCAACTCTTTTGAATGAAAAGTTCCTGGTCCTGAAAGTTTAGAGATAGCATTAGTCAAAGCTTGAACTTGAGCTTTTAGGGAACTTACCTCATCGATTTCATACATTCCAGCAACTCTTTTGGCATACGATCTCTCACTAGGCCATTGGAAACTATTGGCTGCCATGTCCTCCAGTAATATGTAAGCATTCTCAAGTGTTTTGGATAATAAAGTGCCTCCTGCTGCAGCATCCAGTATAGTCCTTGTTTGTCCATTCAGTCCATTGTAAAACATCTGAATCTGCGGCTACTCTGGATAACCATGCTGTGTACATTTCCTTAGAAGCTTCTTATATCACTCCCAGGTCTCAAACAATTGCTCATAATCATATTGCCTGAATGATCCGATCTCTGTTCTAAGTTGAGCTGTCTTGGCAGGTGGGAAAAATTTTGTGAGAAACGCATGAACCATCTCCTGCCAAGAATTAACACTGCCTAGTTGCAAAGATTTCAACCAATCCCTTGCCTTACCCTGCAAGGAAAAAGGAAAAAAGGCGTAAGCGAATAACATCATCAGTTACTCCATTCATCTTCACAGTACCACAAACATCTAAAAACATTGTCAAATGATTGTTTGGATCCTCTGTGGCACCGCCCCTAAATGTATTTTCTCGAACCATCTGGATGAGGCCAGGTTTCAACTCAAAATTGTTGGCATTAATAGGCAAATTGGTTATGCCAACATGATCAGGGAAGTTCGGCCGGCAGTAATCTCTAATGGTCCTTTGGTTATTTTGTTCTAATTGGGGTGGTTCTATAGGTTGAACAATCGGTACAGGTGGTGGTGGATCCATCTCCGGAGTCGTCTTCTTTTTCTCCTTTCGATTTCTTTTACAGGTTTTCTCAATTTCAGGATCAAAAGGGACTAAAACTGCGTCTTTATCCTTGCGCATACAAATCAACTCCCTAAAAAAAAAAAGAAGTACAGACACAAAAATTAAAAACAACTATAAAGTAAGATCAAACAAATTCTCCACAGTATCAAGTGAAACTAAATAATTGCCAATCCCCGACAAAGGCGCCAAAAACTTGTAGCAAAAATTGCTTACCGTAAGTGTATGGGTCAAGTTTTAATAAAGGTGGTAAGTAATTACTGATATCGTCCACTGGATTGGTTTTCTAGTCACTCGAGTACTACGGATATTAATGTCCAATTTTATCTAGAGAAACAATCAGGAATTTCTTTTGACACACAAAAGATAACATAACAAAATGAATAAAAAGACTCTAAGAAAACTCTTATGGAGAACGGGTCCTAGGGAAATGATTTCACCAATTGAACCTACGAGCGGACAAATTAAACATGCCGAGATTGAATATGCAATTAATCTATAAGTCAAGAAATCAAGAATCATAAAAGTCTCTCCCGAGCACAATTAATTCTCCCACTTATTAAGAAACCAATATCCCTATCTAGTTTCATTAACAAGCAGGGCCTTAAGTCTTAATCTTTTAACAACCTCTAAGATAATTCTAAATCTCCCGATCTTAGAACTACCCCAGTCATGCATTCAGGTTCCAACCTAAACCACCTCTCCCGAGCATAAGATTCAGATTTAGCAACAATTGATCCATGATCAAGAGATTATAAGCATTAAGCAAATAATTGCATAAATAGATTAAAAACAAATCAATCAAGACAAATGTTAATAAATCCAACTCATAAATCCAACGGCTACGTCAATCCCTAGAACAAGAAGATTAGCTACTCATGTTCACCAAAATACAATAAAATCCTACAAAGAATTTCATAATAAAACTAGAAAAGATAAGGGAAAGGAGAGAAACTAAAGCCGTAGTGTCGATTGACCGTCCCCGACTCAATCTCCACGATCACGAGCCCTCGAAAATCATCTCCTCAACCTTCTTACCTCAAAACCCGAGCCCATCCTCTCCAGAATCCTTTTTCACCTCTTTTATATCCCCCAAACGGCGCACTCATCTTTCTCTTTAAATTAGGGCATCGCTACAGCGCCATGGCGCCATTAGTGAGCGCCATGGCGCCGTCCCAGATTTGTGACGGACGTGCAAGTTCGTAGCGCCATGGCGCTACAATGGCGCTGCTTCTTTGGGATTTTGATATCAATTCTAACCTGTACGCGCGCCATGGCGCTAAAGGATGGCGCTCCGGCGCTGATGTGGTTACAACAAGCTCCTCTTTTTCGCTCTAGTTTCCCTCAAATGATCGCTTATGCTTCAATTCTTTCTAATAGCTTGATCCTATAAAAAACATCAGTTATGCACGTAAATAAGCCACAAATGACCGAAAATTGTTAAATGATTTCTACCTGAATATCATGAAATGTGGTGCATAAAGTATACTATCAGCGACTCCATTTTTCTCATCTCCAGAAGAAAGTCGGCCGCTCCACGTCGCAAACCAATAGTGATAGTTGGGCGACTCCACAAATGACTTCATCTTTTAAGCGGGTCAAATTTATTTTTTGTATTATTTTCTATATGTGGCATCTTTTTATTTTGACACACATGTACATAAGCCTCCTACTCAGGCTTTACCTTTAACTTTAGAATCGAGGATGAGTAGTGATGACATTCGTGGAGTATTGGACTCCCATGTAGGGACATGAAAACTCTCACTCAAGTCAACCTTAATCAAGAGGCTGATAAGGGTACCTTTATTTCTTCCTGGAAAAGAAAGGAATGAAAGACAACTTGGGGACCCTTATCCTTGAGAATATAGAGACTCACCGCAATATTTATGTATTGTTGACGATGAGTTCTGGTCGAAGGCCACGTGCTCCTCGGATGAACAGCTCGGCCAGAGAATAAGGGAACCTGAAACCAAAGGACTCGACGTCGGTACGGTGTCCCGCCTAAAACACTCAGACGATCAAGTTAGTAATCGAAATAGAAATAGGAAAAAGACACCTTAAGTGTGAGTGACAGGTTTTTCACTTACTTGGTGAGGGTGAGGGTCCTTCCTTATATAGCATTGAACAACCTACCAGGAAAGACGACGGTTAGAGGTGGTAGGGTTTAGGAAATGTCGTGCTCGGGTTTTTCCCCCCAAACAGTCAGCCTTCTTTCAAGGCCAGGCCGTTTGTCAACTAGTGGGCTGCGACCAAAAGGTGTTGGAGAGAGGCAAGGCACGCGTGCCTTTTTGAATCGGAAGGTGTGACCTATGGAACTAGCAGTTGCAATGATTAGCCGTCATCACGTATGACTGACTTTATGGGAGGACACGTGCCCACCGCTGTTTCGCACGCGGTTGTGCCTTTTGGGCAGGGCGCTAAGCTGCAGGATCAGCGGTCGCGATTCTCAACATCGTTGGGATTCGGAACGACGCCTCAGAGATTTTTAAAGTCGCGATGATTACTCTTCTCACTTTTCTGCACTATTTGCATTCACTACGGCCGATTGTCCCATTTGGCTTCCATGGCTAATCATCCGATGCTGAATCACGTTCCGTTGCAGGCCACAAAGCAAGATCTTTCAGAGCTCCATCCCAAATACAAAATCGCCGACTATGTTATCATGCGCCTTCCGACGGAGGAGGAAAGGATAAACAATCCTCCATCCGGGTGGGTAAGTTTTTACCCACAAATGTTCTGAAACAGAGTTAGACTCCCCCTTTCTCTCTTCGCCCAGTCTTTTTTGACATTTGCCGGCGTGGCACCGATGCAGCTAGCCCCTAACGCATTGGAATCCTGATGGCGCTAGCCATCCTTTGGTCGAAATTAGGAGAAGGTGAGAAAATGACTATGACCCTGTTGTTTGCTCTGACCCTGATGAAGTCTATCAGGGACTACCCAGGATTTTATCGCTTGGGCTCTCATTGCGGGACACTTTTCAACACCCCTACGTCGAACAAATACTGGAAGGACCACTGGTTCTTCATCGACGGTTAGTGGTTGGCTAGTGGTGGTCCGTTTGTTAGACCTGTGACCAGCCACTTTAAGGAGAACGATTAGTTTTTCTTGCAATTCTTATACATTGGTTCCTCTTTTGCAGTGTTTCCGAGTCGGACGCTTCCTCTCTCGTCTGAATCAAAGACTACATTGAAGAAGATTTTGGCGATCCTTTGGCCGAGAGGGTTCCTATGCTCATAGCTACGGACGAGAGGCTGACTTAGGATTCTAATAATCCCACCAAGGGCAGTGATGGGAATCCTCACATGGGCGGGGCCCCTGCTGGTGAGAACAGTCCTCATATCCTTTTAGGGGATCTAAAATTATAGTTTGTTTACTCATTGAGCCATCCATGCAGATTTGGTACGACCACCGTCGATCTAACCTACTGGATGCGAGTTCGTCGTCCACCCTCTCCTTTGGATCAGTCATGTTTCTCCCGACGGTTTCGACAGCAGCAAAAGTGTCGCATCAACTAGTACTTCGTCTTTACAGATTAGACCCGATGAGGGGAGCCCTTCAATGGAGATTCTTCCTCGTCATGAGAGTTCAGTTCCTCCGCTTAAGCATCGTCGTCTAGTGAGATTGAGCGTAGTGTGGCCTTCGATCAATGCCACCGTCGAGGAACCGATTTTCCAGATTGCTGAGGTCATCGAGCCCAGCTCAAGCAATACAGTTTCTTCGGACCCTTCGACCATTGATCGAGAGGTGGCACTCGTCTTGATGTCTGCATCCAATCCGGGAAAAGAAGAGGGCGAGTCTGAGGAAGCCGCGCCAGTTGGAGATGAAGCTCCTGAAGGACATGCCTCGGAAAACCCCCAATCTGTTGCGTATTCTCCACGTCAAGAGGAGGACGTCACGTACCCCTGTTTCGACCTTCCCCATGAGTTTTCTCCTCAGAACCCCTATCGCCGAATGAGAGAGATATCTGGGAATCTACTCGGGAGATGGCCCGTCACACTCTTCGCCATGAGCAGGTTCATCCTCTTTTCTTCTTTCGGGAGGAATGCCGCGACGGAGCCTTCGACGCGGTTTATGTGTGATACTCTTCCTTTTCTTTTTTTATCAGTTATTCTCGTTCCCTGTCCGACACCTTCTTTGGGTTATTTCTACCAGCTGGCTAGCTACTTCCATGCCTCGTCTCTAGCCTCGAAGGATGAGTTGGCGGCCAGGACGGTTCGGGAATAGGAGCATCAGGCCGAGGTTCAACGACTTCAGACTCTATTGAGTGCGATCGACCGATCCACCATTACTCACGTTTAATCCGAGCGTATTTGGCCAGAGAGGCGAATCGCCCGTAAGGATGCATTGAAGGCGAAAGAGAGGGTGTCCCTCCTCCGTATTGAGCTAGATCGTGTCGACGTCGAGCGACTATAGCTGAGTCACGTGTGGGTAGCTTGAGGAGGAGGTACAGTCTCGTCTTGCCTAGGTGGTCGAATCAGAGTCTCGTGCTAAGCAGGTTGTAAAGGACTCTGAGTCGGCACGAAAGAAGGCTGAGGAAGATCTTGAGATGGCTCGGGCTGAGGCCATCTCTCGCTACAGTTGGGTCTTCGAGTTGGAGCTGCGCCTCAAAGAAGCCGAGGATAGGTTGCTCAAAGCGAAAGAGGGACAAACAGTGGCTGAGTTTGAGCTGTCATCGTGCAAGGAGGTCGAAGAGATGGTGTTGCATTCCTTGCAACATGAGTCTGCTCGGGTTGTTAGTCTAGAGGTTGCTTTGGCCGACACCTAGTGCTCTCTTGTTCAGACTCAGGCAATCTTGGATGAGCCCAAGCTCCTAGAGTCTCATTTCTACGGTTTAGATGGCTTTCGTGTGTTAGAGTGAGACCTTCTACAGGTAGGAGTGAACTTCTTGAGAGTTTGTCAGTAGGGGCGGTGTCTTTTTGAGGAGTTGAGGCACTTCTTTGATGCCTTTGAGCATTTTTTATTGATGCCTGACAGTCGTGAATCTGAGGAGCACTTTCAGCATCTCATCTCCGAGGGCTATAACTACCATGATACTCTAGACGCGATAACTGCTCACTTTGCTCCTCCACCTTCCTAGACTTATCGGCTTTTTTTTGTTGTCTACTTTTGTGTATATGGCTTTATGTCTGTTACTCATCTGCTTCATCTAGTAACTTTTGTTAGTTTCTAATGAATACATGATTGTCTTTCGCTTGTTGTTTGCTTAACGGGTCTCGCTTTATCTTTTGTTTTCTTCGATGGTCTCCCCCTAGTGGCTTTCCAGCTGCTTTTGTGGGAGGGAAGTCACTGCCATACCTGGGAGGCTGTCGAAACTGGGGAGAACATCAGTTCTCCAGGGGCTTGAATACGGCCACATGGTATCACGTGGGCTATTCGATCTCCGGGGCAGCCTTGGAATTTTAAGTGTTCCGAGAATTAAGGAATACGTCCAAGTGAGAGCCCTATTCGGATCCTCCACTCGTGGAAATGCCTTGGAACATCAATTCTCCAAAGGCTTGCATGCTGCCAAGTGGCGCCACGTGGGCTATCCAGACTCGGGGGCAGCCTTGGAACTTTAAGTGTTCCTAAGAAGGCATGAATACTTCCAAGTGGAAGCCCTATTCAGATCCTCCACTCGAGGAAATGCCTTGGAACATTAGTTCTTCAGAGGCCTAGACACGGCCGAGTAGTGCCACGTGGGCTATCCGGACTCGGGGGGCAGCCTTGAAACTTTGAGTGTACCTCAGAAGGCAGGAATACGTTCGAGTGGGAGCCTTATTCGGATCCTCCACTCGAGGAAATTCCATAGAACATTAGTTCTCCAGAGGCCTGCACACGGCGGAGTGGTGCCACGTGGGCTATCCGGACTCGAAGATAGTCTTGGAACTTTGAGTGTTCCTAAGAAGGCAGGAATATGTTTGAATGGGAGCCTTATACGGATGCTCCACTCAGGGAAATGCCTTAGAACATCAGTTCTCCAGAGGCCTACACGTGGGCTATCCAAACTTGGGGCAGCCTTGGAACTTTGAGCGTTCCGAAGAAAGCATAAATACGTCCGAGTGGGAGCTCGATTCGGATCCTCCACTTGTGGAAATGCCTTGAAACATCAGTTCTCCAGAGGCCTGCACGCGGCCGAGTGGTGCCACGTGGGCTATCCGAACTCAAGGGAAACCTTGGAACTTTGAGTGTTCCTCAAAGGCAGGAATACATCAGAGTAGGAGCCCTATTCAGATTCTCCACTCACGGAAATGCCTTGGAATATCCATTTTTCAAAGGCTTGTACGCGACCGAGTGGTGCCACGTGGGCTATCCAGACTTGGGAGCAGCCTTGGAACTTTCAGTGTTCCAACAGGTTGGCAGCGGCACGGTGCTCCACATCGATTTCATACATGTCATCGTACTTATTACCTTATCCGAAGGCGTTGGGGATCGTCCTTGAGCCACGTTCCCGCAACCGTCACCACTTTTGTATTTTGTCACTATGTCGCATGTACTTTGAGGTGTCCCTGTTGAGCCGTGCGGTATGTCACTTCGCTCGTTTGGGAATATGAAGGATGTACCTTTGCCGAAACGGCACTTGGATGTTTGATCTGTCGGCTAGGGATCACCCATTTTCCTTTTAAATTGAGGGTTGGCACCTACTTTTGTCGTCATCGCTTTTCTTCATCTACTCCTCTTTGGTCTATCTGTCAGCAAAAGAAATGTCTGGATCTTCCAACAGCGACCCCATCTGTGTGGTTACTCCTTCAGAGAACGGTCCTACCTTTCCAGAGGGACACCCTCTTGACGAAAATGAGGACTACCTTCTCTCGGATAGAGATGAGGTTTCTTCAGAGGAGGAGGATTACTTGGTCTCCAGTGGTGGGTATCCTTAAGAGGAAGAGGACGACGCGGTCGAAAGGAACAGAGGATGCGACCGGTAAGGAGGGGAGGGCGAACCTTCGAATATAGCGGCAAGTTTTCTGGACCCTGAGGTTGCTTCTTCTTGGGCTCCTCCTGACCTTGCTCAACTGAGTAAGGATGAACTTATTGCTTGGGTTTGCGAATTGGAGCGGGACTTCCTAAGACGCAGGAGAAGCATATCGATGCTGAGAATGACCGCCGCTTCGTTGTTGAGATGGTGCGGGAACTCCTCCAAGGGATGGAGGAGACAGAGCAAGCCAATCAAACACTCTTTCGCAGGGTTAGGCGTTTTCAGAGGAGGATGGTGCGCCATGCACCAACGCACTGACTCCGCCGTTTTTTTTTCCTTCCCCTTTATTTTTTTGTGTAAGTCAAGATGCCCTCTTTCGGCGTCGCCGCCCTTTCTTCCTTTTTTGTTTGTATGTAATGGAATGAGTGGGCCCACGGCCTCTTCCAGTTTATTAATGAAACTTCATCTTACTTTCTCGTTTCTCCCTCCCTTTTACTTTATACATATCCCGACGCAACTTTTATGTGAAATAATAAGTTTGCCCCAAGTGGGACTTGCCATCTTGGCTATAAAAGAGGGAGAGGGAAAAGAAGGGTTTTACCCTCTTCTCATACCTTCAGGTCCTTTCTCCGTACCCAAAGGCCGCCGCTGTTCTCAATGGAAGTTTTCCCAAGCCAACGTGATCTCAAGGAGTGCGTCTACTGCCCGCTTTTGATCTGGTCTTACTTTTGCTACCGTAAGCATCCGGATTCTGAGCGCGTGTGGGCGATGGCTAACAGACGCGCCCGTCCCATAAGGAAACGCTTCAACTGGATAGATTCTGCCCTTCGCCAATTAGAGTTACGTGTTTCGTGTTGGAGAGTAGGCTCGGTTTTCCGTAGATCTTGGATCTTTCACTGGAAGTTTATGTTTTGACTTGTTGTTTCTTTTGTTTGTGTTGAAGTGCCACTGTGACTAGCGCATGTAATGTCTGTTAATTAATAAGACTGAAACTTCCTTTTTGTGCAGTCCTTCTATGCATTGTTCCTGCGTTGCATCATTTTTTTTTCTTTTCTTTTTTCTATGGCACATGCGCCTCTCGAACGTTTCATGCATTAGACCATGCAACTCTAACAGGCGTGTCGTTTAGAGGCTCCTTCGCGCGTGACCGTTCGCCACCTTCCTAGGGGGATACACACCTCTGAGGCAATATTAATCTGGGACGCTTCGTTTTCCAGAACCTTGACTCAGAGTTAATGCCTTTAATGTGACTCATGTCTATAAAAGCAGTTGTTTTCATCTTCACCCTTTATTTCAGAGATGGGGAATAAAAGCAATCGTTCTTTCAAAGACGACGTCTCACGTGACAGTAGCGATTTCCATCTTGGTGAGCATGAACTGGCCACCGAAGTTAAGTAGTTGCGTCGTGCACTTGCCGATATGGAGAGAAGCAAATCAAACCAACTTCTTTTATATGTGCAACGCCACCCTCGATATAAAAAAAGTCAGAATTGGAGGTAGCGATCGATATTCTCCGTTATGACAACGAGGCTCTTTGCTAACGAGTAGCTGCCTTGGAGTATGCCTTAATCCTTTGGTCGAAAAGGCGTAGGAGGAACAGACGACGTCAGCGTCGGTCTGCTAAGAGGGAGGTATTCCAGGCAGAGCAAGCCCTGGCCACTATACATGGCGGTTAGTCAGATGGGGGAATAGCCCGCACGTCTCTAGTTGCCCTCATTTTGTTTATTTTTATTTGCTTTGCTCGACCTAGGTCCTAGGGAGTTGTGGTTATACGGACTTTCAATCTCGGCTCGGGTTGCGTTTCATCTTGAGGATTAACGAGGCCCGAATCTTACAGTAACGTACAAATTCAAAATAACAGTAGGGAAAAAGATTTCCACCTCATTTAATTATAAGAGAGATCACATGCATGTTAGACGGCTTTTGATCTTCTTAAGGATAATAGACACAGAAGTGCTCAACATTCCATGGTTGACGAAGCAGCTTGCCCTTCATGTCTTCCAGCATGTAGGTTCCTGTTCGGATGATACTGGTCACTCGGTAAAGGCCTACACAGTTGAGGGCGAGTGTTCCATCTTTTCGATTCTTTATGTTCAGCATTACCTTTCTTAGGACAAAGGTTCCAACTTCGAACCTTTGATGTTTTAACTATGAATTATAATACCTAGCCGCTTGGTTTTGATGCTGGGCAATGTAGAGGCAGGCGAATTCCCTGTATTCCTCCAAGAAATCTAGGGAATTCATGATTCCTTCGTCATTGAGCTCTTTATTATAGGTTTTAATCGGCAGTGGGGATATTTCCATTTTCACAGGTACAACTGCTTCCCTACCGAAGGATAGTGAATATGGAGTCTCATAGGATGCTAGGAAGTTCCTCGGCGTGGTCCTATAGGCCCATAAGATGCTGGGGAGTTCCTCGACCCATAGGCCCTTGAGTCCTTCGAGCCTTATCTTTAGGATCTTCTTGATGATTCTGTTCACTACCTCGACTTGCCCATTAATCTGGGGATGTACCAAGGTCAAGCTAAGGTGCTTGATCCCTAAATCCGAGTAGAATCTTTTGAAATTCTCATTATCAAACTGCTTGCTATTATCCGAGATGACGATGTTTGGGATGCCAAATCGACAGACAATGGACTTCCAGACAAAGGTCGTTATTTTCCGCTCGGTGATGTTGGCAAGGGGTTCAGCTTCTGCCAACATTGTGAAGTAGTCAACTGCGACGACCGCAAATTTGGTCTGCCCCTTTCCCATAGGCAGTGGGTCGATCAGATCAATCCCTCACCATGCAAAGGGCCAAGGGGCGGTGTAACGCCCCCAAATTTCAAACAACTTAAAGTGGGACACGTTACTAAAACCAGCTAGAAATACAAACTAAGACAAATTCTCACCACGCTTCCACTGCGCTACTCTGGTTAATAACACGTACAAAAAAAAACCTTGCACTAAACCAACAAAACAACACTAAAGTTCTAACGAAACTCCAAGTCTTTGCAGTTAATATTTTAATAACAATCCAACCTTATAAAACTTCTCAAAGAAATCTTCACTAATCATAGATCCTCTTCTACACGAATCTAACTTTCTCAATTAGCAGCGAAGCCAACAGCTAACTCAAGTTCAACTTAAACAAATGTATTATAATGATAAATGTACTCAATAAATTACACCACCACAATTCAAGCAGCTAAATAAAATTAATGTTCTTAAAAGAATAACGAACTGACAATCCTAAAACATCCTTTAAATATGGAACTTAAGAAACCAATTTATTAATCTAATAACATACTCAAGCTACAAGTAAATAACTATAACTATCCTATTCAATTTGAAACTTAACAATACAGTGTTAAACGGTCTCTCTAGTCAAGTCTTCTCTTCACCATCACCATTCCAAGAGTCAACTTGTTACCTGCAAAACTGGAGAGAGAAAAAGAGGGATGCGTACAACCATGGTATCTAGTAAGCAGCCGTTATATGAAGGGTCACGCACAAACAACATGCTTATCAAAGAATCAACACATCATGTTTATCAAAGAAACAACACATCATGCTTATCATTAAATTCGAACCTTAAAAGAAAAGAAACATATTAAAAGAAGCAGTTTATGCATAAGTTTAACTAAACGTGCACCATACATGTCAAACTCATCCTCACATCTCAACTCACTAGTTCTCTTTCCTGATTCCTCCAAGACTTACTCCTTAGAGTCGTACTGACCTCTGACCTCGCATAGCCAAGGTATGGACACTTCTCTACGGTGCTCGGCGTTGGACCTTGACATTTATCCCCAAGGCCTCAACTACTACTCAACGTATTGGTCCTTGGCCTCCAAGCGACTTCTAACCAATCATACTATGTTAGTCCTCCAAGTCTAACTCCTCGAATGGTATCGGCCCTTGCCATTTATCCCTAAGGCCTTGAACTGTGCATCGACCCTTGACATTTATCCCTAAGGCCTCGACGTCTACTCAGTGTATTAGGTCGGTCCTTGACTGCCACCACATCAAGACCCAATACTAATTCAATTATTAGACTCATCGTGCCGACCCCCGACCTTTTGTACTCGGAGCCTCGACACTCATCTCTATCAAAGCTGGTGTATCGATCCCCGACCTTTGTACCTGACGTGCTAGCCCTCTGGCCCTGTTAGTCCTTCATTCGCTTCAATACATCCTGAAACTCTCACTAAAGTCCTACCATGCTCCTAAGCCATGACCCATGTAGAAATTATCTCACGATTATCTAGCATGCGTTATACACAAACATATGCAACTATCATTCAGACATGATCATCCATAATCACAAGGATACCTTTCTCTCAACATTCAGCATGCTCTGGATTCAAAAACAGAAAGCCAACATATATCCTATCAAACAAGTTTGCAATAGTTCATATTCAAATACAAGTTGCACGACAAAGTCAGCATGCTCCAAACACAAGAAATCATAGAGCCGAAACAGTTAACACAACTTTCACATTCAACCCAACCAGGACATAACATCAATTCAACTTAGCCAACCAATATTACATCCAACATGTATATAGCTTATAATACAGTATATCCCACATCTACATGTATTTCCAAATGCTACTCAACAATTATAACATAAACAACATTTATAAGGTATCATAAATCTCAAACAATCATTCAAAAGACACTAATAGGCTCACAATCAACAAGCATTTCATAGCAATACACAACAAACAATCCCCTCAATAAAAAACTACTTACTAACAAAGATTCTAACACTCTTAAGCTTCGTCGGAAAGTTCCTAAAACAAAGAGACAAGCTTGGGTTAGAATCCAAACATAAACACTCAAATCAAATCCAAAAACGGGTTTAAGCAAGTAATTACTTACTAACTCACCCTGAACGCACTTCAGTTAAGAATGGGTCAACGCCAAAAGGGTTAGGTATTATAAAACAGCTTCGTACAAGGGTGGGTATCACAAACCGGGCTACATTTGGGTGTGGGCCACCACCAAAGACCATCAGAATGTTGCTGTCCACAAAATCCAGCAGTAGAGATGCACTATCGATGCTACTCTGCGCGGTCAAGGTGTCGAGGACGTTGCTGACACCATGGGAAGTCGTGCACGTGGCTGTCGCCCATCGGAGAAAGTTGGATCTACTGCGAATCGCAGCAAAACCGCCACAGAGGGAGGAGCATGGTTGAACTTGTATTTTTGCACCACTGAAGATCGACACGTAGGGGACAAGGATGCCAGAGACTCGACGAGAAGGAGCGTGGGTTGTGATTTCTTGTTGCTGAGTGCGCTGTCGCGTCGGGATCTGGTACTCAACGTCGTCGGCGCTGGATGTTCGAAAATTGGCCGACGGATCTGCTCGAGTTAAGCCGCCGCCTTCTGAGGAAATGCAGCAACCATTGGGCTGCTGTCGAGGAACGTCGGACTGCTGCACAAATCCGATGACGCCAATGGGGTTCGCGATGGCTGTGCTGGCGAAGGAGTCGCCGACCGTTGATGGGTAAGATGTCGTCATCGATGCTGCTATGGTTCGTCGGCCACTGCACTTCGTCGGAGAACGGGTACCGATCACCGAAGAAGTGAAGAATAAAATGGGGGGGGTGCGGCGGCTAGGGGGGTTAGAAGAAGAAGAAGATAAGGGAGACGTAGGGTATGTTTTCATTTTTTGTTTTCTTTCTTTTTTTTCTATTTCTTTTGTTTTATTTCATTTTGATGGGATGTGAATCCCGAAGCGGAACCGGATCTTTGTTCATCAATTTTGAGAAACAAAATCAAAGGTTCAAAGATGAATACAGGGGAAAAATGTTTACCTTTGAAGAACTTTTCTTCAATAGATTAACCAACGAACACCACCAATAGACCTTCTATGCTATCCTCTGGGTATCGAGAACATGCTTGTGGGAGCGTTTCTTTGGAACGAGAGGGGAAATTGAGAGAGATTGAGATTGAGAGGAAAATCCTGGGAGTTTCATCTTTTCTATACTATTCAGAACAGTTCTGCAAAAACAAAAGCAACCTTATGATCTGGGGAGTTACCCCATGTCATAAAACTCCCCACTCCCCTGCTAAAATACATGGGAGTTAAACATTAATTATTAATTAATTAATATGATTATTTAATATTTAATATTAATATATATATAATTTATTAATTAACCATATTAATTAATTATTAATCCAATTAACAATTAATTAACATATATATATAAATCAAATAAATAATTAACACTTAATTATTTATTACAAAATTAGAATCATATTCTAAAGCGTTTCTCTCACCCATACAGATCAAAGGATGAACCCTTACGGGCAGGAGTCAATAACTCACTCAGGATTGAGAATGAGTTGCCTGGTCATCCTAAGAAATAGCAATCTGTTAGTTAACGGTGTTACATCTAAAGATTGCTATTTTGTGGTCCGGTCTTATATAAACTCATTGTATAGGATACCCCCACTCGCATGTTTCCACACGAACGACCTGGATCGAGTCGTCTGTAACATTTATAGAGTGGGTCGTATCCATAGTGTTGCCAGGATAAGGTACCCAACCTGATCCATATACTATAGACCATTTAGATTATTCACGGGACATTATCCACTTGTATATCAAGGATATATCAAATATATACCTCATATATTAGGGGTATATCAAATATATACATCATATATTATGGGTATATCGAATATATACCTCATATATTAGGGGTATATCAAATATATACCTAGTATATCAAATATATACCTAATATATATATTGTCTTGGTTACATGATAATAACCTTGGATGTTAAGTTTATTGGATTTTAGACAATGCAATGCTATGAATTCAACAACAAATTTATTGAATAAAACTTTATTGAATATACATTTGTTTCTACATAAATACAAACTACGAGTTTAGGGCACACACCCAACAAACTCCCACTTGAACTAAACTTGAGTGGGGTGTACATTATCATAAAGCAAAGGGAAAATACAATAAACTAGGGCATACACTATACCCATTACATTTCTCCCACTTGCCCTAGACTAATCGTACAAAGCTCGTAGACCTAAACTTTCTAGATGACCCTCAAACACTTTAGTCATGAGTGCCTTCGTAAAAGGATCAGCAATGTTGCGCTCCGAAGCGATCTTTGTGACAATCACATCTCCTCATTACACTATCTCATGTTTAAGGTGGTACTTCATTTCGATGTGTTTGCCTCTCTTGTTATGTTCATAGAAAGAAAATGAATATGAACATAACAAGATTCAAAAAACAACTTCCACTAACCACATAATATTAATAACCTAAAAGAATGATTTTGCTCGTGTCGATGTCCCTTCCATAACTAGAAAAAAAACGAGGTATGATGCCTCTTTTGTAACACTATATAGGTCACTAGAGATTAGTAACTTTCTCCAAGGGAGCCACATTCCTAATAAATCATAACAATTTAATGATACTTGTTCTAGTATATATGAAAGTTCAGATGTGGAATAAACATTTTATGAATGATATTGACCGTATGTAACGCCCCGGGTCCCTCAGGTTAGTTAGTCTCGAATCAGGAGATTTTCATTTATTTTAAATTAAACTTTAATTAAAATTATATATATATATATATATATATATATATATATCGGGCTCCGTGTGGTTGGTTTTGTCTTAAGTTGGGATGGATTTCTTTTCTCTTGGGCTTGGTCATGTTGGGCCTTTTGGGTTGGTTTGGTTTTAAAACAAAGGAAAAGAAAGTTAATAAAAAGAAAAGAAAAGAAAACACATAGGGTTATCCATCTTCTTCTTCCTTCTTACCCTAGCCGCCGTCACCCCCCCCCCCCCTCGTTGAGTTTCTTCTCTGGCGACCACACCTCACGGCGGCAACTGTAGCGGCAGCGTCTCCTCGAACCAGCAGCAGCGCAACCCCTCGGCGATCTCCATCGACGGCGGTTCGCGAGCAACGGCAGCACTGCAGCGGCGGTGCGACTTCGAATCCCTTCGACAGTCGTCGACGGCAGCAGCGCGGCGTTTTCCTACGGAGACCCACGAACGGCGGCGCGACCTTCTCCTCGGCGGCGTTCGAGCAGCGGCGGCCGGCTACCCATGGCGTTCCAGCGGCTGCAATCCATAGCAGGTACAGCGGCGGACCTCGGCGACGTTCGAGCAGCGGCGGCCGGCAACCCACAGCGTTCCAGCGGCTGCAATTCGTAGCAGGTGCAGCAGCGGACTGGAGTGTAGCGGCTGTGTTTGGGTGTTTTTGGCGGCGTCTCGGAGTTTCGGTGATAACCCATAACCCGTGGAAGCGTGGTTTGGATGACCCAGACGTTGTTTTAGCGTTCAACAGCGTCGAAATAGGAGTTGGAGTATTTTTCCTCTGCTGCAACTCGTGGACAGCAGCATTTCAGTAGCATTCGGGCTTACCCACATCCGTTCGGAGCTCGATTTAGGCTACCCACACCTTGGTGAGCTAGATCTAGGTTACCCACACCTATACGAAGTCGATTTTGTGGTAATGAGTCATTTGAACCCTCTTAGAATTAATTTCGAAGGCTGAAACGTATATGTAACTTGCTGTTTTTCTTGTTTTAGTGCCTAGGTGTGAGATCGACGCAAAACTTAAGGGTGCGGTTGTGTGTAAGTATACAAGGGGCGTGTGCGTGCGTTAATGTGTGCTAGTTGGTCTCTAATGTGCTGTTTCGTGATGTTTACTATTGGTTTTTATACGCTATTGTGCTAGGTAACTCCGTTTGTGTTAATCTGTATACTTGGTGTAGTGTTAAATATTCGTCGGTGATAATGGTTGAATTTTGCCTTGCTAAACTGCTGAAAATTGTTGTGGGATGATGTATGTTTACAAAGGATGCACGTTAGAATAGAATTATTGTGATTATTCTTTCTTATGATGTGGGCGTGCTTGTATAGTTTATATAAATGTTCATTTATGATGTGAGCGTGCTGGTTGAGCATATATAGACGTTTCTTTATGTTGCGAGCGTGCTGGTCTGAGTCATATTATTTTCTTATGGGATGTGGGTGTAAAAGAAGCACATTTTCGGACCCTGTTCGCAGGCTAGGGGTTGATGTGGAGTTGGTTATGATAAGGAACGTTGGATTCTTGGGGAAAGTGAACGGGTGAGTGTCAGGGCCTCGGGTAAAAATGGTCGGGGGCTGATACGTCACTAATTGAGTATCGAGGCCTCGGGTAAAAATGGTCGAGGGTCGATGCGAGGAGTCTTTTGGAAGAAAAACTATTAGGGCCTTGGGTAAAAATGGTCGAGGGCCGATAGATGGTGAAGTCATCGGGGCCTTGGGTAAAAATGGTCGAGGGCCGATGTAGTAGTGTCGGGGCTCTGGGCATAAATGGTCAGGGGCCGACTCTACTCGAAAGGGTTAGCTATGGAAGGCTGGGATAGCTGTGATAAGCGTAGAGGTACTTGAGATGTTAGGGAGACTCGAGGGTGGTAACTAAATTGTTCATGGTTGTGGTTGTCGCCGAATCTTATAGAGTGTGTCTATGTTTGATTGCATAATGTGATGAAGAGCATGACTGTGAATGTTACATGATTGTTTGTTGAGCATGATGTTTGTGTGTTGTTGGTGAGGGCTACTTACGGAGTATATTTTATATACTCACCCCCCCTACAATTATTGTTCAGGTGAAGGTTTCGTTGGCTACTGTGGTGATGAGACGGAGGAGACATGACGGCGGGGACTATAGGCTACGTAGTTACTTTTGCTTAGCTTAAGTTTTAGATGGTTAAAACCTTATGTTTTGGTCAATAAACTATTTGTTCTTATTTGAATAATTGGGAGGTTCCCACTTGTTGTTTATTTTATTTCGGGATAGGTGTTTATTTTAGTTTTCTTCCATTCATTGAGTTTTGCCTAGTTGGAATAATAAAGTTGCCTCATGAGGTTGTCCACGAATGATGTTGATTGATATTCTATAGAGTTGATTCATTGTTAAATTGATGAGAGGTGAAGCTTGAGTTTATATAATTTTTTCACAGGGAGTTGACATCTCGTGTTTGGGGTTAAGTTTAGACAGTTGGGTAGTTAACGTGATCTAGAAGTGTGTGGGAAGTTCTGGGGCGTTACATCGTAACTTTTTTAACAATACTCAAGTTATCTTTCTTCATATATTTCTCTCTCCTACCCATTTCTTATTTATCTATGTCTCCCTTCTCTCCTGATCATCTCTGCTCATTTAATTTTACTTCTCTCCCCTTTTAGCTTTTGATTCTCTCCCTAACCATCCAAATTTTTGAAATGTTGTTATATTAATAATAGTAAAATTGTTCTAAAATCAATTAGTTTACATTTAATAATAATTAATATTGGAAGCAGAAACGTTTTAGAATTTTAATAATTAAAAAAAATCATGGTATAAAAATATATTGAAACTACTCATTTAAATGCATTCATAATACTTTGAATTAAACAATATTTTAATACTAACCTTGAGTTTTAGATAATATCAAAATTATCTTTTTTTTAACTTTAGAAAAATACAGATTAAATTAAAATTTTCAAGACCTTTCACGGCCCACAAATTTACGTCAAAATTTAATTAATTTTTTATTTTTTATTTTTGACTTTTTGACTTTTTAATTGAATGGTTGAAAAATTAAATTGGTCAATGAAATTTAATTGCTATCCTAATTACTGAGAAATGAAAGAAATTTAAATATGACAAAATTTTATGCATTGCAAAATCTTTTATATATATGTAAACTTTTTGAGTTACGAGGAACTAAGTTTGTTTTTTCTCGTCCACTCCTCTCCACCTTCTTCTCACACTCATATATCTTATACCCTTATTAATTTTGGAGACCTCGTATATATTATAGTTTAATTATAATATAAAATAAAATAAACACTAAAAAACTTCTATTTTAAAAAAACTGATGATCAAACACCTTTTCACATTCCCACATCTATGTAACATATGCTCATATATTAGCATGAGAGGTGAAATAAAGATACAATAATGATCCAACCAAAAGAATTAGTAACATTATTAAAATTTCATTATAAGATAAAATAAATCAGTAATAATGACTTTTATTGAAAGAAAAATTAATGACTTACCACACATTTTTACAAATCTTACATTTATGCAACATTCATATATACACACATCCAAACACATACCCACATTAAAAAAAAAAAAAAGAAAAAAAAAACTATAGAGAAATCCACCCTACACCCACTTAATAAAAAAAGTAACGATTTATTAAAACTTATATGCAAGTGTATGTATATGTATATCACACACGCATGTCCCATACATGTGCACGTGCACACACACCCACACCACACGAACATGCACACGCTCACACACATGCGCACTATAAATCATAAGCAAAAACATATATTACCAATCATTAAAAAAAAAAAAAATTCATAGATGCCAAGAAGAAAAAAATTTAGGATAGTTCCATAAAAATTAATCACACACACTATCACAAACAGAAAAAAAAAATCTATAGATGCTGATCTGAGCAAAAAAAAAAAGCTTGAAAATATATCCCTAGTATTTATTTGGATGGAAAAGATTAATATATAACGAGCACGTGCTAAAATACTAGTATTAAAAAAAGCACATTATGAAAACACCGTGCTAATCAATAGTTACAAATATGTCAATTACAACATATAATAATAATAACTATTATTATTTAAATGATAACAACTATTATTATTATACCTTTCTGATTCAATCCATCTCAAAGAGCAAACTTTAGTAAATTGGCTTTACTATATACTATCTCTGTCAATGGAAAACTAATATCACCAAAAAAAAAAAAAAAACAAAAGAAAAGATCAACAAAAATTAATGAACCGGGATAATATTATTCTAGAAGGACCATGACCATCAATCTTCTAAAATCCATGAGAAATTCTCTACCAACAAAAAGAAATAATAATAGTTGAGAAACATATCAATAAGAGAAGTATCATTTCCAGTAGCTTTCAAGGTGTCTAGAAAACTTATCTGAAGCTTACGCTTAACAGTTCTGTAATAGCCAACATTTCACTTCTCTCATGGTCTTGAGTTGTTTTACACAAATCTTGGATGATTTCTTTCTTACGAGTCTGTAGAGAAACGATACATCCATATCTTGTTAACTTGGACCAATCTATTGAAGCAATGTTAAAGATCCCACGTGGTTAAAAAGAAAATGGATTAGTTTTGAGATGGAACCCCATTAATATTGATATGGTATCAGAACTCAAAAGCTCAAACGAGCATCTGATCCAAAAAAATGAGATTCGGCCAAGATCGATGAGCCAAAAGAGCCATGATGTTGAGGGGGCATGTTAATTATCCCACATTGACAAGATAAGGGACCTAACAGAGGTTTATAATATAATTAGGCTACTCCTCTCATTTCCAATTGGGATTGAGATGGAATCCATGAATATTGATATGATATGAGAGCCCAAAAACTCAAACGACTACAAATATCTTCTAGTACCATTTCAATTTTACTTACATGTTCAGTACGTATCGGAAGAAAAGTCCTAAAGGTGAAAGCCTTACAATAGATCCAACAATATAAAGCATATAAATTATTTAGAATGAATCATTACTTGTAAAGTGTGGAATAAAGAAAAAAGGTTTATACCATTCCTCTTCTAGTGCATGTGTTAACCAAGTGTTTGCAAAATTATCATGCGAAGCTTGGACCCCACAAGAAAGAGAAGATCACACATGTTCAGTAACATTGATCATTTTCTAATAAAATTAAAAAAGTTCCTATGTACCAAGAATTATTAGTTTTAAATTTTAATACTTTGTTTGTTGCATCATGATAATTGACCTGCAAATATCGAAACTTGACATGAGAATAAAATTGACAAAAAAGAACTACTTTAGCATCTTAAAATGGTTACAATTGTTAAAGTTACCACGGTAGATGATAAAACTCTCACATGACACATCTCTTCACTAAGTTGAATGTCAAAGGTTTTAACAGTTTCATCGTTTTGGTAGTTATTCCATTTAAGAGTGTGCCAAATGGATAAATTAGAGTAAAAAAGAAAGTTTAAGCAAATATATATCAAACCTTAAAATATATATACACACACAAAAAGCTTAATGGACATAAATCCTTCTAGTACTGTCTTTATACTATTATCTAACCGTAGGTCTCTGACAAGTTACTCTTCACAACTCAGTTTCTTGCGCTACATTCAATTTTTTAGTCTATCGTTGTCCCTTCCAGTTTCTTGCACTACATTCAATTTCTTAGTCTATCGTTGTCCCTTTCCTTGACAATCGTACAACCCTACATAAAAAAAATAAAATAATAATAATAATAATTATTATTATTAGAAAAAATACCCAAAGAAAGAATCATTATGTATATACATATAATCATATCAACATCCAATATCCAATATCTCAATTGGAAAATAGATCGATTTTGCATTAATACCAGCTTGTAACACTGGAAGAGATGGATATTTAAGCTCAACGTTATATATACATATACATATACATATATATATATATTTTAGTCAAGTATTGGGCTATAGAAATCTGGGTTACCTCATCATCAAGAGTAAATGTTGCACATCTATTAAAATAACAAATAGGGTCGAGCGCAAACACACTTTTTCACAAGTAATATATAGAAGATTCGAAGTTCGTTTATACACATACTAGTTTCTTTTAAATATATTGTGACTTGTTTGAATGAAGCAATCTTTTGATGGTGGCAAAAATAATGGTGTTCGGTTTTAAAATATGGTTTAACTTCAACATAAAAAGTCCAACCATTTTACTCCTCCATAGCCTCAAATAAATAAAATAGAACTTTAAGATACGTTTAGAGCACCATTTGTGCACCATGCAACTAGGTTTTTTTCTTTGTTTTTTGAGTACAATACCATGCAACTAGGTTCACCCTTAACTCGAACTACTTTTTGATGATAAGGAAATTAGATTAATTGTTGCATATATCTATGTGCAGCTAAATTCCTAAACGAAGTTTCCAACCGACCTTTGTTAATGGGCAAGACATTCTAGGTTTAGGTTCCTATTTTAGTCCTTTTCTTCTTAAGCAAATTTATATTTTAACTTCAAAAAATCTATTTTATCTAACCTTTTCAGAATTAGATAAAAAGAAATAGCTTGATTTTTTTTTTTTAGAATCAAATGAAATGAATTGACTTAATCAAGCTAAGCAATGGAGCGCACAACGATCTGCTTCCTCAAAGGTTGTGTTTGTTTTTATGAAATAGCTAAACCATTCATAAAAGGGCTAGAAAAGTAATTTAACTCATGCTTCAAAGAAAAGAAAGCAATAAAGAAATAAAGATAGAATGCATTTTTATTAAATAAATGGAAGTGTTCACAAAAGGAATAGACTCAAAAGTAAGCTGGAAATAAAAGACCTTGAGGGAGATTACGTTGTGTAAAATTCCCCATGCACGAAAGTTCAAGATTTGGACCAAGGGTTTCAGTAGAAGTTACAAACGTTGAGTGAAGTTCCACTAGAACTTCTAGAACTTCGCTCGAGTTTTCTAACTTCTGTTCGACTCCCCGATCACAATCTTGCCCGAGTTTTGTAAAGAGGAATATAACAGTACGCTTAGAATTAGAGTGAACCTGTTTATGTATTTATATTATGTCTTTTCTGCTTGTCTAATTTTGGATGTGCACTTTTTGTTTATGCACTTACAGGTTGTGTAAGATGGAAATGGTACCCAAAATCCCTCGCTCCACCTATTCCTGTGTCCAATTGACTTATTTATCGCATATAGCAAAGAAATTCCAGGTTATTAAGGATAAAATCACCCCTCGACAACTTAGTATGTTCTAGGAAGACTATATTTGGTCATCTCTTTGATGTGGATCTCGTATTTAAACGGATCATTGATACATAGCCTATTGCTTAGGAAGGTGGAGAAGAGTAGACCAAACATCATTGGCATAAACTTGTTTGGGACTAGGATATCTTTTGGTTGAAGAGAGTTTGACCTCATTAGCGGCCTGAAATATTGAAGGAATCCCGTTAGGAGAGACACATTTTGAGTGAGGCTTAAGAGCTTGTACTTCGATGATAACACTGACCTCTCATTGATTGATATGGTGAAAAAGTATGAATCCTTACAATTCGATGATAACACATTCCTTTTCGGTGGCTCAATCAATAAAACTCCAACGTTAAGCGTGCTTGGTGTTGTGTTCCCACAACCGAAGTGAATGCGAGTGCAAATATACACTATTCACGCCGATTGTAGTATTAACAATGTCAAAATCCATAGGTTCAATGCATTAAATCTCAAGTTTGTGCTTAAGAATACTGACAATATGAAATAAAATATTATCAAGTTGTGTGCCACTAAATCTAAACAAAATGTTGGGGCAAAAAAAAGCTATAGCACAACTAGCGAAAAAGGGGGAACATAAATGGGAGAAAGACGGGGGAGATTTGTTAAGGTTGACTTTTACTGCAGAAACATGTGTCGGTAGGCCTGTTTGACCACGATTTTGACCCTTTTCCAATCATTATTCACCAAAAAGAATTACATATTCTTAAGGTAGAAAATGCATAGAACATTTCTGTATAAAATTCAAACTATGATACTTTAGGAAAAATATGAGAAAAATGCGGTCAAAGTTGGAAGAAAATAACAGTTTTCTGTTTAGCAAGAATTGCATCTAGCGCAATTTTGGACACCAACTTTAGCAAAACGTGTGTTTCGACTAATGAGGGGCAAGAAGGACTTTTCCTATGTGTTGAATCAAGTTGTAACCGTGAGTCTAAGTCAAATGGGAGTTGCTAGGTGTATCTCAACTCATTTCCACCTAAAAATGTGGGAAGTTCAACAACTCCACGGGCCTACATAAGAAAGTCATCCCTCCAGCAGAAAAGCATCCCTTCCAAGTTCGTTTCCAACTTCATTTACTTTCTCTTCATTGTAGAATTCGTTCTTAAGCTTTAGATTCAAGTTTTACTTGTTATTTTCTTGTATTTTCATGCTTTTGCTTACCGTATTGCTTTTAATTCAAGTTCTATCTTTTTTGCATTTATTCTGTTGTTCTTAAGTTTTTTAGCGAGTTTACACTCCCGTCACACTTGAGAGAGAAGAGGGTCAAGCTAGAACTCATTGTACGGCTCGTTTATTCATTTTAATTCAATGAAAAATACTTCCTTTATGTTTTCATGCATTTTCTTTCCTTTAAAAATGTTCTAAATTAGTTATCAACCTTTTTGTGGAATGTCTTAGTCAAAATGATTTGACTTTCAACACGCTCGGGATTTGTCCAGAATTGCGTCTGGCACTTTTTTTTGATTGGTTTCTAAAAACTTCTCTTCACGTCTTTTTTTCCATTCAGCCAGTGAGAACTTGATTTATACACTAAAGCTCAACCCTGAGAATGGTGAGTTAGGTAAAACATTATGAAACCAATATGGGATGTGACTTAGACATAAGTGCATAAAATATGGTCCTAGACATAGGCCTTCTGTCCCATAATGCATGTGAGTTGATAATTATACTCTAGGATTGTAATCACACATAGACATATGATTGTAGGTTACCCTAGCCTCTGCAGCAATCAAAAGTGGTAGTGAAAGAGTAGAACTCAGTTTCCCAATAAAAGCTAGGATTGCGTCTAGTGCATTTTCCCAACAACGTGTATTTCTCATGTTTTGCATCAAAACTAAGGTAGGAAGCAAAGATGTTGAGTTTTATTAAATTGCTTGATAGTTAAAACCCCAAAAAACAACATTTCATCACTATTTTCTTCATAAACTGCAATTGCATATTTGAACCATTCACTCCTTAAAAGCTGTTTTGAAAGCAACAAGTCTCTAAGGATTCAACCTTGGATTACTTTCGAGTATTACTTATGACCGTGTGCGCTTACAGAGTCTCTAATCTTTTTGAAGGTAGAGAAAGTCCCAACAAGATTCCTTCAAGCTCTCATTCACTCACAGATGACGCTCTAGCATGAAAATAATGCTGATGACTCAAACTGACACAATTCCCTTCTGAGACACCTAGAAATGAGCAATTACAACTTTTGTTGCTAAATACCCAAGCATTAAGAGCTATTTCTAAACATGGTTAAAGGATCTTATTTTTAAACATCCACAAATCTACTAGAAAAGAGTAGCTAACCACAAATAGAGCTAGTCATACTACCTGTATATCCTTCCGAATCATATAAAAATCAATAAGATCGAAATGTAAACACAACTCTATTTATCAAAAAAAGTAATCAACTAGAACGTCACTATTTGCAACTACAGTAGAGAATCTCCCCTGATATTTGGGTTTAGTTTATAAGGGATGGGAGAAATACAATGGGTAAATAAAAGAGGTAACCCATTTCGTGAAAGAATATTGTTAAGCTCCAAGAGACCGCCAGCTAAATACAAAAACCAGCTCCAGTATTGTCGTAAGCTCATTCTCCGAAATGGGGGTGTCTGCTTTCTTGGCTTCAGCACCAGTCAAGGAATAATTCATCTCTTGGGATATGTGTTCTTGTCGACTGAGACAACCCTGCTCTTTTATATCGATCCCCAATTTCAGGGCAACCATTTGGTTCATGTACAAGAACGGTAAAAATCCCCTCATAAGGCAGTTATTGAAGTCCAGCTGCTGTAGTGAGGGCAACCATTTGGTTCATGCTCCAGCTGCGGTAGTGGGGGGCTGCATCTAATCATTGAAGTCCGCCTTAGAGGTGTTGGGCAGCTTGAGGATCTTGTTTATTCGTTCGGGGGACCAATCAACTTCTACCTCCCTGACCACAGTACGACCAACACAATCTGGATCAAAGTTGGCATAGAACGCACGGACCAACTCAACGAGGACAGGAATGGGCGGAGTATAGAAATGCTCCAAACTTAGCTCAATGGCAGCCTTCTTGACAAATGCAGGTGTATCCTCGGGTCGGAAACCTTTTTCCAAGAAAAAGTCCCTTTGTTTGATCTTCTTGTAGGACTCCATTGTTGCTCGATCCACGAAGCGTTGAAAATTTTTGTCGTGCGAAAACACTCCATTGAGCTTTTTCCTTGAGCCTGAAGATGTGGGAGCCTGCAAAAGAGAAGATGAAGCAGATTGCCGCTTCCTCACACATGAGAGAGCGGTCTTTAAAGTTCCTAAGGGCTTCTTCCATTGCTTGCTGTTTCTGGAGGGGCTGCCTTTCGGGGCTTGCTGGAGCTGGCCGGCTTAACCTTCTTAGCTAGACTAGGGGATGTCAGTGATGGTGGAGCACGTTTTTGCTGCCGTGTGCACAAGGCCGGACCAGAAGTGGTTTGCCCCTTAGACTACTCCGCGAGGGTCAGCTCTTCCACGATCAAAAGCATGGAGACGGCCACTTCTTTCAAGACAGATGCTGGAGCATCCGCTGTTGAGGCCTCGAGCGATACCGATGGTTGAATGATAAAGGGCAGGGGTGCTTTGACTATGGGGGGTGGTGGGAGGTTTTCGGTAGTTGTTTTTGTGGTGGCGACGGTGGTGGTTTCAGAGATGGGGGATGGGGGCAACGAGGGTTTCGGAGCAGTGGACCCCCAACTTGCATGCTCGACAACCTGCATGTTTGCCACTTGTGTTGCTAAGGCTGTGCACGCTCCTACCTTCCTTCCTTAACTCCGATACACGTTGTCATCTTTCACATCACGGCCCAGCCTTAATTATGTATCTCGATTCTCTTTGCTTTGCAAGATCTCCTGCCCCCTGTATTTAAAATTACAATGAAAACAACAAAATAACCTAGGCAAAATTAAATGAAAATAGAAATAACACAAACTAAAAAATGAAACAATTGAGCTAATTGAAAATTAAGTCCTGCTTCATTTATTATGGGTGAACTTAGAGTCAATCTGTAGCAAATTGGTGAGCCTAGCATCTCTCACCAAGTGCTCTCCCCAGTAATACTTCAGCCTTTGCATTCATTTTAAATTATCACCCCAGATCAGTTCTGGAATTCTGATAGCACCATGAGGGAAGACGTGCATAACTATGAATGGTTCAAACCATCTTGATTTTAATTTCCTGGGAACAACTTCAATCTAGAATTGTAAAGAAGGATTTGTTGTCCCTTTCTAAAGCTCTTCGGTTGAATTCGTACATTTCTTTGTTTTCTCCTTACAGAATGTAAAATACTCTTAGCGAAGTATGAGGAAATTTGAAACGTCGCTGAGGTTCATAAGCCCCTGTCAAATTTCTCGGGCACTACCTCGGGCGAGGTAAGCCCAAGGGAATAAAAAGGCAGCAACCTCGAGAGGATCCTTCAAACTTCGCTCGAGGTTGCTGTCTTTTAGTTCCTTCGGACCCAACTTTGCCCGAGGTGGTGCCCAGGAAATTTGACAGAGGTTTACGAACCTCGACGAAGTTCCAAATTTCTTCAAAGTGGCTAAGAGTATTGTACATTCTGTAAAATTTCACGGGTCCGATCTTGCCCGTGGTAGTGACCGATACAGAAGGAACAATGAACATGAAAATTTGAGCTTCGCTCGAGTAATATTTATTTCTCGGGCACGACTTTGTCTGAGTTCTGTGTGAACTTTGCTTGTTTGATTCTAAGCGTGCATGTTTTTGTGTCTTTACTTATTGGTCGTAAGATGGAAATGAAAATGGTACCGAAGATCCCTCCCTCGCTGTATACCTCGTCCCAACTGACCTGTCTATCCTACATAGCGAAGACGGCCGAGATTATTAAGAAGAAACTTACCTCCCGTCAACTTCGTCTGTTTAGGAACACTGTATTTGGCTATCTCCTTGATGTGGATCTCGTATTTAAAAGACCACTGATACATAGCTTATTGCTTAGGGAGGTAGAGGAGAGCAGTCCTGACACTATCAGTTTAAACTTGTTTGGGAGTAAAGTGTCGTTCGGTTGGAGAGAGTTTGACCTCATTAATGGCCTGAAATATTCGAGAGCTCCCATTAGGAAAGACACATTTCCTTGAAGGCTTAGGACCTTGTACTTTGATGATAATGTCGACCTAATGTTGGGTGATTTCGAGAAGAAGTACAAAATTTTACGGTTTGAGGATGACTTTGATAAGTCTTGAATTTTAGGAAAAAGTGTTTACAAATTGTGCATGTTTAGTGTCTTCTGAAATTAAATACATATGTTTCATGCATTGAATCCGGTATAAATGGGACTATTTCTTAGGAAAGACTTGTACACTTGGTTTTGGATAAATAGATGGAATTATGAGGAAATATATAAGTTTTATAGAGAAAAATGAAAGAGAAAGCAGCAATGCACCTGCTGCAGTTGACACAGAGGCTATCTTAAAGCTAGCAGCGATGCGTCTGGCGCATCGCCAACACTCCAGAAACTTCAGCAATGCGTCTGGCGCATTTTCCACCTACAAATAAAGGCTTTTGTTGACCGGGCAGTTGGAAGAAATCTCAACCCATCCCTTGATCCGTGCAACCAAATGCTGTTAAGCCCCATTGTAGCTCCTCCACTCAACTACCCAAGATTTTCTCCACCAACTTGCAAGGTTTAGCGTATAAATACCAAGTTCCATCAAGCTTCAAGGGGAGCTCATATGACATTTAAAATTCCAGCTTGTTTCCTCTCTAGAATTTACGTTTCTAGAATTTGTTTCGTCTTTAATTTTGCTCAACATTCCTTGAATTATTTTTATTGCAATTCCTTTTTGTTGTTATCATTTTCTTTAGATTTTGGTTCTCGATTTTAATTTAGCTATTGTAATTACTTCTTAAATTTAATATGATATTTTATTTCAATCCACTTCTTATTATTTCTATTTTTCATTTTTTTATCAGTAGCTAATTTGCCTTTCCAACCCTCTTACGAATGACTTAGTTCCCATCATTTTAATTACATATATCAGATAGCACGGCGTTTACACTCAAATTGCTTATCTTGATTGAGTTAATTAATCTAGTTGATTTTACTTGCTGACCACTTGTTTAAATCACAACAGTTGAGTTTAATTCTGAAAATGTTAGAGTCAACGGAGTTCATCAAGATAAAATGGGAAGTTACTTAGACATAAGAACTTAAACAAGATCCTAGACATAGGCTCTCTTACCCATTAAACGTAAGTTGGAGTTTTAATTATTTAGGATTCTTCTAGTATTTTACAGACATGTTTTAAATACTGGCCTAATCTTCTAAACAAACCAAAAGCGGTATGGAATAGGAGTTGAACCAGTTTGCAATTAGAGAGTAAATTTAGTGTGAGATTCTGATAGGTGTAATTCATTTCTCTTCAAATTAGTCAGTAGTATGAGGATTGGTTTCAAAATTCTATTTTATTAAATTATAAAACGTGCATTTCAACCAATCAATTATTTTTATTCCCAAACTCGATTGCTCATTCCAACAATTTGCAAAATCAATTTTAAAAGAAAACTAGTCCCTGTGGAGACGAACTTGGAATATTTCCAGATTATTACTTGTGACAGTGTGCACTTGCACTCGTCTCTCTTGCTATTAAGCAGAGGCGCAACAAGCGACCCTCGCCTTGGTTTTGAGAACTTAAAGAGGGATTTGTCTTTAAAAATAGAACCACCGTGATAGGGAGGGGATTTCAGCGAATAAGCGACCCTCGCCTTGGTTTTGAGAACTTAAAGAGGGATTTGTCTTGTATTTTATTTTATTTTTCTTTCTTTATTCACGCATTGTTTGTTTAGTTTTTTTTTATTATTTAGTTTGAATAATTTTGCAGGAACAATAACATGCTTAAATGTGAGAGGTTAAGATGAAAAGAGGAAATTTTTCTAAGAACTTGTCTTGGTGCTAGACGACACAACCATATCTACTTTCCACCATCTTCAACCACATCGTGATGTTACAAACAATGAAGAAAATGATTCAAGGAGTTTTTTGTGACCTCCAGTATTATTTAATTCAATGCATGTTCTATTTCTGTAAATAAATTAGTAGATGCGCATGTTAGGACTTAGGTAGTTAGTTGATTTTGTCTTTTGAAATCATGCTATCAAGTCGTGGATATTATGATGTGTTGCTCCGGGCTAGCATTGACATGCATGGAAATAATAAAACTTGCTGCCAGATTTTTGTTTTTGTGAATCTTCAAGTGAATTGTCTAATTAATTTTAAGCATGAAAAGTCTTAGATTTGCCATTTTTGAGTAGGTTCTTGTTCTTTTCTCATGTCGATGATGATAATTAGGAATATGCACGAGCTTTGTTTTCTACTATTTAGATCAAGCTATGACTCATTTGCCACGTTGTTTTAAGATAAACTCATTTCTGCTTCTTTAGTTTTAACCTTTAAACTTTTTACATCTTTTAAGAGGATCATTGTCCTTTAGTGGTAAAGAATTTTTACGCACCTTCAAATTTTTCACACTTAAAACTAGTGAGAACACTGTCTCCCTCAAGTTTGGGGGAGTAGCGTAAGCAAGCCTAATAGAATGTAGTGAAAAAAAATAATAAAATAAAATAAGAAAGGTAAGAAAAAGTGTGGAAAAACAAAGAAAAAGTGGCAAAAGAAAAAAAGGAAAAAGTGATAGAAATTTTTGCAAAGAAAAGCAAAATGAAAATAAGAGTGGAAAGACAAAAGCGTGAAAGGAAAAAATATGTGGCAAGAGAACTTAATGAGAGAAGAAAAGTAAGGAAGCTTGCCTTAACTCAGTTTCCACTCTGTTTGCAAAAAGAGTCTCACTTAGGGATACTCATAATTTTATGGTAGCAACTTTGATCTAGTTTGACTTTGTGCAACTCACTAATCGACAAGCTCGGATTGGTTGCCAGCCTAGAGAATCCCTTGAGTGACTGTCCTATTTTCGAGTCATTTTTGTGCTAGAAAATTTCATTAAAGGGAGTGTGCATAGTCTCTACTGGATTTGGAAAAGTTTTTTGAGTGAGACAATAGAAGATTTTGAAAAGCTTTTATCTTTTAAACAAAGGTGGCCTTATGATGATTTTGCTTGAGAAAAGTAGTAGGGATTAGAGCTTTGACGTTCCTCCTGAGACACCATATGAGCAAATTACTCGGCTCTTCTTGATGTTTGGTTTATTCTTGAATTTTGCATGCTTACTATTGATTTGATAGTTGTTGTTCTTGCTTGGGGACAAGCAAAGTTTCAAGTTTGGGGGTGTAATAAGTCTTGAATTTTAGGAAAAAGTGTTTACAAATTGTGCATGTTTAGTGTCTTTTGAAATTAAATACATATGTTTCATGCATTGAATCCGGTATAAATGGTACTATTTCTTAGGAAAGACTTGTACACTTGGTTTTGGATAAATAGAAGGAATTATGAGGAAATATATATGTTTTATAGGGAAAATGAAGGAGAAAGCAGTAATACACCTGCTGCAGTTGACACAGAGGCTATCTTAAAGCTAGCAGCGATGCGTCTAGCGCATCGCCAACACTCCAGAAACTTCAGCAATGCGCCTGGCGCATTCTCCACCTACAAATAAGGGCTTTTGTTGACCGGGCAGTTGGAAGAAATCTCAACCCATCCCTTGATCCGTGCAACCAAATGCTGTTAAGCCCCATTGTAGCTCCTCCACTCAAATACCCAAGATTTTCTCCACCAACTTGCAAGGTTTAGCTTATAAATACCAAGTTCCATCAAGCTTCAAGGGGAGCTCACTTGACATTTAAAATTCCAGCTTGTTTCCTCTCTAGAATTTACGTTTCTAGAATTTGTTTTGTCTTTAATTTTGCTCAACATTCCTTGAATTATTTTTATTGCAATTCCTTTTTGTTGTTATCATTTTCTTTAGATTTTGGTTCTCGATTTTAATTTAGCTATTGTAATTACTTCTTAAATTTAATATGATATTTTATTTCAATCCACTTCTTATTATTTCTATTTTTCATTTTTTTATGAGTAGCTAATTTGCTTTTCCAACCCTCTTACGAATGACTTAGTTCCCATCATTTTAATTACATCTATCAGATAGCACGACGTTTATGCTCAAATTGCTTATCTTGATTGAGTTAATTAATCTAGTTGATTTTACTTGCTGACCACTTGTTTAAATCACAACAGTTGAGTTTAATTCTGAAAATGTTAGAGTCAACGGAGTTCATCAAGATAAAATGGGAAGTTACTTAGACATAAGAACTTAAACAAGATCCTAGACATAGGCTCTCTTACCCATTAAACGTAAGTTGAAGTTTTAATTACTTAGGATTCTTCTAGTATTTTACAGACATGTTTTAAATACTGGCCTAATCTTCTAAACAAACTAAAAGCGGTATGGAATAGGAGTTGAACCAGTTTGCAATTAGAGAGTAAATTTAGTGTGAGATTCTGATAGGTGTAATTCATTTCTCTTCAAATTAGTCAGTAGTATGAGGGTTGGTTTCAAAATTCTATTTTATTAAATTATAAAACGTGCATTTCAACCAATCAATTATATTTGTTCCCAAACTCGATTGCTCATTCCAACAATTTGCAAAATCAATTTTAAAAGAAAACTAGTCCCTGTGGAGACGAACTTGGAATATTTCCAGATTATTACTTGTGACAGTGTGCACTTGCACTCGTCCCTCTTGCTATTAACCAGAGGCGCAACAAGGACTTCGACGCGGTGAATGTCTCGATCGTCTACTTCGTGGAATTAGTACTGTTGGGGCAGGAGAGAAGCTTGGAATGTGATAGTAGTTTGCTCGGAATAGTAGATGATAAAGGAACTACCTCAATTATGCTTGAGAACTCCCTTATACAAGGTGAACCCCCACAAAAATAATATGAATAACCCCAATAACTAGATGATTAACCACCCCAAAAAAGTTAAACAGATTTATGCTTGGTAAGATGATCAAAGATCAAGAAGAAAAGAGAACTTGTTCCTATCTTCAAGATTTCGAACTCTCCACAACCTAAAGTATCAAACTAGATTGAAAGTTCTAAAATATGCATTCTAACACAAGAATACAAAGAAAACTTAAAGCTTGAGAGAGACTAAACTCAATTTGAAATCATCCAAATGTTGTGTTTGAAAAGCAAATGTACATCCCTATTTATAGTAATTGAAAAGACACAACCATCGACCTAAATAGTCCAAATACAGCCACCACCCCTTCAAATACATTCATGAACCCTTTTAAATGCAAATATATGGATTTGAAAAATACATAATCAATTAAATATGTGGATGAATCTGGATTTTTAGATTCATGAAGTTTCTTGGAGGACAAGATGTCTTTCCAAGCTTGAAGTGATGCAACTCTTCACCAAGTATGAGAACCTCAGCTTGGAAGTGACGATTCAATTCTTCTTGTAGTCTTTTAGCTCTAGATCTTGTGATTGACCTTGTGACATAATGATTGGCTCATGATTGGGTTGACTTTGAGCATAAGCTTCATTTGAGCTGATTTGAGCTTGCTCCTCTTGTAGGCTTTCTTCATGTACTCTGTGATCACTCATTTCTATATCAGTAAACGATTAGGAAGTTTGATGCAACCATGACTGTGGATGGTTGTCGTTTGATAAGACAATAAAAAGTCTTAAGCAAACACTGTCGAAGAAGGCGGCTAATAGGTCGTTGAGGAAATCGTACAGTCTGTATGGTTTCCTGTGGGTGTTCCAGGTAAATAAATTTCATACAATTTTCATAGTTATTATGGACCCATTAATGTTTACTAACATTCTTTGTAATTTATGCAGGCGTGTGAAGGGACGTTAATCCCACAGCGAAAACGACGAACGTGTTCTTAAATTTTGAGGATAAAAATATAGCACATTCTAGGAACAAAAAAAATAGGGGAAAATGAAATTTACTTTTGAATAACCTTTCTTCAATGAAACCACCACCACGACCTTCCTTGCTATGACTCCGACAAAGATCCGGTTGTGTGGGAACCAACAGAGAATTCTTTGGTGATAAAGAGAATTTTTACTGTAGAGAAAGTTTTTCTCTGTTTCTCGTTTTGCAGGTTCAAGAGAGAAGAGCAGCAAATGCAAAACCTTGCTGCATTGTTTACAAACAAAAAAAAAGGACATGGGGAGTTACCCCATGTCACCACTCTCCTCCATTTGTATAGGGGAGTTGGTTTTTCCCTTTTTTTGGTTTTTTTATTTAATTAACAAATCATAATTAAATTAAATTAACTAACATTTAACTAATTTAGTTAATTAATGATTTAATTAATTACTAATCTAATTAAAACATAATTATTTAATTAATAATTAATTAATCAAATTCCAATATTAAATAAATAATTAATTAATTAACAATTAATTATTTATCTTTTAATTAAATATCACATATTAATTATTTGAATCCTAGTCAAATATTTCTCTCATAATATATAGTATTAATTTTGAACATTTATTCAAAATTAATATATATTTATATACAACGTACGAATATACATTATATACATTCTCTTAAATAATTTGAACACTTCAAATTATTTCAAAAATATTGATCCTCGTTTTACCCGTTGTGAGCTAGCAAAGGGACCTAATGGACCTACAGATCAGAAGCTCCAACGATACAAGATTAATCGGTCAAACTCATTAACTGAGTTAATCAACATTTGTTAACTGCATGTCATTCACTAAAGACCCGCAGCTGCACTCTTCTCACTGCATAATGTTTTTCGTGTCCACGGACATATGACCATTAACTGCAAGTCAATCCTTCACGAGCGCTCGTAACTCAAGCTAGGTCAAATTACCGTTTTACCCCTGAGTTACATCTTACTCCTTAAATACCATTGCTCCTCTAATGAACAACTCGGTTATGGTCCGACCAATAACTGGAAATCCCTCTTGGTCTAGTGAGAGGGTGGGGCCCCTTGTTCAAGTCTCGGAGTCAGCATTTAAGAGAACACTCATCTACTCCATTAAAGTCGAGGAGGAGTGAATTTCATATCCTGAAGTTATGTTCCCAAATCCCCACTCGGTCTTGCCCCAAAATGGTAGGAATATTGAGTCGGTGACTCGGGCCACTCTCACCTCATACAGATCAAATAACGAGCCCTCACGGGCACGAGTCCATAACTCACTCAAGATTGAGAATGAGTTGTCTGGTCATCCTATGAAATAACAATCTGTTAGTCAATGACGTTACATCTAAAAATTGGCTACTCGTGATCCAGTCTTATACAAACTCATTGTATAGGATAACCCCACTCGTATGTCTCCACACGAACGACCTCGATCGAGTCGTCTGTAATATTTACAAAGCAGGTTGTATCTATAGTGTTGCCAGGATAAGGTACCCTACCTTATCCATATACTATAGACCCTTTAGGTTATTCCCAGAACATTATCCACATGTATATCAAGGGTATATCAAATATATACCCAGTATATATATTGTCCCAATTACATGATAATAACCTTGGATTTTTAGTTTATTGGATTTGGAGAATGCAATCCTATAAATTACACAGCAAATTGATTGAATATGAAACCATGACTTTATTGAATATAAATTTGTTTTTACATAAGTACAAACTACGAGTTTAGGACAACACACCCAACAGTGTGGGGGTATGAGACGATATCTTCCCTTACTGGTCGAGTTGCTAGGAAGGTTAATGATGACGTCGTACCTCGCACTCTCTGGTGGAGGTGTGGTCATTCGACAGGATGGCTCGTGCTGGAAAGAGACATCTTCTAGTCTACAACAGTAAGTGACTAACTTTATACTGCACTTGTTCTCAAACCGTACCTTGGTGATACCATATTCCGTGCAAGCCACAACCAGGAGCTTAGAACAGCATGAAGCGGAGACGACGTTTTTGAATAGGACAATCGAACCACCAGCATCAGATGTGGTGGAAAGTGAGGAAGAAGGCCTCAAACATCCACGAACTGCATGCGAGTGTCAGGACGATGTCATAGAACGTCCATCTGCCAATGTTGATGCTCCTGCCGATGTTTATGATACAGAAGACAGATAGACCACAAAGAAGAAGAATGAGAACAAGAACAAGAAGAGCAAGAATACGATGTATAAGCGGTTGGAAGTTTGGACATGCGTATGGGTGCTATGGAAAAGAGGCTAGAAGGTGTGGAGGGTAAGTTGAAGTCCAAATGAAAGTATTTGCGACGGATTGCCAGGGTAAGTTTTTCATTAATTAAATTTTGTATTCTTGTATGTTTTCACTATTGGGATCATGTAATATGTCATTTTACGTATAGGGTCAATCAATCGATCCGGCCGACATGCGAAGAGACAAATGAGGCGATGATGCTGGTGGAGCAAAGAGTATGGGAAATGGAGGAATTACTCTTGGAGATGCAACAGACAATGATCTTAAAGGCGATGGACGTGGGGATGGAGCAGGAATGAACCATATGGACGTCATGGAACATATGGACATAATGGTCCAGAGTGCATCAGATGTCCATAGAGAAGCAGGTGTGCAAAAGGCTTATAAAGAACCAGAGTACCCCGAGGTAGTAGAGGTCCACACGAGAGCGGATGTCAAGAAAAAAGTTGTGGAACCTGAGATAGCATAGGTGCTTCGAGGAGTGCCTCACAATGATCCCAAGGACGTTCAAAGTATGGGCGCGTTGGAAAGTACAAAGGTAAAAATGTATCCTCATCAAGTACGATTAAGTTTTGTTTGTTAGTTAACAGATCTTTGTTCAGGACGTATTGGTCGCTGGTGCATCCGAGCATGTGGAAGGCGTTGAGTTCGACCCTATTCGGTACCAGACACCGATACAAGAGGTACGACACAATGTTGCACACATTCATTTTGGCTATTTTAGGAGTTCCTAACTTCACTAACTTTCAGGATCTATATGTCGAGAGTTCTTCAGAAACAGACATCAAGATACCGGATGATCACAAGATGTAAACCTGGACGAGGTATGTCTCCTATCACAGCCATTGCCACGTCTGCAAAATCGTCGCCCACAATGGAAAAGGAAAGTGTCATGGAGGTTACGTGGGTCATTTGAAGTGAAGGAAGATGGGAAACGACAGAAGGTCATACAATACAATCCAGTTGTGGATATCCTGAAGAAGATGTCAAATTTCAAGCGTGGCTTGATGACTATGAGAATAAACGTTCAACGAAAAAGACCCCATATTCTGTTAGAACATAGCGTAGAGCTTGGAAAGACGAATCAAACGCCTTTCGAATCACTTAAATCGGAGTTCAAACAAAGAAGTTATGATCCAGACAAATCAGGAGAAAAATCATACGTGGCGGGTGACATGGACAAATGGGCCACTCAGAAGTTGACATGTGGTATCAAGATGACATACTTATGCTAACGTGACATCAAACAATCAAACAGATGAGAAGACAACATGTGGCGCTTTCAAATTCCACAAATCCATTTCCACAAATTTATCTCAATCTCCATAATTTCTCAATCTCCACTAATTTCTCTAAATCTTCGTAAAATTTATTTTCTTCTTTTACCTTATCATTCATCTTAATCTACACCATTCGTTCTTTGTTGCGCTAAATCCAATGGCAAAAATTCATCCTCGAAACTCTATTTATAGCCACCAATTTCATATTCTTCAACACACCAATTATCGAAGCAAAAGCTACATTTCTCTCTTCAGTTATTTTGCTCTCAAATTTTCATTCTCTCCACACAAAAATTTGTCTTTTTTTTTTGTGAGAGATACATTAGAGTGTAGCTTTTTTAGCTATTGCTTTAGTGCAAAATTTGTCAATCTACCTTAGTGAGGTGTTTTATTTGTATTGCTTATTTTACATTTTGGGTTTTGTATTAAGGTGTGGGTACACCTTAGGTTGTGAAAAAACATAATTGGTTAGATCCTCAACAAGTTAAAAGGATCATGGGTTTCTTTTTAGCCTAGGACAAAAGGATGGTCGATCAGTTTGGTTTTTACCCGTAAGAGAGCCGGTGCAATAAAAATACCCAAGAATGAGTCTTGGGAAGTGGAGTAGGAATTTCCAAACCACTATAAAAATTCATGGTGTCATCTCTCTCTACTCGTTTTAATTTGTGCATTTTAATTTCGTTTGATTTTTATTTATCTTAATTTTTTTTCTAAAATTGAAAAGTCGGTACGCAACCCTATTCACCCCCACCCCCCCCCCCCCATGTTGCCATACGATCCTACAATTGGTATAGAGCGAGTAGCTCAGATTTGTTTTTCATTCTTCAAAATTCCATCTTTTAAAAACTATTTACTATTTTTTAAAACTAGAATTTTTTTGTATTTTAAAAGAAAGTGTTGGAAAATTTAGATTTTGTATCGGTTTACTAGAAAATAATTTTTCCTTGGAAGTTGTGTAAGGACCCATTCGTCATTCGATTTCTAAAAAAAAGTAAAGTTATAAGGGGCATTTTAGTCTTTTACCACCAAGGAAATAAAAAAAAGGCAAATTTTAGTTTTGGGGCCCGTGTAAAACATATGGCAGGATAAAAGAAAGAAAAGAAAAGAAAGAAGGAAATGAATGAAAAGAACAGAAAAGAAAGAAAAGAAAAGGAGGAGAACGTAGAAGAAGAAAAAACAAAGGAGAAAGGAAGATTGAATTTTAGTTTGTGCTGATTTTGAGATTTTTCAGAGAAGGAGTGAAATTGGTAAGTACTTATGCTTTAGAGTTGAGATTGTGGAAATTAGAATTTAGTTGGAGGTTTTCTTCTTTAAGAAATCCTTCGAATTTGTGAATTTATGGGTTGTTATTGTTATGTTTAAGAAATTATTTAGAAGAAATAGTGTACTTGCAACTCTCCTAATCGTTTGAACAGAGGATAAAGTTCTGCTTTGTGGGTTTTTTTTTTTTTTTGGTTTATTGTTGTGATGTAATGGCTGTAAATGGGTAAAGATGAGAGGGTTTGAAGATGGAGAAGAAAGGTAGAGAAAGACAGAAAAATCAAGAGTTAATTTTTATCTTTTGGCTACAAATTTAGGAGGGCTATGTTGGTTTTTTGAGAAATTGCAGAAAAAGAAAAAAAAAAGGGGGAACTGTGGGGAGAAAAAAGAAGAAGAAGATGAGTTGTTGTTGGAAGAGAGAGAGAGAAATTTGTAGTTTTAAATTAAGCCAAAAAAAATGCTTAAGGGAAAAAGAGATTCAAGTGGGTTTTGAAAAGGAGAAGAAATTAAATGATTTATTGTGGGACCCACATTTAAGACAATAGGAGAGAAAAGAAAGTGGGTATTTAATGAAGAAAGAGAATGGTTTGTTTAATTGATAATTTGTTTTATTTGAAGATATTGTGGTTTAAGTTTGAATTAAGTTTATGTTGGAATTAAATGAGTTAATATGGTATTCAATCGATATTTTAGGTCAGTCAGAAATTGGAGTAGATGACGACTCAATTTAAAGGATTTGTGAGTGGTTATTTTATTAAATATTTTCTAGTATCTATTGATATAGAATTTCTGAGAAATTATACATATTAGGTATGATTTAGCATTTTTGCTGAGAATGAAAGAAAATGTGTTTGTCTGAAAATTTAGAAATGTTTTACGATTTTGGAGAAATGTTTGAAATGTTATTTAGAAAGAGATTTCAGAAAATGATTTTAGAATTTTTCATAAAGGCGTATTTAGAAAGAAATATTTTAGAAATGATTTGAGAAAGTTAGAAAAGTTATTAGAAAGAATAAGAAAATACTTTTAGAACGGTTTATGAGAATGGTTTTCAAACCACCATGTTATTGTATCCAGGCGATTACCCATATGCTATATGAATGTGTTCCTATAGTATACCCAGAAATAAATGGTTTTTGGGACGTGTTGAGAGAATTATCCTGCTCTACGTATTAAGATTACTCTATGCTAGTAGACCAGAATTATTCTGCTGTGTTTATTAATATTACTCTACGCCAGTAGACCAGAATAGAATATGGGTGCATGTGTGGTGTTGTGTTTTCACTAGCTTGTTTTATGTTTGAAAGAATAATGTTTTATATATTTTTAGAATGTGTTTTTAAAGCAGGTTGAGAAGTTGGCGTAACTAGGTCGCAGGGGACGCAGGGGAATGTTGGGGCGATTAGGGCCAAATCTGAATTCCAAATTCTGAGCTTGGCAAGGGTTGTCTTTTTGTTTTGCCTAGAAAGGAATTGTTGTTACAAGTTTATTATGAGAAAGTTTACTGAATTTTTAGTGGCTCAAGTTTATAACTTTGCTCCAGTTTTATAATGTTTTTCAAAGCTTGAAATTCAGTTGTTTATGAAATAAATTTCACAAGAATACTTTTTATCAACTTACCATTCATTGAGCTTTCCAGCTCACTCTTTTTCCTATGTTTTTCCCCTAAGCTGTACCTGAGTTTCTGAATTTCAAGGAGATAGTAGTTCAGCTTCTGCCACCCATAATAGTTCAAGAGTTGCATATCATTTTGTATGTAAATTTCGTTAGTTTGTAAGAAATTTTATCTGCACCCTTTTGATAGAAAGGAATGTTTAGAATGGAGGTAAGAATGGTTGTTCTGTTGAGATTATTGATTTATTGTGCATCCATTTAGAATTTGTTAGTCAAAGTTCAGGTCAAAGTTAAGGAAAAGTTGACCATGAACTCCATAGTTAGTCGGGGTCTGTGGTCGGCGCGACTCGTTCTAGGACTAGTAGGTGTTTTGGGACGACTCGTGTCAGTTTGGTATCAGAGCATAAAGATCCTGCATTAGATAAGAAGTTGCATTATAGTTCATGTTTTGAGTGTTTGATATGCATTACGTTATAGAAAGTCATGCATTGAGGTGGCAGAATACGTAAGTTTTAAGAATTTGAAACTCAGCAGGTACCTGGTGGGTGAAGTGAAATGGAGGAAGAAGTAGTAGGCGAGACTAGTCTCCAACTAGAAGATCCACAAGAGAATATTAATGACCAAGATGAACGGGTGATGGCAAGAATTGCTACTCTTGGAATAAGAATGTTGAGGAGTGATCCCGAGAAAAACTTCAAGATTTAGCGACTTAAAGCTTTAGGGGCGACCACTTTTTCTGGGACAGCAGATCCAATTGATGCAGAGTCCTGGATGAAAAAGATAGAAAAATGTTTTAATATGATGGGGTGTCTACAAGACAAGAAAGTTAGGTTGGCTACATTTCTACTAGAAGGAGGAGCTGGTGATTGGTGGGAGTCGGTTATAGTGAGACAACCACGATCTAAAGAATTAAGATGGGGAGAATTCAAAAAATTGTTTAATGAAGCATACTACCCACGATCCTACAGAAATGCGAAAAGAATTGAGTTCTTAAAGCTAGTATAGGAGTTGATGACAGTTGCAGAATACTAGAAAAAATATGTAGAACTTTCAAAGCATGTTATCACTATAATTGAGGATGGATTAACAGGTGTAGACGATTTGAGGATGGGTTGCGAGAAAAGATTCGAAGTCGTATTACTGCATCTGGATAGCATGAGTTTGGGCATTTAGTAGAAGCGGCTGCTAGGACTGAGAAGAAGAAAGGAATTGTCATGCCATCCAGATGCAGTAATACGACTTCGGATCTCTTATCGCAACCCATCCTCAAATCGTCTACACCTGTCAATCTCATCCTCGATTATAGCGGTGGCATACTTTGAAAGTTTTACATATTTTTCTGGTCTTCTGCAACTGTCATCGACCCCTGTACTAGCATTAGGAACTCACTTCTTTTTGCATCTCTGTAGGATCGTGGGTAGTATGCTTCATTAAACAATTTTTTTGAATTCTCCCCGGCTTAATTCTTCTGATCCTGATTGTCTCACTATAACCGATTCCCACCACTCATCAGCTCCTCCTTCTAGCCGAGATGTAGCCTGTCACGCCCCGCGTTACTCAGGTTAGTTTACCTCGAGTCTCCGAGCCTCTTTTCTTAGAAATTATTTTTTTAATTTAATTTCATTTTATTTCGAGCTACTGCGGTAATTGTTATGAGTGTTGAAGTGTACTTACGTATCTAATTATTATGTAACGAGGAAATTGTTTTCTTTATAATTGTTCTGGTCCGTTGGGCCCAAATTAAGTATCTAAGTAAGTGGGCTTTTCTTGTTTTAAAACAAGAGGGAAAAATAAAAGAACCTAGCCCAAGTGTGTCCCTTCTTGTAAAAACAAAAGAAAGCGTGGAGAAAACCCTAGCCCCCAAAATCCCCTCCCATTCGTGAACCTCTTCTTTTCCACCCGTTTTAGTTTTCGTTTTCTTTCTTCTACCGGCACCTCAACCCTCCTGAAACACTCGATGGACGGCGACCACCGGCGGTTTTGACAGCAGCAGCAGCAAGCGACGGCGCGACAGGCAACCGCGGCGGGCGACTCCGGGCAACGGCGGTGTGCGGCGTCGCACAGCAGCGAGTGCACGATTTTCCGGTAGCAGCAGGTGTGCGCGGGTGACGGGCAGCAGCAGTTCGCGGACGTTGGGCAGCAGCGGTGCGCGAGCGTCGGCAGCAGCGTTGCGCGGGTGTCGGGCAGCGGCGGTGTTGCGCGGGCGTCGGGCAGCAGCGGTGGTGCGCGGATTCCGATAGCATCGGGTCGTGGCGCGGGTTCTTGCTGCACACAGCGTCGTGGGCATCGTTTTGATGAGTTTTTACTGCTAAAATAGTCCGGACAGCAGCAGTTTCCGATCCCGGCACCTACCCATAACCATTAGAGGCTCGATTTACGCAACCCACATTTATTCGAGTTAGGCCTGAGTTACCCACACCTAGACGAAGTCGATTTTTGCGGTAATAGACATTGCAATATCTCTTAGAATGAATTTAGACAGCTGGAAATTTTGTATTAATTATTTCGTTGTCTATTGTTGTTTAGGTGGTGAGTTGACACAAATTATAGGAGCATAGCAGTGAGTAAGTAGCACCAGGGGGCGAGTGCGTGCGTTATTTATTGTTAACGAAATGGTTTTGGTGCTGATTTTTAATTAGAATAATTTATTTTGTGCATTAGAAAGTTGTTAGCCTTGGTTTGTGAACTCTTAGTGATTATCGTTGTATTACGTGTTACTGTTTTCATTGCTAGACATTATGAGAATGCATAGATTTCTTGCTGTTGGATGTGATTGGTCAGTTCTGATTATTGTAGTTGGAAGTAGTTAATCCATGACGTTTGTAAACATGTCGGAGACGAAATGCATGTGTTGATAGCCTGTTATATAGTTTTATATTGTTTTGTTGGAAACTGCTGAGTTAGTGTATTGTTTGGTACGAAGAAAAGCATGCTGGTAAAAATTGAGCTGTGAATTGAAATGTGGAAGACTTACTTATAGGTTGTCTTTGGAGGATTAGTGGGAATTGTCACGAGTGACGGGTCGGGTTAGTGGTTCGTTAACCTGTGGGGTGTCTGAATTGAAAATGCATACTAGTCGCATGGTTATTCAAAGCTTTGAGTGGGTGCCTTGGGAATAAATGGCAAGGCCGAACATCAGATTTCTATGGAGAAGTATTGGGGTCTTGGGAATAAATGTCAAGAACCAATACGCCGGGTAGTCATCGGTACCTTGGCGATAAATGTCAAGGACTGGTGCACAGTTCAAGGCCTTGGGGATAAATGGCAAGGTCGAACTTCAAGCTTCTGTAGAGAGGTATTGGGACCTTGGGAATAAATGTCAAGGGCCAATACGACTCGAAGAGTTGGACTCGGAGGACTAACGTGAAGTGGTGCTTATGAGCAACAGTTCAAGACCTTGGGGATAAATGGCAAGGTCGAACACCAAGCGTTGTAGAGGGAGGTCGGTATCTTGGGAATAAATGTCAAGGGCCGTTACGCCTCGAAAAGTTAGACTTGGAATACTAACATAGGGTGGGAGTGAGCGTTAGTTCAAGTAGGGACAAAGGCTAGTGGGTCGTGTGGTTGGAGTCCCGGAGGTCTAGGCGTTGGGTTGCTTGTATGGAAATGTTAATCTATTATTATTATCCCGTGCTGCCTATCTGTTTGTTCTGTTATTGTTCTCATTTGATGTGGTCGTGATTACGAGCGTGTTGTGGTGTTTAGTTAGGGTGGGCTACTTACGGAGTATTTTATGTACTCACCCCCCCCCCCTCTACTTTAATTGTTTCAGGTGTGAACCGGGCCGACCGTGGTGATGACGTGGAGGAGGTCTGACTGAGGAGGGATCACTAGCTGCGTTAGTTAGGCTAGGGAATAATGTTGTGCAATACAGACACCGTTAAAATCTTATTGCTATGAAATAAAATGGGAATTAGACATTGGGTTAACTCAAAGGACACTTTCTCTTATTGCTTTATGGGTATTTTTACTATTCGAATTACTGATGTATTTGGGATTACGAGACAAAACGATTATTTTCTTTTTTTATTGGATTCCTGACCACTGAGGCGGATGTTATCTCATGGATATTCCATTATTGTGTACCTCCATTTTGTATGTTGCATTAGGAGAACATTACATTTTCGATACCTTAAATAGGAGGATTCAGTAAGTGTTATAGGACCGTTACTTCGTTAATCGTATCAGAAATTTGGGTCTTTACATAGCCAGCCTAACTTTCCTGTCTTCTGGACACTCCATCACATTAAAACATTTTTCTAGCTTTTTCATCTAGGACTCTACATCAGCTGGATCAATCGTCCCAGAAAAAGTAGTCGCCCTTAAAGCTTTGAGTCACCCAATCTTGAAGTTTTTCTCGGGATCACTCCTCAACATTCTTATTCCAAGAGTAGCAATTCTTGCCATCACCCGTTCATCTTGGTCATTAATATTCTCTTGTGGATCTTCTGGTCGGAGACTAGTCTCACCTAGTACTTCTTCCTCCATTGCACTTCACCCACCAGGTACCTGTTGAGTTTCAAATTCTTAAACCTTCCACATCGATGCATGACTTTCTATAATGTAATGCATATCAAACACTCACAACATGAACTATAATGCAACTTCTTATCTAATGCAGGATCTTTATGCCCTAATACCAAACTGACACGACCCGTCCCAAAACATCTACTAGTCCTAGAACGAGTCGCGCCGACCACAGACCCCGACTAACTATGGAGTCTACGGTCAACTTTTCCTTAACTTTGACCTGAACTTTGACTAACAAATTCTAAATGGATGTACAATAAATCAATAATCTCAACAGAACAATCATTCTTACATCCATTTTAAACATTCCTTTCTATCAAAATGGTGCAAATAAAATTTCTTACAAACCAACGAAATTTACATACAAAATGATATGTAACTCTTGAACTATTCTGGGTGGCAACCTACTAAGATATTATTTAAAATTTTATATAAATGTTTTAAGATTTGAAATCTTATAAAAACGAAAGTTTTTTTTTTTTATATTTAAAAAACATTTTATCTAAAATAGTTGTTTGGTAAAATAATGATATATAAAAAAACATTAATTTAGGCAAGCAAAGACTCAACCTAAGCCATGTGAATTAATCCTAAGTAACCTACCACTATGCCAACACCATATGATACAACTTAGTATTAATTCTTATCATACAAATCTTTATTTTAAAAAAATGTTTTAAAAAATAAAATAAAACAATAAACTAAAACGAAAAATAATATTAAAATAATAATAATAATAAAATAAAAATAAAATTTAAAACTTATTTTAAAATAAGCAAATCATATTTAAACAAATTTATTTTAAAATATTAAATCATACTTAAACAAATTTATTTTAAAATATATCAAATCATATTTAAACAAATTTATTTTAAAATATATCAAATCATATCTAAACAAATTTATTTTAAAATATATCAAATCATATTTAAACAAATTTATTTTAACAAATTTATTTTAAAATATATCAAATCATATTTAAACAAATTTATTTTAACAAATTTATTTTAAAATATATCAAATCATATTTAAAAAAAATTATTTAATATATATATGTATATATATAATATCAAATTTAAAACAAGCTTATTTAAAACAAATAAAAAAATCAAATCATTTCTAAAACAACTTTTTTCTATACCACGTACTGCAGTGAGGAAATTCTAGGTGTGCCCGCGGGTCTGAAAACTATGAAGGAGCACTCGAGGTCGAAGTCAGGTGGTCGGTGATCCGTGCGTCGGTTGTAGAAGTTTTGCGCCGGACTAGTATGGTGCAGGTTGTCTGAACTTGTGATCACCGGGGGACGCGTGCGGTCTGTGTATCGTCGGGGTCGCCGGCCTGAGTGAAGAAGAAGAGAAGGTGATGGTAGAGAGAAAGAAGGAAGTGAATTCTTCTGTATGGGTGTTCTGTCCGTCCTCTCCTCCCCACTACAGCCCTTCTTAAATACACCTAAAAACTAACGATAAAAAAGAAAAAGGGGGAAGAGAAGAGAGAAAAAGAGGGAGGAGAAGAAGGGGAGGGGATACACGTATGAAGGAAAAAATCAAAGGGGAGAAAAAAACTGTTAAATAAAACAAAATCTCTCTTTTTTAAAAAAAAAAATTTATTTACTTAAAAACAAATCATGTTTATTTATCTATTTTTATTTTAATAATAAAACAAAATCTAAACAAATAATTTTTTTATTTTCTTATTAATAAAATTAACATTTAAATAAATCTAACATTTTAATTTTAGTTAATTTAAACTTTATATTAAAATTAATAATAAAGTAAACCTATGTTATTCTTTAATTAAAATAAACCTCAATAAAATAAAATACAATAATATAAATTAAAAGTAAAAGTAAAAATAAGCCGGACGAAATGTGGTGTCTACAGCTTGCCCCCCTTTGTATATCCTTGCAGAACTAAAATGGTAGACAAAGGCAAAAGACAAAGTATTTGGGGAGGCAAAAATTTTATTCAGACAAGATAGAGATGGACCCAACTGGACACTTGACGGGATCCTGACATGCAAAGAACCTCGTACTTGATATAGGCTTTAACCTCGATCTTGGATCGGGTTTGATTTAATCAACATGATAAGTGCGATGGACCTGGCTTGACACAGGCTTCGACCACAATCTTGGATCGGGTTCGATTTAATCAAATGATAAAATGCAACGGACCTAGCTTTAACAACAGGCTTCGACCTCGACTTGGATCGGGTTCGATTTAACCGAAAGATAAAATGCAACGGACCTGGCTTTAACAACAGGCTTCGACCTCGACTTGGATCGGGTTCGATTTAACCGAATGATAAAATGCAACGGACCTGGCTTTAACACAGGCTTCGACCTCGACTTGGATCGGGTTCGATTTAATCGAAAGATAAAATGCAACGGACCTGGCTTTAACAACAGGCTTCGACCTCGACTTGGACTGGGTTCGATTTAACCAAATGAGAAAATGCAACGGACCTGTCTATAACACAGGCTTCAATCTCGACTTGGATCAGATTCGATTTAACCGAATGATAAAATGCAATGGACCTGGCTTTAACAACGGGCTTCGACCTCGGCTTGGATCGGGTTCGATTTAATCGAATGATAAAATGCAACGGACCCGGCTTTAATAACAGGCTTCGACCTCGACTTGGATCGGGTTCGATTTAACCGAAGATAAATGTTTGATCACAAAAAATACCAAGCTTACGAGCTCGGCTTGGACGGAATGATGACCTTTAAGATGAGCTGGATTTTGCTGAGCAGGAGACTTGCAAGAGAAAACACTCCAAAGCCCAAGTGAGGAAGAATCCGAGTTGTATTCAAGGGAAAAACAATGTTCGCGTACTTTAGATAGAAGCAAATGATTTCTATATATAGGCACCCGACCAGGCCTCAACGGCTCTTTAAGGTAAGTAAGAATTACGGCGTGTTGTCGTGGAGTTTGTTAAAATATGTGGCTAAGCAAGACACTACTAGGTCGGTTCAAACAAAGAATGGGAACGAGACCAAAGGAGACATGGTTGGCTCGGCCATAACGGGCGTTGGCTCGGTAGACAGTGGAAGTACCGAGGTGATAAAATTTTCCTCTTCTAATAAGGATATGCCACCTAAATGTAGGGTTTAGAGTTTCTTTTAAACTTGCTAAGTACATGAGATATGCACTTGACACATGATGATAAGACTAACACCACGTGTTTATACTAATGCGAACTTCCAATGGCAATATGGAGTACTTATCGTAGCGAAATTCTGACATCCGAGCGAGAGGTTAGACCAATCCAATTCATCATAACAAAACAACACTACACTACGTAGGTACTTGTGCAGGTGAGGCACTGGTTGGTCCTAGAAACGCCCGTAGTGACGTGAGGAGTCAACGACTGGAATGCCCAAAGATCATAAAGTATGGGATAGGAATGGATGCGGTGGAATGTTGTACTTATATTAAATTGCGTCTCATTATAAATGAAAGAGCTCCTACCAGAAATAACAAATGAAGATTGGGTACCCTATCGCTAACAATTGAGTGTGGCTTATAAACTAGTTCTAACTCTAAAGGTCGAGGAAAAGCTAAAGGGATCCGCAGGAGGCTCCACGGGAAGTTGCTGCGCGACCTCTAGTGCAACTATCTTATGATGGATGTGTGTATCTACAAATGTGTATTGCCCCAATGTCATGAATGATGCTCCATTTTATTTCGCATTTATTTTTATCACTTGAAAGTGTGTGACAGCATATGATCTGTTTTTTATTTAGCTTAACCAATGAATTTGATCTTCAATGCATGATGTCATCATGTATATGCTTATTGAAAGCTAGAATGCAACATGTATGCATGATACTAATTTTTGTTCTGAGAATGAAATGTGATTATGAATGCACAATGCATGATACTTAAAATTTCATAATCTAACTATGATATGAAAACTTTTTTTTTTTAAGAATATGTATGCAAGTGATGTGAATGCATGATTTGTAAAAATATGGTTGAGAGAAAAAGAAGTTTTTCCATATTTTGCAAAGATATTACTTTTTTGTATATTCTCATCCTTCTTATTAGCAATGATTTAGCAAAGAATCAAATGAGAAAAAGGTAATGTCAATATGGAGGAAACCCGCCAACTCTTTTTCATTTTTCATTTTTCTTTTGTTCCTTTTTTTTTATGAATGCCTTAACCTGATAAAAGATATACACATAAAGGTAATTTCTCAACCATATTAGGTTTGGTAGGGATGATTTTGTAGAGGTATCTCATGTGCCAATTTAGAGAACAATCAAAGGTAACTCATAGCATTGTACATCTTGTTTGATTAAACTGCTTCATAAACTCAACCTTATAATTGACAAGAAAAAGATCGGTTACAAAAAAAAATGAATTTAACATTAGGAGTAATGGAGGATAGAAATCATGATTTTGCAATAAAGCTTGACAATGAATAAAAGTTTGCAGGCTTCCTTTTTAAAGAAAAGGAAACCAAGAATTCATGGATATTTTGTCAAATCTCTGGAACAATAAGAGATTGAAATATATTTTTAAGAGCTTTGGTGAGAGATTAGAGTAGGATCAAATGAATAGAAGAGTAGAAATGACCCAATTTCTTTGGACAAATAACTTTGAGAATTGGTTGCGTAACTCCCCAAGAGTTTATCTCATGTACCTCACTCCTTCTTTGAGCTTAGCTGGAGAAATTTAATGAAATCATCTTTCTAACCACATGTTATTCTTCACGGAAATGTTTTTGTGGTCCACTTTGAAGGTAAAAATCTTTTTAGCCTTAGCTCTGAAGTGTCGTTCTTCACGGCAATATTGTTGCAGTCTACTTATTGAATGTAAATGACTGCTCCTTTTAGCCTTCAATTTAAAAATGAAGTTCTGTATGGAATGTTGTATAACAGCCCACTTTGTGTAGTGAAGGACCTTAAAAATTGAAAGATTTCCTACGAGAGAAATGAGATCTCCTCAGTCTGAAGATGGCCTTTGTCTCATGACCCTGCCCTAGCTTGCAAATGATAGTTTTGCCCCAGTGTAGCAGATGACGGCTTTTGCCCCAATATAGTAATGATCAAATTTGCCCTAGTGTGGAGATTTTCAAAGAAGACCTTGAAGCCTTTGAAATTATTGTTGTAGATTTCTGTTGATTGCCCCAGTCATTGAACTAAAACAGGGTGCAATCATGTATAAAAATGCGTAGTCGCCTTTATTGCTATTCCAAATTATGTCTTTGCTACTGCTCCAGTAAAAATTGCTCTCAGACTAAACTCATCAAAGGAGACTGAGATCTTGAGACTATTTGTCAGGTCGCTAACTTCCCAATTCTCAAAATCACTATCCTCGGTCTTGGAATCACTTTTACTCAAAAGAAGAAAGTAGACGAAGGATTAAGATAGGAGAACAATAGAAAGTGAAAGAAGAAAGTCAGAGTAGGGAAATTTTGAACAACTACAAGTAAAAATTCATGAAGCGGTCAATCATAAGAGCTTAATGTTATTTTATTACTTTCAAAGTTCTTAGGGCAACACTAGGTGGATAATTTTGGACATTTGTCACGCAATTAGATGTGGCAGGCTTGGTAAAAGGCCTTTATGGTAAGTAGGCAAATATGGATATTCATCACAAAAATTGTATGTGATGGGCTGAGCAAATGATTTTTTTTTTGCAGTAAATGGTCAACTCTCAATGTTGACTATATTTACCATATATCGGTAGGCTAGGCTCAAGGTAGATTAGGCTTAAAGCAGACTAGGCTCAAAGTTTTATAGAGAGTGAGTAATTTTGGATTCTCACCTAAAAAAGGCATCATTGCCCCAGTATGATGGTTTACTAGTTTGCACATGAGAAGAAATACGGAGGACCAAGATAAAATTGGTTTGAGTTACGGATTTAGCCCGACAACAAAGTCCGGAAAAATGGTTGAGTTTTGAAAAATATATCTCATTGAGGACCTTGAAGGCATTCGCATTTTCATTTTTTCCATTTTTCATTTCTTTTTTCACTTTTTTTTTTGTTTCCTCCTAGTGACTTACAAATATTGGTTTATGATTCTTGCTAAGGTCTCCACTAACAAGAATTATAAGAGTAGACCATCCAAAAATTTCATTTTTATCGAGAGCCTTTTCAAAGAAAACATTTTTTTTGTTCTTTTATTTTTCAACCAATGATATGATATGAGTGATGCATGAATGAATGTATGACTTTGATTTTATTTATTTTTTTTAAGAAAAATAACTCAATTTCCACACACTCACATTCTTTTTTAAAAGTACTTAGCTCATGGGTGACTAAAGCTTCATTGCCGTTTTAACACTAGCAAGCAATCTCAAAGATGACTTCAAAGAAGAAATAAACTTTATTGAGAATGCAAAGCAATAGGTCAACATTGATTTTGATAATCTTGTACACTCATGATTCTAGTGCTTCATGTGTTGACCATCTTCCTTTGAAAACTTTAGCCATCCTGCCTTCATTAGAACTTGCACTTTATGCTTTAGTGAAGTACAGTTCTCAGTTGAATGACCTACAGCTCCTGCATGGTAATCACAGTGGACTTGCGGGTCATACCACTTTGGATAAGGTGGCTGCAATGGTTCTACATGTACCGGAGCTAGTAGATGGCTTTGAAATAATTGGGATAACAACTCAATATAGGATATTGGGATCGAATGAAAGCTCTCTCGCTTTAGTTGTCTCCGACTACTATGATTGTTAGGTAATGTTTGTGGATCATTCTTCAGAGTCAATGAGTTCATGGGTATCGTAGAAGGACTGTACGCCACAAATCCTTGTTGGTACTTCCCTTTGCGCTTCGAAACTACTGCCTGAACTTTATTTTTCCTTTTAAAATAGCTTCTATTCGTTTCAAGGTGTGCCTCTTTATTAATTAAAGGCACTGGCAGTTGTTCCATTGCTTCTCCCCATCTCTGAGCATATTCTTTCCCTGCAGTCTCTTCAACATTTCCATTGGTAACATTTTCTTTTTCTTTACCTTTTAAAATATTTGAGTGAATGGCCTTTGATGCTTGTCCATCTTTGAATGCAACCTAACAGATTTTAGGAGCTTGTTGGCCTTTCTTGGAAAGCTGAGCTTCATGTGATGAATTATGCTGAGGGAAGCTCTCTATTGACTGACAAGGAGGTGAGTTCACCTTAGGTGATGAATTATTATAAGGTTCGACTAAATTGTTAGGTTGAGAAATGCCCCCAACAATATTTTTTTAAGATATTGAAAATTTCTGTGATTTGTCCCTGAATCTTATCAATGTCTTGTCTCATCTTCTTTAGCTCTACATTCTGCACCTCCATGACCTGTTCTTGAATCTCACCTCTTACTTTCTTTAGCTCAGTATTCAATTCTTCCATGACCCGTTCATGGATTTCGATTCTAAGTTTCTTTAGCTCAGCGTTAAATTCTTCCATGTTATGCTGCTTTATGTACCTTGTATATAAAGAATAGTAAATATGTGGTTCTTGAGCTATTTTTCTAAGAGTTCGTGTTAATTATGATGTAATGGAGAATGCACAGATTTTGATTTTTTAAGATAGAAATTGATATGCATGAGACGATGAGATGCAAATGTTGGATCACCAATTAGGGGAATTATGCGAAACAATGCCTGCGAAAATATTGCTTCCTTTTTTTTAATATATATATTTAGACATACGAATGATGCATTAGAACGATAAATTTTAATTTATGATATAGACATGTAAAATGATGCATACAAAAGATAGATATATTTTTTTTAATTTATGATATGGACATGCAGAATGATGCATGAGCAGGATAAGTTTTTTTTTTTTTTTCTTTGGAGGAGAAAAAAAAAATTATCTAAATATGCTACAAACTGCCCCAAGAATATGATAAATACTTCATGCAAAAACTTAAACAAATATTTAGGAAGAAATAAGGTAAATCATTTTTATTCTTTTTTTTTAAGTGGTTCATTTAAAACCTAATGGTTAAAACTCCAAATCAACCCTAATTTTTTATTAAAAACAATATGCCATGAACGACGGAACAACCCACATAAAATGCAATATGAGTATGGTGTAAAGTTATGTACTAATGCATCCTATAGGATAATGGCCCACAAATCTTTCATATGCTTTGGCAGTATGGTCAACTTGAGTGGAGAATTTCATGCGCCTGCACGGGAAGCGAAATTCCACGAAGGTCACACTACTCAGTCTCCGATCTAATCGTAAAAGGTAAAACCCGGGTAGGAGGCTTGTGAATGTGTGTGAGATGCATGGTGATGCAAAATAAAATAATAATACAATTAAATGAAAAAAAAACAAACAAACAAAAAATGGACCCAAAAACATATTACAATAGGGTAATAAATGACAAACTAAATGGCTTGACTCTCAAAGCTCCACAGTGGAGTCGCCAGGCTGCCGCAACGTCATCGCGACGCGGAGTGGCCGACGTCATCCCTTGAAGGGTCTCTTTCGAGATAAGGGTTTGGAGTCGCCACCAATCATCTACGAGGTGTGATTGGTCACCTAAAAATAAAAACAAGGTCTGCGAAAACAGATCATTGGTTCGGGAGTCGACTGAGCGTAGGGAAGGTGTTAGCACCCTACGACACCCGTTCAAAAACGGTACCACATTTTGTCAAAAATTATCCTATTATGTTATTTGGTCCAAAAAAATATATACTTTTTTATTTTAAATGTCTCATATTATATTAATTCACATTTTATTATAAGATATGAATTAATAGATATGAGTGGCACGAAAGCCATTAGAAAAATTTTGACACCTCGAGAATATTGGAAAGATCCAATTTCTGTCATTGGGATTTTCGAAATAATTATTTAGTAGAAAAGAGAAATTAATAAATAAAAAATAATTTTAGCCTAAGGGCCATCAAGACTTGAACTTGTGATGTGAGAGTCCATCTACAAATTTCTTACCAATGTGCCAACCTACTAAAATATTATTTAAAATTTTATATAAATATTTTAAGATTTGAAATCTTATAAAAAAACATTTTATCTAAAATAGTTGTTTGGTAAAATAATGATATATAAAAAAAAACATTAATTTAGGCAAGCAAAGACTCGAACCTAAGCCATGTGAATTAATCCTAAATAACCTACCACTATGCCAACACCTTATGATACAATTTAGTATTAATTCTTATCGTACAAATCTTTATTTTAAAAAAATGTTTTAAAAAAATTAAAAATAAAACAAATAAAACTAAAACGAAAAATAATAATAATAATAATAAAATAAAAAATAAATATTTAAAACTTATTTTAAAAATAATCAAATCATATTTAAACAAATTTATTTTAAAATATATCAAATCATACTTAAACAAATTTATTTTAAAATATATCAAATCATATTTAAACAAATTTATTTTAACAAATTTATTTTAAATATATCAAATCATATTTAAACAAATTTATTTTAAAATATATCAAACCATATTTAAACAAATTTATTTTAAAATATATCAAATCATATTTAAACAAATTTATTTTAACAAATTTATTTTAAAATATATCAAATAATATTTAAAAAAAATTATTTAAATATATATATATATATATATATATATATATATATATATATATATATATATATAATATCAAATTTAAAACAAGCTTATTTAAAACAAATAAAAAAATCAAATCATTTCTAAAACAACTTTTTTCTATACCATGTACTGCAGTGAGAAAATTCTAGGTGTGCCCGCAGGTCTGAAAACTGTGAAGGAGCACTCGAGGTCGAAGTCAGGTGGTCGGTGATCCGTGCGTCGGTTGTAGAAGTTTTGCGCCGGACTAGTATGGTGCAGGTTGTCTGAACTTGTGATCACCGGGGGACGTGTGCGGTCTGTGTATCGTCGGGGTCGTCGGCTTGAGTGAAGAAGAAGAGAAGGTGATGGTAGAGAGAAAGAAGGAAGTGAATTCTTCTGTATGGGTGTTTTGTCCGTCCTCTCCTCCCCACTACAGCCCTCCTTAAATACACCTAAAAACTAACGATAAAAAAGAAAAAGGGGAAGAGAAGAGAGAAAAAGAGGGAGGAGAAGAAGGGGAGGGGATACACGTATGAAGGAAAAAATCAAAGGGGAGAAAAAAAAACTGTTAAATAAAACAAAATCTCTCTTTTTTTAAATAAAATTATTTACTTAAACGCAAATCATTTCTATTTATCTATTTTTATTTTAATAATAAAATAAAATCTAAAGAAATAATTTTTTTTATTTTCTTATTAATAAAATTAACATTTAAATAAATCTAACATTTTAATTTTAGTTAATTTAAACTTTATATTAAAATTAATAATAAAGTAAACCTATGTTATTCTTTAATTAAAATAAACCTCAATAAAATAAAATATAATAATATAAATTAAAAGTAAAAGTAAAAATAAGTCGGACCAAATGCGGTGTCTACACTTAGTTTTAAGAGGAACGATAACTCTTTAAAATGAGAATTTGTGATACTGATCATTGTTGAATTATGACTTGTTTATTAATTGCCCCATAAAAGTTGTGGAGGTTTACAATCTTAATTATTAACTCATGTTTACTCTAGATTATGACTTATTTTCTAATGATGTTATTTTCTGATAAAGATGAATTTTTTGGCTGAATAGCCTTAATTAAATGTCCATTATGAAATGTGGTCTATCTACTCATTTTTATGTTTTATAAACCACCATCCATTCTAAATTACTACCCTACCCCTCCACTAACATACTTAAACATTTCCCTTTCTTTTTTATTTGAATCTCATATTTTCTCTCCTTCTCTCTCCTCTCATTCTTCATCGTCTCGGTGTTTCCTTCTCTCTTCCCTCTCTCTCCTCTTCTCTCTTTTCAAATTTTCCTGATTTTTACGGATTTCAAACTTTTTTTTTTCTCTTCAAAATTTTCATAATTTTACGGATTTGAAACTTTCTCTTTCTTCAAATTTTCTTAAAATTAAAATGTACAGATTTTTCTTTACCTCTCTTCATTTTCTTTCCCCTGTTTCGTTTTTCTCTTCATATTTCACATGAATCAACGAAAAAAATGAAGTGCTCGGTTCTGTACATAAGGAACTTCATTTTTTTCTAACTATAAAATCAACCAATTGTGGAAGAACTGAAGCTTGATTGTGGGAGATTGAAAAGAGAGAATGAGAAAGAGAAAAGCGAGAGAATAGAGAGAAATAAAACGAGAAGAGAGAGAGAGAAAGAGAGCAAGAAAAAGAGGGAGAACGAGAAAGAGAGCAAGGGCGTGAAAAGGAGAGAGAACAAGAAAGGGGGAGAGAGAGCGAGAAAGAGAGCGAGGGCGCGAAAAGGAGAGAGAACGAGAAAGGGAGAGAGAGCAAGAAAGGGAGCGAGCGAAAAGGAATCCTAATTTTTAAATTCTATTACTGATTTCAATTGAGGTGGAGATTTGATTTCAAAATATTAAATTAGTTTTTATAATTCGATAATTAAACAAATTTATAAAGAGAATAGTTTCAAAAAATTTTAAATAGAATATCTTTTAATAAAAATAATAAATTTGGTTAATTTAAATGAAATCAGAAACAATATTAAATCAATCCAGACTGAATTAAATAAATAAATTTTGAAACAATTTGATCAAATTTAATTTCAAAATATTAGCAAATAATCAAGATCTGTAAATTAAAGATTTTTCGCTCCTTCAGTTTCGTTAACTTTAATCATAAATGATATTCAAATTTAAAATTTAATCCAAATTTATTTTTTTTAATTGGGTTTCTTATCTCTATTTTATTTTCTCCCGTAACTTTTGTTGTGATTGAGGTTCAAATTTAAAGTTTAATTTCTCATCTAAAACGTTTTCTTTTATCTCTCATCTATCCTTCATTCTACAATTAATTTCTTCTCTACCTCTCATAATTTATTTTAATAGTAGATTGCAGGTTTCAAATGGAAATTTTTTCCAATTAATGAGATTTTAAAAACTAATTATCAATGAAGTTTCAAATTTATTAAATATTAAATTAAAAAAATTCTACAACGACTAAAAATAGTGTTTATTTTGTAATTTTGGAATAGGATTTCTTAATCTCCGCTTCAAATTAGTAACAGAATTCAAATAATCGGGATTCTTTTTCTCTCTCTCGCTCTCTCTCTCTTCCTCGCTTTTCTCTCTCTTCTTTTTTCTTTCTCTCTCTCTTTCTCTCTCTCTCTTTTCTCTCCCTCTGTTATCGTTTTCTTTCTCTTCTCTCTCATTCTCTTTCTTCAATCTCGCTTTGATTTTCTCCACAATCGGGGTATTTTCGGGTTAGAAAAAATGAAGTTCCTTATATTGTACAGAACCCAAATAGCGTACTTCATTGGTCAAAGAATACTCAAACGTTTTTTCAAAAAAAAAAAAAAACAAAACAGAGGAGAAGAGAGGTAGAGAAAAATCTAAAAATCTGTTCATTTTAATTTTGAGAAAATTTGAAGAAAGAAAAAATTTGAAATCCATAAAATTCTAAAAATTTTGAAGAAAAAAAGGAGAAGTTTGAAATCCGTAAAAATCTAAAAATTTTGAAAAGAGAGAAGAAGAGAGAGATAAGAGAGAAGAACCACCGAGAGAGATGAGGGAGAGAGAAGAAGATGAAGATGAAGAATGAGAAGAGGGAAAAGGAGAGAGAATATGAGATTCAAATGAAAAAAAAGAGGGGAAAAGTAAAAATTTTAAGTATGTTCGTGAAGGGGTAGGGCAGTAATTTGGAATGGATAGTGATGTCAGCAAATGTTTACAAAACATAAAAATGAGGAGATGGGCCACATTTCATAATGAGCCTTTGAGAAAGGCTATTCAGTCCAAAAACCCGATAAAGTTATTGGTTCTAAATTATTTTTGTGTTTTTATCTTTTATATATGACATTAATATGTCTCATGCATTTAGGGGGAGTTTTTACTTATCATGTCCAAAACTCTATATAATCCATATGTTTAGAGGGAGCGATACTATTATTTTTCTATTTATATTGCATCTTCTTTGTAAGATTGATGATTATTGATTTATTGAAATTTTTATTTTGATTTGAAATTAAGGTTATATGTTTTGATGCATTTACTATATTTATTGATTCTATGTCTCGATGAGTTCTTGAAAGTATTTATATCTCACGATCTTATGTTTGCTCAAAACTGATTGACTCTATTTATTAACGGAGCTTACATGACTTACAATTATCTATTGCTTGATTACTATTTTGAGGGGGAGCTTTTGCTTAGAATTGTTATATTTTGATGATAACAAAAAGGGGAGAAATTGCAGAGAAAAATATAAAGTAAAAGTGCTTAGTATTAATGATTGATAATTTGTTGAAGTGTTTATTAGTGATTTATTCTTTCAATATTATTGCCACTTTATGAATATTTTTCTCGAGTGGTTTGTCATCATAAAAAAAGAGAGATTGTAGCTTTACAAGCTTCAATCATGCCAAATATTTTGATGATAACAGACTTTATTTACTGATGGTTTTAGTATTTCAAAGTATCCATAGCGTAGAGCTTGGAAAGACGAATCCAACACCTTTAGAATCACTTAAATCGGAGTTCAAACAAAGAAGTTATGGTCCAAACAAGTCAGGAGAAAAATCATACGTGGCAAGTGACATGAACAAGTGAACCACTCAAAAGTTGACATGTGGCATCAAGATGACATACTTATACTGACGTGGCATCCAACAATCGAACAAATGAGAAGACAACATGTGGCGCTTTCAATCTCCACAAATCCATTTCCACAAATTTCTCTCAATCTCCTCAATCACTCTCCATCTCCATAATTTCTCAATCTCCACAAATTTATCTAAATCTCCATAAATTTATTTTCTTCTTTTACTTTATCATTTATCTTAATCTACATCATTCATTCTTTGTTGCCCTAAATCCAATGGTCAAAATTCATCATCGAAACTCTATTTAAGCCCATCAATTTCATCTTCTTCAACACACCAATTATCCAAGCAAAAACTACATTTCTCTCTTCAATTATTTTGCTCTCAAATTTTCATTCTCTCCACACAAAATTTGTCTATATATTTTTTTTTGTGAGTGATACATTAAAGTGTAGCTTTTTTAGCTATTGCTTTAGTGCTGAATTTGTAAATCTACCTTAGTGAGGTGTTTTATTTGTATTGCTTATTTTACATTTTGGGTTTGTATTAGGGTGTGGGTACACCTTGGGTTGTGAGAAAACACAATTGGTTATATCTTTAACCAGTTAAAAGGATCATGTGTTTCTCTTTAACCTAAGACAAAAAGAGGGTCGATCGGTTTGGTTCTCACCTGTAAGAGAGTCGGCGTAGTAAAAATATCCAAGAAGGAGTCTTGGAGAGTGGAGTAGGAATTTCCAAACCACTATAAAAATTTATGGTGTCATCTCTCTCTCTACTCGTTTTAATTTGTGCATTTTAATTTCGTTTGATTTTTGTTTATGTTAATCTTTTTTCTAAAATTGAAAAGTCGATATGCAACCCTATTCACCCTCCTCTAGTATTGCCATACAATCTTACACTATCCACTTACTTGATATTGTTCTTAGGTCGTTGATGAACCGTTTAAATTTGATGTTACAGAACTACTTCAGATGTAAGGATGGCTCATATGTATGCATGCAATCCGATAGTTCATTGCCTTCGAGAGTGGCGGCCGAGTACGATTGGGACAGGAGGGACAAGATCATCATGAGTTACACTAACGACACTCATAAAGACTACCCTTTGAGGTGGAGGGAAGTGGATGTCGTATATCTCCCCTTCAACATCGGGAGGCAACCATTGGGTTATGGTTTGTATCGACTTCGAGGAAGGCAAGATCGTGGTATGAGACTCCCTAAAGTCATAACCACAGATGCAGCTATGGAAGATCACTTGAAGTTAATGTGCACTATCATCCTCGTAATGCTTTACAAGTGCGATGTTAAGAAAGTCCGGACCAATCTACAGACCAATCCATAGTGGATTCGACGAGTTACGTCAGCACCATAGCAGATTGGCAGTGGTGATTGTGGTATTTTCTGCGTCAAGTATTGTGAGTATGATATAACCGGGTTCGCATTGGATACCTTAAGACAAGCTAGGATACCGTACTTTAAGAGACAACTTGCTTTTCAACTTTGGGCGAGTAGGCCTATTTGTTTACATTCCCGTAGAATATTTGCGTTATTTTGTAATCAAATTCAATTTAAACTCAATTCGTGCTTTTCAACTTGCTTCACACATTCTTGATTGTTTTGAATGATAATAATCGAAACGTCGTACCTTAAGTTCATAATAAATCAACTAAAATTTTAAATAATACATAAGGTACTTTGAATGCATGAATGAACAAGATTTTGAAATGATAAAAGTTTTCGGGCAAGGTCATTAGATTCATGAGCGAGGTCGTGTTACAATTCTATATTACATACGAAGCGACTTCCCAGGTGAGGTTGTGTAAACCTCGGTCGGGGTTTTCGGCAGAACTGAAAAAAAAAAGGCGAAGATTTTGGCAGCATTTCCTTTGCATGCAAAATGAACCTGGAAAATATATAATTCGGATTTCAACCAAATCATAATCACTAATATTTACATAGCATACATAATTCAGATTCCAACAAAATAAAATTCAGTAACAAATATATCAATCTATTTGGTTTCAGTTGTTCAAAGAGGTTGCCTGCACGTCTTGCGATTGTGTCCGATGTTTCCACATCGGCCGCATTTTTGTACCTGGCAGACTTGCACACTAATGTTTCAAAGCACTGCCCCAATAATGGCATGAGAGCATAAAATCTCGTAATAGTCAAATTGTTTGCACTTGCAGGTCTTACTATTTAGGTTGACACGTATCTTGCTCGTACCATCGTGCACTTCGAATTCAATCCGATCAATTGGTTTGACATGATGATATCGAGCTTGTTTTGCCGCTTTTTGAAGAATATTCTCTGCATATTCAGTAAGCACTGTTCCTCGACTAGAGGCGGCTGTCCACCTCTCGTAAAATCATTTTTGTAGGATAGCTTGACAGTTTTCAAATAGAACTGTTATTGGTAAAGCACGAGCATGAACGAGTACTGCATTCATGGACTCAGCGAGATTCGAGGTCATTTGGTTATACCTCTTTCTCGGTTAATATACGCGGGCCCACTTATCGAAGTTTATGTCTTCCAAATATTTTTGGACTCTAGGGAATCTGGCTAGTTGGCCCCAATAGTACTAAAATTTTGATTCCTTAAACATCTTTGCTGCTTTATAGAAAAGTTTATTCATTCCCTCATTTTTAAACTTCCCATTCAATTTCATCGCTACATGATGCATACAGGTGACGTGCGCTACATCAGGAAGCACTGTTGCCACGGAGTTCGTTAAAGTTTGATGCAGTCAGATACAAAAACTAAACCATTTACGTTACCTATACAAATCCTAACTCTCTCCAAAAACCATGTCCAGACTCATTAGATTCCTTATCAACAATCCCGAATGCAAGATGGTAAATTTAATTGTTACCATCTAATGAGGATGCTATAAGTATGACGCCCTTGTACTTTCCCCCTCCAAATGCTCCATCGATCATTAGTATCGGCCGTATGCAACTTCCAAAACCCCTAATCGAGCCTTCTAAGGCCATGAATGCGTACTTGAAGTATGTGTTGTCCTTCAACTTCATTTGAAAATTAATTCCTTGATTCACAGCCTTCAGAGCCTCCCCATACTTATGTAGGGTAGTATATGACTCTTTAGGCGATCCCATCAATAGGCCTAGTGCGACTTCTTTCGCCCGCCATGCCTTTTCGTATCAGATATTCACACCATAGTTCTTTTGTACATCATTAACAATATCTTTAGGTTTGTAACAACGACTGACCTCTTCAAAGTTCGACTTTATCGGTTGACCCAAGGCCACCCAACTACCAGCTTGTCGATGGTCGTGCATCAGTGTCTCTCGTTCGCAACTGTGCTTCTCAAAAAACGTAGAGATGAGGAATGTATACGAACCTTTAATTATTCTTGCATGCAGGGCCCATTCCTCTTTTGTACATGCAATAGTTAACAATCTCGTAGTAGATTTCTTAACTCGATACTCGAATATTTTTTTGATAGTAAAAACAACCAATTTAAATCATAATTCATCCTTAGACCGAAAAACACTGCCAACTGCAATGTCATCAACCGAGTCATCATCATTACCAATTGTATCGCTATGTTTTAAGGATGCATGCACACCCTCTGCACAAGGTGCATTCCTACTTACAAACTGTACTTCCACAACAAGTGTTCTTAACGATGGATCACCATCACAAACGGGTTCCTCAGCTTCATTATCATCCTCATTCTCAGTGTCTGAGTAATCATCATCCTCAAGATCATCTTCGAGAGCATCCCAAAACATCATGTACTCATACTCCTCATCATCCTCATCTCCAACCTCATCCCACTAACCGAAATATTCTTGTTCATCGTTGCCTAAATTTCATGGTACAACATTGTCCGTTAATGGAGTCATTAATTGTATAGAAGATGAGGGATGAACAGTACGTAGGGAGGAGTGCATATGATTCAATGGAACGGGAGAAGGAACATTTTGTCCTACTTGACATGGAAATGAAGAGAATGCTTCAGTTTGGGGATATAAGGGTACATCGTGTGAGTTGCTACCACTACCTTGTCTTTCCTTTGGTACAACATATACATACAAGGGTACTTGAGAGGGATGTGGAGGGCCCATAAGGAAAAAACTAAAGCTAGTATCATCAAAGATATAATAGTTCGACACTTGGTACTGGAACTCGAATTTGTAGATACATTGTAAAACAATATTGAAAAGGTCCTAATTTATTCAAGTAAACCTAAAGATCGCATTTACGAGGTCTCTATATGTTATGCCTTCATCAACATCTAAACCACCCATAACTCCACATTCGTATACCGTGCTTGCCTGATGCCACTGGCCCCATAGCTAACAAAAAGGCGAAGCATTCTATTATGAAAATCACAAAGCACAAGTGCAAGACAATTATAGATGAAAAACAAACCAACGATAAAAGAAAAAAAACCTCTGGCAAGGGCCTATTTTCCTGCCCAGGTGATTAAAATCCACAACCACGCTCGGGGAAGAGGTCGTGTCAACTTTTCTTATTCGTTACATTTGACCCTGGGTGAAAACTATAAAACCCCGCCCGGGGTTCATCAAATCATTTGAACCTCGATCGAGAAACAACAAATCCCGCACGAGAATGATAGTGAACCTTCACAAAATCATGCAGAAATATAAAATTGGGTTTAAAATTACAAAAACCCGCACCATAACCTTACTAATAAAGGCAAACCAAACGACGAGCCAAATAAAAAACAGCTTTTGAAATGTAGCCTATTAAGCAAGGTTCTTAAGAAAATGAAGAAAGCAACAAAATTGACTACCTGTTTCACAACCTTCAAACTTCCAAAGAGAATATTAGAGACTTTTTAAATTTTAAGGATAAGGACTTTTGTTCCAATGACATGTACACATTTATTGGGTAAAACATAAAAAGGAGTGGTACATTGGTTGGTGTGAATTAAATGAATCTCTAGTGGGAATTAACTCTGAATTTGTTTCGAGAAGGAAAGATCAAGAGAGTGGCACTCATCGTGTCTGCTGCAGAGCACGGTTCCATTTCTCATCGGCTCATTCCCTTCGTAAGAAGAATCAGCGGAGCAGAGGCAGTTGTTGAAAGCAAAGCAAGCATGATTCCACGATTTAGAGTGAAGAACAGCACCGGCTTCATCAAGCTCTTCAGATTCACAGCCACCGCCGCCTCGATGTTCCGCCACCGCTCCTCAGCCCCACTTCCTTGTCTCGAGCCCAAACCCCACGCCGCCGGATTGAGCCTTTGGTTTTCTCAGAAACGCCACACCTGTAATTGGAAAGGAGCCTCCGACTACGATTACATTAGGGCCGATGTCAACTGTCCGAGGTGCTCCAAGCAGATGCCTGTCATCTTCTCCAATCGCCCATTGTCCATTACGGGCCGCGAGACTGGCGTCTATCAAGCCCTCAATCTCTGCCCCAATTGCAAAACCGCCTTCTATTTCAGACCCTTCAAGTTGCTTCCTCTGCACGGCACTTTCATTGAGATTGGTAGGGTTAAGGGCGCCACGGACTTGGATAAACCCACCAAACCAGATTTTCCCACCATTTCTGGCGGCGGCGGTGCCGATGCTAACTTGGGTTCGCTCCAAACCGACAGTGTCCAGAAAGGGGAGGCGGATTTAGGAAGGCAGTTGCTTACTCCCAAGGAAATTTCTGAGGCGCTGGACAAGTTCATCATTGGACAAGAAAAAGCCAAGAAGGTCATTTTTCTCGAGCATTTTCTAGTTTCTACACATTCTGCACGATTTTCGTGTCCTATTTTTTATAATTGAGGAAGTATATGCTTTTCTTTTTATGGTTTGGCTAGAAACCGCATAGAATAGTTGATAGAACGAAACTACAAATGAGGGAGTACTATCCCTACCGAAGCATGGAGTGTTACAGAAAGACTCCAATTGGCAATGATAGAAGAAAACGGTAATTATATTTATAAAAATAATTAGAAAGAATTTTCCATGAGGAAGTTAGAGAAGTTGTTTTTTCATATAGAACTACTGAATTTTGTTCAGTTGTTTTTTTCCACTAGCATACCCAAATATGTTTTCACTGAATTTTATTATAAGATGCAAAAGTTGGTTTTCCAAACAACACCTAGAGAATGACTTATTTTTCACATTTTGTTGGTCTAAGAATGTAGAATATCTATGTTCTGTGATTTCGGTTAGATGGTTTGATTTCTTGTAATTTTCCTTCTTTTTGTTGAAAGATATCTCATCCTTTTCTCAAATAATATTTTTAATTAAAAAATATATCCCCAAAATAAGGCTCATTAGCTTTTGATTTACAAAGAAATTTGGGTCCCAGCTACTCCCAGCTTTTTGCACCTATTCTGCACATTGGGATGAAAGGGAGGGGCTTAATCCACAAAGGAGTCTAGTGTTGTTTAGGATTGTTAAACTCTTGGTCCATTGGTTTTTCCATGGATCTATCATTTTTGTTGATATAATGTTAACATTTCAGGTGCTTTCTGTGGCAGTATACAACCACTATAAGAGGATATCTCATGCCTCATTGCAGAAAACGTTAGTTTCTAAGAGTTGTCTAGTTGTGTCATTCTGTAATTATTTTTGAAATATTATTGGTTACCAATGTTTAAGGAGTTCACTGCAGTAGTAAATATTGTAAAAAAACTAATATTAATATCCAGTGGAAAGATATTTCTTCAATTTTAATGGTTGTGCTCTGCTTTGACTTGGTGCCTACATTTGTATTTAGGTCAGGGCAAGGATCTCTGAGTATTGAATTGGATAATGATGATAACGAAATTGTGGAATTGGAAAAGAGTAATGTGTTGCTAATGGGTCCTACAGGCTCAGGTATGATTGATTTTCTTCCGCATTTTTGAGCCTTGATTTTGCAAGAGTTTTCTTCATTAATCATTTATGGAATCACTAAGGATAGGGAAGACATTACTTGCAAAAACCCTTGCCCGTGTTGTGAATGTGCCATTCACCATTGCTGATGCTACTGCATTAACTCAGGCAAGTGCATCCTCAGGATGGTCATTATTCTTTCCTTGTTAATGTTTTTTCTTATATATAAAAATAAAAAAAGAAACAGAACAATTCGTTAAGAAAAACAAAAAAGCATACAGAAAAAAAGGGAGATAAGGGGCCTCCCTAGGTTGATGATTTATAAGGAACAAACCTGATCCTAGTTAATCAGCAAAATGGAAAAATTACTAAATTTCTTGTGAAGAGCACTTCAAGAAGAGTCCATAAGCTGTTCAATTTCTCAGAATTACTGAAAGATATATAGGTATTTTGAAAATGGTTGTTATTTCTTTCAATCATGAGCAGTGCTAGACACAGATATGACACAGATACAGCGACACGTCAATTTTTTAAAATGTAGAACATGGACATGTTGGGGACATGTTTTTATTTTTTTGAAGATACGATATGCCTATGCATTGACATTAGGTGTGGAAGAGATCAAATTGAGCCGAAAAATTGAACCGAACGGGTTTGGGTTGGTTCAATTACATAAATATTCCAATGAAAACCGAACCGATATTTTCGGTTGGTTTTTCTTTGTTTTGTTTTTAACCTAGTTTAAACAACCCGCGCGGTGAACCTACTCCAATACTTGGCAGCGACCCCCTCGGTGCGGGTCGACGAGACCCTTCTCTAGCGCGACAGCAACCCTCCAGCAACTGTTTTCTCTAGGGTTATTAATAAATCTCCTCTTCCTCCTTCAGAATGTATGAACTCAAGTTTTGCATGAAAGAAGAAGATTAAAGCCATTCAGCCACTATTTGTTTGATTCAGCCATTATTTGTTGGTGCAATACCATCAAGATTCACAAGGTTTTTGTTGAATTAGTTAGAAGTTAAGATTATGTGGACTTAGTTAGAAGTTGTTTTAAAGTTGTTTAGATTTTGTGTTTAAATTTAGCAAATAAATCTCCTTTTTTGTTAGGGAAGTTAGGAGGTTATTCCTAGATTTTGTTTCCTCTTGTAACCTATCAATAGTGCCTCTATTCCTCATCTTTGATCAATCAATTTGAGAATTTATTTCTTCTCTCTTTTCTCGTGTATGTCTCTCTGGTGTCTCTATCCTTAGTTTTTATGGTATCAGAGTTAGGTTTAGATTGACACCAGAATGGTTAAAACAGCCATGATGACTGATGTGCGCAAGGATGAGAGTTCCAACGGATCGAATACGACCTCAATTTCTCTCCCTAAAAGCACATCCACGACACCTCACATCTCTATCTCTGAAAACACTTCGCTCCAAATTACCTCTCCAAAACTCAACGGAAAAAATTTTCTGCAATGGTCTCAATCGGCCCTCCTAATTATTTGTGGCCGCAGTCGACTCGGGTACATCAATGGCACGATAGCAGAACCAGATGAAGCTGACCCTTCTTTTTCCGTGTGGGATGCACAAAACTCAATGGTCATGACATGGCTCATTAACTCGATGGAGGAGGACATTAAAGAATCCTTTCATCTTCTACTCAACAGCAAAGGATCTTTGGAATGCGCTCACTATGGCTTTTTCTGATTTTGATAACTTGGCTCAATTGTTTGAATTACGCAATAAGGCACGTTCCTTACGACAAGGTGAATCCGATGTCACCCAATACTACAGCTCATTACGTAGGTTGTGGGCTGAACTTGATTTATGTCTCAATCTCGAATGGGAGAACTCGAAGGATGCTGAACGCTTCCGCAAACACGTCGAGAAGGAACGAATTTATGATTTTCTTGCAGGTCTTCGTCCGGAATTAGATGATGTGCGTGGCCGCTTACTTGCCACAAAGCCAATCCCAACCATTGACGAAATCTTCGCAGAAGTTCGCTGGGAGTCAAGCCGTAAACGTGTGATGATGGGTGATACACCCACAAAACCTCTGTCTCTCTCACTGGAATCATCAGCTCTGGCGGCACGAGGTCCACCACCACCTTCATCCCGATCTACTCGTCGGAACAACCTATGGTGTGATCATTGTAAGCGCACAAACCATACAAAAGATCGGTGTTGGGAACTCCATGGTCGTCCTCAACGGAAGAATTTATCAGGGGATTATCGGCCACCTCTACCTACAAATACTCCACCTTCTCGAACCAGCTCCTCCGGCTATCAAGTGGGCCCTAGTGTGTCAAACTCCCAAGATTTGGCCACCTCTCTCCCTCCATTTTCGAAGGCACAACTTGAACAACTCTATCGCCTCTTAACACCGCCAGTTGAGTCTACTCCTTCGTCAAGTTTTGTGGCACAACGAGGTATTATTAGTGCAGCTTTAACAAGTCAGCAGCATTCCGATCAGTGGATCTTAGATTCGGGTGCAACTGATCATATGACCGCTTTTCATGATATGTTTACCATGTACTCACCCAACCCGATTCAGACACATGTCAAGCTTGCAGATGGGTCATCGGCCATTATTAAGGGCTTTGGTTCTGTTATTCTTAGCCCAAACATTACGTTGCACTCAGTGCTCCATGTGCCTAAATTATGTTGCAATCTAATTTCTGTTCAGAAGTTGACTCATGATTTAAAGTGTCAAGCCCTGTTCCCTGACTCTAAGTGTTTGTTTCAAGACTTGATAACGGGAACGACGATTGACAATGCTGATGGCTTTGAAGGGCTCTACTACTTTAGAGGACCAAGTCTAAGAAATAAACAAGTTCTCCAGGTTGGTAGTGAGTCGAATTCTAGGGAACAACAAATTCTACTTTTACATCGCCGTTTAGGGCACCCGAGTTTTCAGTATCTTAAACATTTGTACCCTTCACTTTTTCATAAAGATGACCTTTTTACTTGCGAAGTGTGTCAACTTGCAAAACACTCTCGTACATTTTATCCTTCTGCTGAGTATATACCATCCAGTCCATTCACAATGATTCATAGTGATTTATGGGGTCCGTCTCGCATCAAAACTATGTTCGGTAAACGTTGGTTCCTTACCTTCACTGATGACCACACTAGGGTTTGTTGGGTCTATTTACTTAAAGAAAAATCAGAAACTGCATCAATTTTTCAACAGTTTCATTATCTCATTCATAATCAATTTAATACGAGAATCAAAATTCTTCGCACAGATAAGGGGACAGAATATTTTAATCAAACATTGGGAACTTTCCTGTCTCAAAATGGAATCATTCACCAAAGTTCCTGTGTCATTACCCCCCAACAAAATGGTATGGCTGAAAGGAAAAATAGGCATCTTTTAGAAACTGCTCGTGCTCTCATGTTCACCAATTCTGTTCCTAACTGTTTTTGGGGTGATGCTGTCCTTACTGCTTGTTATCTCATTAATCGGATGCCCTCGTGTTCTGAAATTTAACACTCCACTAGAAATCTTACTCACTATCTATCCGCAAATCCGATCTGTCCTCACAATTCCCCTCAAAATATTTGGATGTACTGCATTCACTCATGTTTATGATCATGAACGTCACAAATTGGAGCCAAAAGCCAGAAAGTGTGTCTTCCTTGGTTATTCTCCTACTAAAAAAGGCTATAAATGCTATTGTCCATTCACCAATAAATTTTACACTACCATGGATGTCACATTTTTTGAGTCTCAATCTTTTTTCTCCCTAAATTCCCCTCAGGGGGAGACTGAGCCTATTACAAGTAGTCTTGATGGAAATTTTTGGGAGATTGACGATCTAAATACCAGAATTGAGTCCCCTCAGTCAAAAATACCTGAGATTGATGGTCTAAATACCGAGTCACCTCAGCCAAAAATACCTATCCCGATCATCCCAATTACTCAGATAGAAGAGTCAGTTCCTATTATTTTCTGTAATAATGAAGATGATCAAGTCAACCCAAATCGAAGTGACAAGCAACCTGAGACTCTTGTTTATTCTCGGCGACAAACGGTTCAAAGAGGAGTGGAGCCACCAAAGTTTCAACAGCAAAGTCATGAATCCATCTCGTCCATAGGTACTGAACAATCTACCCTTGTGCCTCAAGACAATACTAATGATCTTGATCTTCCTATTGCACTTAGGAAGGGTGTGAGATCGTGTACTCAACATCCAATTGCTCGATGTATTGGTTATAGTCATTTATCTTCAGCTGTTCAGACCTTGGCTCTCAATCTGGAAGCCAATGAGGTACCAAATTCCATTCAAGAGGCTATGAGCAATCCACAGTGGAAAAATGCGGTAGATGATGAAATGAAGGCTTTGAAGCTTAATGATACGTGGACAGTAGTTGATCGTCCTCAAGATAAACCAACGGTAGGATGTCGATGGATCTTTACTGTCAAATATAAGGCTGATGGGTCTATTGAAAGGTATAAAGCAAGATTGGTGGCCAAAGGATACTCTCAGACTTTTGGGGTAGACTATGAGGAGACATTTGCACCCGTTGCAAAATTAACACAATCCGTGTCCTTTTGTCCCTTGCTGCAAATCTGGATTGGAAACTACAACAACTGGATGTCAAGAATGCATTCCTCAATGGAGATTTGGAAGAAGAGGTGTACATGGACCTTCCTCCTGGATTTGACATTGATAAGTATGATGGAAAGGTATGTAAGCTGAAGAAATCTCTCTATGGTTTAAAACAATCCCCACGTGCATGGTTTGGGCGATTTTCAAAGGCTGTTTGTAAACAAGGATATACCCAAGCTCAAACTGACCATACAATGTTCTATAGGCACTCTCAAGGTAAGATCACCATCCTCATTGTTTATGTCGATGATATTATCGTCACAGGTGGCCATCATGAAGAAATAGAGAGACTAAAACAGGCACTTGGAAAGGAGTTCGAAATAAAGGACCTGGGAACACTTCGGTATTTTATAGGGATGGAAGTTGCAAGGAGCAGAACTGGTATATCTGTATGTCAAAGAAAATATGTACTAGACCTCTTGAAGGAAACCGGAATGCTTGGATGTAAACCATCTGATACTCCAATAAGTCCCAATCATAAGTTGGGAGAGAGCCTAGATGGGGTACCCGTTGATAAAGGGAGATATCAGTGTCTTGTTGGAAGATTAATCTATTTATCCCACACTAGGCTGGATATTGCATTTGCAGTGAGTGTTGTAAGTCAATACATGCATGCTCCTACTGAAGAACACATGGAAGCCGTGTATCATATTCTTAGATATCTTAAAGGAACTCCAGGGCTTGGATTATTTTTCGGAAAGGATGATGACAGAAAGATTAAGGTGTTTACAGATGCTGATTGGGCAGGTTCTATTCAAGATAGGAGATCTACGACAGGATATTGTACCTTCGTATGGGGTAATCTTGTTACATGGAGGAGTAAGAAACAATCAATTGTTGCAAGAAGTAGTGCTGAGGCTGAATTCAGGGCATTATCTCATGGTATTTGTGAGATAATGTGGCTGAAACTTCTTCTCCAAGAACTCAAGATCAGGTTTGATAGTTCAATGGAAGTCTATTGTGACAATAAGGCTGCAATTGCTATTGCACACAATCCAGTGCATCATGATCATACTAAACATGTTGAGGTTGACAGGCATTTAATCAAGGAGAAGATTGAAGAGAAAATTATAAATTTGATGTATGTTCCATCATCTGATCAAGCTGCAGATATCCTAACAAAAGGACTCTTGAGACCCGTGTTTGAAAGGTTGTTGATCAAGCTGAAACTGTTCAATCTGTATAGTCCAGCTTGAGGGGGAGTGTTGAATTAGTTAGAAGTTAAGATTATGTGGACTTAGTCAGAAGTTGTTTAGATTTTGTGTTTAAATTTAGCAAATAAATCTCCTTTTTTGTCAGGGAAGTTAGGAGGTTATTCCTAGATTTTGTTTCCTCTTGTAACCTATAAATAGTGCCTCTATTCCTCATCTTTGATCAATCAATTTGAGAATTTATTTCTTCTCTCTTTTCTCGTGTATGTCTCTCCGGTGTCTCTATCCTTAGTTTTTAGTTTTTCTTTTTCTCTCTTTTTTTTATTTTTTAATTTTATAGAAAGGGCTATATTATTTCTCTCTGTTCTTAAAATTTCATTGATCCTAAAAAAAGGAAAAGAAAGCTGGTTTCCTCTAGGAATTTTGACGATGCTGCATTGCCAAATGCATGACTTTAAAATATTAAGGACAACGGTACCCTTCGTATCCCACATATCTCCATAATGGTATGATATTGTCCTCTTTGAGCATAACCCTCATGACTTTGCTTTTGGTTCCACCCAAAAGGCCTCATACCAATGGAGATAATTGTCCTCTCTTATATACCCATGATCATTCACTTCCTTAGCCAATATGGGACTTTGTTTGCACTTCTTACAAACCTAACATAAAACAAAACCCAAATCTTGGTTTGAGATTTAGAAGTCGTTTCTGAATTTGGGGTAGATAATTAGGGCTTTTTAAATTCAAGAGGCCATTTTCTGAATCTGGGTATGGATAATTAGGTCTTTTGAAATTTAGGAGACTTTAAAATAATTGAGTTTGGATTGAACCGAACGAAACTGATTTCGATTCGGTTCGGTTTTGCATATATTTAATCGAACCGATTTCGGGTTTTCCCTCCCTGCTTGAAAACTGAACCGACCCAAACTTTCTTCACCCCTAATTGACATAGTAATGCTTCTAGTTACTAACCACACAAATTGAACAAAACAAAATTTGCTCGACATTACAAAATAAGAACAGCAGGGGCCAAAGCTGTAGGAGGCGAAGCACGACAGCGGTAGGGGACTCTTATTCTTCCCAAGACAAATTAGGGTTGGGTTTTCTTTTAAAAAATTACAGCTTTCTTATTTATTTTTAGAAGGCTTAAATTTTTTTTAAATAGACTACATTTTCTTTGAGTTTTTTAGACAGGCGTGTTGTTAGCATGTCCGATATTGAAAACAAAAAAAAAATAAAAATAAGACACGTTTTTGGCATGTTTTATACTGAAAATGAAGTGACCATGCTTCTTAGTCGAGAGCCCAAGTAAACCATTTGTGGCATTTCTCTGAAGGACCTTAACTTTTTAAAAAATCCATTGATCAGAGAATTTCATGGAGCATAGAGGAAGTATCCTTTGCTTTACACCAAGCCATGTAAAAGTTTCAAGAATAACCTCCCAGCTTTTAGTTGCAAGATCACAGTGAAGGATAAGGATGAAGATATCGATGTCGATGTCGATGTCGATATGACGATAAAACTTCAACAAAAGTTTATTTAAATCATAAACAATCATTTTAAGCAAATATGTGATTAACATACACAATAATTTAAGAATGAATAGTGAATGTCCATAAATCAACAAAAGTTTGACTAATTCATTGATAAATAGACAATACTAGTTCATACAAATACATTATTTAACAATAATAAGATGTATTTTTTGGTTATTGACAATGATCAAATATGTTATTGATAAATACAATGAAGGAGAAGGAGAGGTTGCTATATTTCTAACTTAATTTATATATGAATTTTTTATCCTAAATTCTTGGTCTAACCCAAAAACTTATTGTGGAAGTTTTTAAAGTGAGAAAAACTTAAGTATGTGTTAATAGTAAGTAGAGACGAAAAGTTGTAAAATATCACGGATATCAACTAAATATCGTGGATATTGGTAAAATATCGGTAAAATATGGACAATATCGACAAAAGATCGCGGATATTCTGACAAGTTAATGGTCAATGAGAAATATTGGCAGAATATTGAGGGTAATTACAAAATGCTTTGGGACATCGAGGCCCAAATAGAAACATGAAACCGAGCAATGGACAAGATCTCCTCAGTCCTCTCAAAAACTCTCTACTCTCTAAAAGTCTCATTGTCTCTCAATCTAAAAACTCCACAAAATAGCCAAAAAAAAAAAAAAACTCAAATGTTTTATTACTTCATAATATTTAAACTTATTATTACCTAGAGGCATTGGTTGGTTCAGTAGATTTAAAATTTTTCACTCTCTCCTTCCCAAGCAGGTTATGGTGTTGTTTCTCTCAATCAAAGCCCCCACAAAACAGCAAAAAACAGCAAAAAAAAAAAAAAAAAAAAAATCTCAACATGTTTTATTACTGTATAATATTTCAAATTATTATTACCTAGCAGCATTTGTTTGGTTGGTTCCGTAGATTTTAAATTCTCACTCTCTCCTTTTCAGGCGGGTTATGTTGGAGAAGATGTGGAATCAATATTGTACAAGCTCCTCATGGTATTAATTTATTTGATTTCTCCTCTTCTGTCAATTAAATTAGTAAGTTATCTTTATAAGGAACACTAAGAAGATTTCTTTGACTCTTGAGTTCAAAATCAGTTGTTTGACCAAGATATGCACAAAGTGATGACTTTTGAATCACTGGGTCATATTACCATTTACATTTTGTGTTATTATTACTAAGTTGAATTCTTAAAATGTCCCAACATCTAAGTTTTGGCTGAATTCATTCAACCTTTTGAAGTCTGGGTAGATGACTCCGAGGTTTAAAGATGGCCTGGGATATGGTTATAGTGTTTATTTATTTGTATATCATAAACCATCAAGCTCTTGAAGTGTCAAATAAGTAGGGGCACTAACTATACGTGTTAGTTATCCTACCATGTCTTTTTTTACCCATGTTCAGTTTTTGGAATTGTAATTATAATTTATGCATTACTGTTGGACTTAGAGGGAATAGGTTCAAACTATGGTGGCCACCTATTGGCAACAAAATATAATAGGGTCGACGGTTGTACTGTGAGATGCAAGCTAGCCCAGACATTCATGGATATCAAAAAAAATTAATGAATTACTCTTGGACAGTTTTTTTGGAAATATCCTGTTTAAATTCGTATTACATTCATTGAGGTAGGGATTTCATCATTATCCTTCTCATCAGTCATTGTTTCAATTTTGTACCTTCTGTAGATCATAAACTGGTGCATATTTTTTCAATTTTATGAATTGGAAATACTATTAAAAGATGATAAAAGAAGTCCAAATAGAAATCATAGACTTGTGATATGTTGCTTGCCTATGGAATAGAAGAGAAGCAGTTTTGGGCCTTTTGGCATTATTTACTTGCTGTTCAGAATTTACTTGTAAATGAGAAGTGGATTAGTGGGCGGCAAATGATGGGATATAAACAAAATATTAGGTGTACCTGCTCTTTGAAAAACCACTGACAGTTTTGCAATTAGTTATCCCATGGGTGATGGATTCAGGGTCTGAATCCTGGGAGATATAGAATGAGAGCTCAACTTTATTGTCATATACCTAGCTTCACCATTTGAGGAAGTATGTGAAATCTAAGGTCATATTTATTTTTGTATTTTTGGTGAACAATAGCTTTCGTACCTTTTTTATTTGTCACTGTACATTTTCTGATTCAATACATCTGCTTAATTGTACAGGATGCAGAGTTCAATGTAGAAGCAGCTCAACGAGGGATTGTATATATCGATGAAGTTGATAAGATAACTAAGAAGGTATAGCATGGTTTAAGATGATAGTTTTAGTTGTCAACTTTCTTGTATTTGTCATAATTTGCTTTATATCTTATTAGAATGAGAGCATGAACACTGGCAGAGATGTATCTGGAGAGGGGGTCCAGCAGGCACTATTGAAAATGCTCGAAGGAACTGTGGGTATCACAATTTGACAGTAAAATTGTGTATTTTTATTCTTGGTTTTTTTTTTCGTCTTGCAGTGCTTCATCTGTTTTCCTTGCTTAATATATTAGTTGGATCAAGTGTCAAATAACTTACATGTGAATTTGATGTTTTTTTTAAAAAATAAATGAACAAGAAATAAACCTTTCATTGATATATGAAAAGGAAGAAAAATGTTCAAGGATACAAACTCCGAAAAGGAGCGCAAAAGGACTAAATAACCAGATATAGAACAAATCTCCAAATATCACAAGAGTATAAAACATCATAGAATATAACGCCTAATATTTTGACAAAACAACAAGCCAAAATAATCAAAATATAACGCCTAATATTTTGACAAAACAAGAAGCCAAAATAATCAAAACCACTTCTTTCAATGTGCAAATACATAAGGAAAACCGTGCAACCATGAAGATTTGCTGCTACCAATCCATTTTGACATGGTAATAACAAAAATCTGCAAGAACAATCGCTTTTTTGGATAGCATGCAAGGACAATGGTCTTAGACAACTTTTGCAAGAACCAAAGGTGGGTGTAATTCAATTCTCAATGCTACCAGTAGGCCCTACGAGTTGCTACCATTTGAAGAATCGAATGTGCACAACTAAGGGAGAATGCTGACATCTTTGCTTGGTCGCACAAGGACATGCATGGGTCGATCCCAAGTTGGTAGTACACCGATTAAACATTGATCCTAGCTTCAAGTCTGCATAGCAGAAAAAAAGAGCCGTGGATGCAGCATGCAACTTGACTTCTGCTTCCGTAGTGGAGCAGCTCATGAAGGTTGACTTCATCAGAGAAATTAATTACCCCGAGTGGCTTTCCAATGTGGTGCTTGTTAAGAAGGCCAATGACAAATGACAGATGTGCATATATTTCACAAGCCTTAATAAGGCATACCTAGAGGACAACTTTTCCTTGCCCAGGATAGATCAACTCATTGATGCTACTCTCAGGCACGAGATGCTGACCTTTATGGACGTATATTTAGGTTGCAACTAGATCAAGATGCAGACCCAAGGCCAAGAGTACACTTCGTTCATAACCAATCAGGCTATTTTTTGTTATAAAGTAATGCCCTTTGGCCTGAGAACACTGGGGCCACCTATCAAAGGATGGTCAGCAAGATGTTCGTCAAACATATTGGGCAGAATATGGAGGTGTATGTCGATAACATGTTGGTCAAGAGTAGACAAGCAAATCAACATGAACCTGACCTAGCTGAAGTCTTTGCGTTTTTAGAGAGCACAAGATGAGGTTGAAACCTGCCAAGTGTGCCTTTGGGTTACGCGGGGAAATTCCTAGGCTAAGAAGTGCGGACATGCAACATGGATACGACACGAACACGACAACACGTCAATTTCTAAAAAAGTAGGATATGACAAGCTGTGGACACAATAATTCTATTTTGAAAAAAATATGTGTGCATATTTTGACATATTTCAAAAACGAAGAAAAGAAAGGAGAAATGCTTGAAGAAATGCCAAGAATATCGAAGAAGTAGAAGAAAACGATGAGGAGGGAAGCCGGTGGGGAAGGGAGGCGTTCACGTGGGTAGCAGATGTGAAATTGGAAAGGAAACCTAATGGTATTGTGTAGGGCCTCGGGCTGAAATATTAAAAAAATATGAAAATAGAAATGAAATAGAATCCTATTGGCCTTGGGCTGAAATATTAAGAAAATCTTGAGATGAAAGTCATTTAACATTTCGCCATGTGTCCTCTTCGTGTTGCTCACGTGTCCTTTAATTATGAAAAATCCAACACTTATTTTACCATGTCGGTGTTCGACACCGACACTTCACCATTTTTAGCGTATCGGTGCTTCCTAGTTCCTAGGCTTCTGGTGCACTAGAGACGGGCGAGGCAAACCCAAAGAAGATATGAGTTGTTCTGGAGGAGTCTTTGATTTTTCTTTTAACAAGATACTAACTTTTTTTTTTTTTTTTGGAGTAAGAAAAGATACTAACTTCTCATTGATGAAATGAAAAGGAACAAGATATTGTTCACATATGTTAACTCTAGAAAGAGTGAAAAAGAATAGAAAGTAGAAAATAGAAAAATACAAAGAATAAGAAAGAACTACAATACTAAGAATTACAAAGAGCTACAAGGGACTAATAAAAGCACCCCAATTATTGATAATAAGAATTGGAGGAGTCTTTGAGGAGTCTGAAACAACTCCAAACTCCAAAGCTTGAACGAGAAGACCGCTGCCTTCAATTGCTTTGTCTCAAAAGTCTGCTGACAAATGCTGATGTAGAACATTTTTCTTGAATAGTTGTGGTCAATTATTTAGATCTTGGTGGTAATCTTGATATTATTCCACCTTTTGGTAAATGCTTGTAACTGAGTAGCTTTAAGATTTTATTTTTACAGCCAATAGCTTTTCATTAGTTATTTTACAGCAGGTAAATTGTTGTTTCCTTAGCTGTTAGGTTTTACCTTGGTTGTTAGTAAGTTGTTAGGCTGTTACCGTGGCCTTTTTATTATAAATAGAGGCCGCGGTGCTCATTTGCAGAATTATTCAATGAATTAAGAAAATTCTCCATGCTTGGATACATCAAATGCTTGCCCTTATTCAATGAATTGAGAGTGTTGAGAAAAAACAGAGTTTGATCTCCAGTAAGATGTTGGTTGCAAGATCCTCAAATGTGATAGATGCTCAACGACTTCATTTGTTGCTGTCACATGAAGAGCCTCCTCATGAGTTTTCATCTGACAAAAGATACTCTAAATTTGAAGTTAGGTTCGAAAATGCAGAGGGTAGCCCAAATGTTCTTCCTATATTGGATAGCATTTCGCCGAAACTCTTGTCTGCTCAAGGTAACGAATTGAGAATTGATCCTCAAACTTTAGAAGGTGCTAAGGTAGCCAAGGCAACTGAGGACTAGATTGATAGTAGCCCGACCAGATTGATAGTAGCTCGACCAGATTGATAGTAGCCCGACTCTTGACCTGGATGTACTGCCACCTAGGACTATTCCCCCTGCCATTTTTTTACTCGAGGAAAAAGAATGACTCTTCGAGCCAAGCAAAGGAAAGAGGAGGATTTCAGAAGGACGTTTCACCTCTCAGCCACGGTATCATCAATTCTACAAGTGAGCAGGCCAATCTTCTAATCAAGGATAACGTTTTGTCTGAAGATGAAGAAGATTTCAATATTAGTGTTAGTAGTGCAGATCCAGCAGAGTATTTGGAGGAGGAAGCGGTTGTTAATGATGATTTATCAGAGGTTTCCCTACGAGAGGAATTTAATTTACTTTTTGCAGAGGATAATCACTCTTCTGCAAAAATAGATTCCATTCCTTCTCCTTCTCGAGAGCAGACTTTGGGAGTCGAAAAGGCTTCTTGCGCAGAAAATCAAAGGTTTTTTTCAAATTTTTTGAAGATGTTGGTCTTACCCTAGTTCCAATCACTGATTAGGTAGGCTTTTATTATGGGCATCAGGTTTTTGGTTGGTTCCACTCAGCAGTTTTGAGGGTTGAGTTTTTTTCGCTTTTGTGTCTTTTCTTGGTGGAGGGAGGTTTCAGTTTCTTCTCTTCTGGCGATTAGCTTGTGTTAAGTGCTGGTTTTGGATTCCTCCTCAGCAGTCTGTTCTTTGTTTTGGCGAGCTTTCTTGTAATCAGTGTTCAGCTTCTGTTCTTGGGCTTCAGTTCTCATATTTTTATGGGTTTTGTTTTCTATGTGCTGTTTGTTTTTTCTTTTTCCTTTTTCGCTTCCTTTGGGAGCTTGTATCCTTGAACTTTTTTCTTCGTTTTCATATTATCAATGAAAAGTTTGTTTCTTGTTAAAAAAAAATGTTTGTCCTGTTTCAAAATACTGAGAAAGAGCGGCAAGTTCGAGTGGATCAAGGAATGCAAGAAGGCCTTCCAAGTCGAGGAGTACCTCGTCTCAATGCCCTTCCTCTCCAAAAATTCCTAAGAGACGAGCTCTATTTTTAGTTATCCACCTTGGACAGTGCGGCAAGTGCAACTCAAATGAAGGACGAAGATGGTAGGCAAACTCCGATACACCACTCGAGTAAAACCATGTTGGGGATAGAGATGATATACCCCAGGTGGATAAGTTAGCCCTCGCCCTAATCACCTTGACTCGAAAGTTGTATCCCTACTTCCAAGCCCACAAGGTCACACTCCTCACCAAACACCCATTGCACCAAGTTTTTAAAAAATTTGAGGCATTTGAACAAGGTTGATGTGGGTGATTGAACTAAGTGAATATGTCATCCATTACAACCCCAAGGATGACAATTAAGGGCCGGTGGCTGACTTCGTAGCCGAACTCACAACTCCACGTCTTGCTCGGCCCGCCGCAAGTCAGAGAAAGGAGAGACCACCCTCCAAACCTTGGACTCTCTACATTGACAGGCTGTCCAACGAGCAAGGGTGGAGGAGGTGTGTTGTTTGTGTCACTAGGGGGAAGATGCCACAAGTACACCCTGAGGTTCCAAGTTTGGGCCTCCAACAATGAAGCCGAGTAAGGGGCACCCTTAGCCGGATTGAGCATGGCAAAGGCCATGGTCGTGGCCCATCTGCACATCTTAGTGACTCACGGCTGATCGTCAATCAAATTATGAAGAATACCAAGCCAAAGATGAGCGGATGACTGAGTACTTGGTCAACGGATGGTTTGAAAGCTGCAAAGTCAAGCAATTCTAAAGCTCTCAAAATGCCAACGTGGACGTGCTGGCTTGGCTCGCCTCTTCGTACAAGATCGACCTAACTTGAGCAATTTTGGTGGAGATCCTTTCCTTGAGCTTGCAAGAGATTGAAGTCATGGAGATGGATCCTTTCCTCGAGCTTGCAAGAGATTGAAGCCATTGGTTAGGTGCCTAAGTGTTTGTTTATTATTTGCAAATATTAGCGGTAAATTCACTGTAATATTAATTGTTAGTTTATATGTATTGAACCTCTCTTCTATGTAAGAAGGCTATGTATTTCTTCTTTTTACACATTGGAATACAAATATTCCATCAAAACTAATTTGGTATCAGAGCTAAAATAAACCCTAAGATCCCAAGGGCCTTTAGAAACCCTAGTCACCATCCCTACCTTTAAACCCTAGCCTGTTGCAATTACTATTGCCGGAACCCTAGCCGTCGTTTGATGCATCCTACTTCCGGCACAGTAGGTCTCTATTTTGGCATCCATCCCCTTCGTCTCGTGTCGGTTAGGGGAGATCTTCGTGGGTCTGTTGAGGTCTTCGTGGTTCATTTTCGATCGTAGAACTTCTGGACTTTGTACGTTGGCGTCGTGGGTCAATGTCAATTTGCCACAGTATACAAGACGTTGCCGGAGAAGGAAGGCGTTGCGTGCGTTGTTGAAGGGAGTGCTTTACCAGTTTTTTGCCATCGTCGGTTTTGTTCGAGACTGCAAAGCAGAATCGCCAAAGGGAGATTGGTCGCCGAGGGAAAGAGGAATCTCGCTGTTGCCATCCGCGCCTATTCTGACATTGCAAACGTTCACCTTTGGTGGATTCAATCATTGCGAACCGTTTGCACCTGTTCTGGGGTTGGTCTTGGTCTTGGTTTGTTTTGCCTTAGAAACCCTAGGTTGGTTCAATTCGGTTCGCACTTTGGTCTGGTCTGGTTCGTTCGATCCGGTCTGTATTTTGCTAATATCAGTGTTTTTGGGTTTGATTTGTTCTATTTAACCTTCGTTTTTACCATTATGATTGAAGAAATCATAGAAATCGTTGAAGTGACTCAAAGTCTAGAGGAATATGAAAGTGACTGGAAGCAAGTTCACACTAATAGTGTTGACTCAAAATCATTTAGCAAAGATCATCTATCACAACGACTAGATACCAATTCTTCATTTGGTAATCTTTGTATGTCTTCGGCACAAACAGGAAATTACCCTAGAGCACTTTCTTGTTTTGGCTCATCTTCATGGATCATTGATTCTAGAGCTTTTAATCATTTGACTAGCTCTTCTAAAATATTTGAATTATATTCTCCTACGTATTGCAATGAAAAAATTAAGATTGCCGATGGAAGTTTCTCTTCTATTGCAGGAAAGGGAACCATTAAATTAACCGAAAATATTACTGTTCAATCGGTTCTTCAGGTTCCTAAATTAGCATGCAATCTTCTATCAGTTAGTAAAGTCTCTAAAGATTCTAACTGTCTTGTTACTTTCTATGCATCTCATTGTGTTTCTCAGGACTAGTCGTAAGGGAAGTCGTTTGGGTGTACTAGGATGTTGGATGGCCTCTACTACTTTGATGAGCCTTCTGGTAGTTATAAATTAACTCAGTGCTTTAGTAGTAATAGTTCTCCTTCTGTTAAAGAACAAATTATGCTTTGGAATTTTAGGCTAGGACATCCTATGAATCATACTGGTAGACGGTGGTTTGTAACTTGTGGTTTGTAACTTTTATTGATGATCTACTTGATTGTCTTGGGTTTATTTATTGATAAACAAATCTGATGTGAAAGATATTTTCAAATGTTTTTATAATATGATTGAAACCCAATTTCAAACCAAAATTAGTATCTTGCATTCTGACAATGGAACGGAATATTTCAGTGAACATTTGAGTGAGTTTTTAAAAAATAAAGGCATTGTTCATCATTCCACTTGTCGAGATACTCCTCCACAAAATGGTATTGCTTAAAGAAAAAATAGGCATTTGTTGGAGGTTGTTCGGGCCATAATGTTTTCTATGAATGTCCCTAAGTACTTATGGGGGGAAGCAGTACTTATGGGGGGAAGCAGTCCTCATGGCTACCTACGTTAATAAATCGAATGCCTACTAAAGTTTTGAAATTCAAAACTCCTCTCGATGTTTTGAAAGGAACTTTTCCAACAACTCGTTTGAACTTTGATTTACCTACCAAAGTTTTTGGGTGTACCACTTATGTGCATATTCCTAGTTCGTTTTGGTTAAAATTAGATCATAGGGCTATTAAATGCATTTTCTTGGCTATGATTTTAGGAAAAAAGAAAGGGTATAAATGTTTTGATCCTCAAACAAAAAAACTACATGTGAGTATGGATAGTGTCCTTTTTGGAAAATCATTCTTTTTTTACCTAAAATTATCTTCCGGGGGAGAAACTAAATTTAGAGGAGGATAATTTTTGGGATATATCTGTCCCCTCCTAATGTTATAAGGCCTAACTTTACTAGTTCTAGTTCTGACTTTACTAGTCCTTTAATGCCAAGTGTAGAAAATTATCATTTAGGGGGAGAATTACTACGAAACGATCCAATTGATCTAAATCCTGAGTTTAAGTTTTATACTAGAAGAAGACTAAATCAAACGAATGAGGACCAGATAGCAGACTCATCATAGACCCAATCTGAAACTCCGAGGGATGATTATGAAACTCCAGGTAATCAATCTTCCATCCGTGTCGCTCCAAATATTGAAAATGTCTCATTTGTTCTTTCTGATGTAGATGTTCCTATAGCCTTAAGAAAAGGAACTCAAACTTGCACCAAATATCCTCCTCCAAACTATATTTCTTATGAAAAATTGTCTAAGTAGTCATAAAGCTTTTACATCTAGGATAACTGACTTGTTTATTCCAAGAAACATACAAGAAGCTCTAAATGATCCAAATTGAAAAATAGCTGTTATGGAGGAGATGAATGCTTTGAAACATAATTGTACATGGGAGGTAGTGGATTTGCCGAGAGATGAGAAAATTGTGGGGTGCAAATGGATTTCTACAATCAAGTGTAGTGCTGATGGTAGTGTTGAAAAGTACGAAGCTAGACTAGTTGCAAAGGGATTTACTCAAATCTATGAGATTGATTATCAGGAAACTTTTGCTCTTGTTGCTAAAATCAACTCTGTTAGAATACTTTTATCCCAGTTGCAAATTTAGATTGGTCCTTTCACCAACTCGATGTAAAAAATGCCTTTTTGAATGGAGATCTTGAAGAAGAAGTATTTATGAGTTTACCACCAGGTTTTGAAACTAATCTTAGGAAGGACGAAGTATGTCGGTTAAAGAAATCTCTATATGGACTCGAACAATCTCCAAAAGCATGGTTTGAAAGATTTGGTAAGGTAGTCACGAGCTATGGATTTCTTCAGAGTCAAGTTGATCATACCATCTTTTATAAATGCTCTTAGAAGAATAAAATTGTAATTTTGATTGTCTATCTAGATGATATTATTCTTATAGGTGATGGTGAATTAGAATTGGCCATCTTAAGAAAAAAGACTTGTAAGTGAATTTCAAATCAAGGGCCTAGGAACATTGAAGTAATTCCTATGAATGGAGTTTTCAAGATCTAAGAAAGGTATCTTTATTAATCAAAGAAAATATATTCTTGATTTACTTGGAGAAACAAGTTTACTTGGATGCAAGGTAGCTGAAACTCCTATTGAATCTAATTTGAAACTGGAAGCTGAAAAAGAAGAAGTAAAGAAGAAGAATTAAAGGATAAGGAACAACATCAAAGCCTTGTAGGAAAACTCATTTACTTGTCTCACACACGTCCAGATATTACTTTTTCAGTCAGCATGGTAAGCTAATTTATGCACTCACTAGGATCAGTTCACTTTGAAGCTGCCTATAGAATTTTAAGATATTTGAAGGGAACTCCAAGCAAAGATATATTGATAAAAGAAAACCCAACCATCTACAGGTTGAAGTTTATACCGATGCTGATTGAGCAGGAAGTATAGCAGATAGAAGTTCTAATTCTGGTTATTTTTCGTTTGTTGGAGGTAACTTAGTTACTTGGCAAAGTAAGAAACAAAATGTAATGGTAAGAAGGAATTTAGGACCCTAGCCCATGGTATTTGTGAAGGAATATGGATAAAAAAGCTACTCGAAGAACTGAGAGTCTTGTAGGAGGCACCCATATGAGTTTATTGTGACAACAAAGCTGCCATCCCCATAGCCCACAATCCAGTTCAACATGATAGGACTAAGTATATTGAAATTGACAAACATTTCAAAAAGGAAAAAGTTGATAATCTCCCAACAATAAAGCATACTGTTGATGTGTTGACAAAAGGACCACCAAAAGTACCATTTGACGGGATGATTGACAAGCTAACAATGAAGATATCTTTAAACCTACTTGAGGGGAAGTGTTAGTTTATTATTTGTAAATATTAGTTGTAAATTCACTGTAATATTAATAGTTATTTTATCCGTATTTTCTTTTATGTATTGAGCCTCTCTTCTATATGAGAAGGCTATGTATTTCTTCTTTTCACATTGGAATACAAATATTTTATTCCATCAGAACTAAGTTAAAAGGGAGGAAGAACTCCCTGACAGCTGTGGAAGCACATTGGTTCCAGAGGCATTTCCTCAAGGAAGAGATTCTTTACAAAAGAGGATATTCTCTTCTCCTCAGATGGGCAAGGGTACATAATGGAGGAGGTCCATGGAGGGAGGGGTACGTGGCAATCACGCTGGGGTGCTCATTAGCCCCCAAAATTCTAATGCAGGGCTATTATTGCCCTATCTTAGATGGATTCTCCAAGTGGCCTATCTTAGATGGAGTCTCCAAGAAGTTTGCCCGAAGGTACGACTGATGCCAGCAAATAGGCCAGGTACCAAGGAGATTATGGATGAGCTCTCAATCAACTGGAGTGAATATGGCGTCAATTGATTATCCATCAGCTCTTGTGCCTTTTTTTCTTCAGGTTTTTGATATCACATCAAATTTGAGTTGCTTCAAAAGGTCTTACTAACCATTCTCTTATATCAGTATCCAGATTTAATAAAAAACTTTTACCTTACTGAGTTGAAGGCGAAGGAGTCCGGAGTTATTGGGTTTGCTTAAGGGTCTTGTAATTAAGAGGGACTAGGGAGGATGTGATATGTTGGAAGACTGAAGCATATGAGATTTTTACTTTCTAAATCTCTCTTCCTGAAGTTGGCTGATTCTAACAGAATGTTTGATAAGGAAATGACTTTGGTGATATGAAAAGGATGGATGCTGAAGAAACTTAAGGGTGCGTTTAGTTGGTGGTTAGGAAATAGAAATTTGAAACAAGGGATCCAATGAAAAATAGAGTTGTATTATTTATTTTCAGTGTTTTCAGATATGTGTTTGGTAGCATATTTGAAAATTGAATCTCAATTTAAAAAATTGTTCAACGTGTATTTAGCAATATATTTGTAAACTAGTAGTAGTTATCAACTAAATATTTAGTTTAATCTAAAATAATATTAATTAAATTATTAACATTTTTGGTATAAATTTTGTATAAATATTACAATGTTGTATAATTTATAATACATTATATTTTACATGTTTTACTTTTAACAAAAATGAAATGAGTTTATGACATGAAATAATATATTTATCAAAGTTTTTTTTTCCTTTTTTTTTCTAATGTAATTCTGCATTTTAAAGTTTCAAATTCAAAATCTGAAAACACTAAAAACGTAAAAATGTTTGTTTTCAGAATTTCCACTGGATCACATAATCCTTAAATAGTTTTCAAAAACAAATCTGTCAAAAGCTGCCAAACGTATATTTACTAAATCCATTTGATTCGGTGAATCTGAAAACAAGAAACAGAATCCGGATGGCTAACCAAACAGGCCCTAAACTTGTCTGCATGCTTCCCTCTAGTGATATGCTGAAGAGTCTAAATATGTGCCTCTCTTCAGTTTGGTGCGTAATGTGCAAGGAAGGGATGGAAAATCATCTGCACCTCTTCTTTCATTGTACCTTTGCTCATGCCATTTGGGCTAGATTACTCAACCTCTTTCGTATTCCTTGGTGTTTCCCGCACAGGAATAATTTGGCGCTTTATGAGACTATTTGCAGCAATCTGTTCAGAGGGCAAGCTTATGTTTGTACACCAATGCAGTCATGGCTACATTATGAAGGATTTGGTTCGAGAGAAATAAGAGGGTCTTCAAAGAGAATTCATAATTTTGATCGAGAAAAATAAGAGCGTCTTCAAAGAGAATTATTCTAGTCAAGAGGACTTTTCAAACTCCATTAATCGTTTTGGTGTTATCCTCTAAACATTTTTGTAATCACTCCCTTGTACAAATCATGATCAATTGGGCATCCTTTTTGTAACCATTTGGTCTTGTGGGGATCTCCATCCCCTTTTTTGTATGGCCTTCTAATCAATACATTCCTCAGTTTTTGAACAAGATACAAAATTTTCATTGATAGATAAAAAGGAACAAAAATGTTCCAAGATACAAACCCTCGAGGGAGTGAAAAAAATAAGATAAAATATAAAGTAAAGTAAAACAAAGTAAAAATAAAACCTTCCCAAGAATAAAAAAATGATATTACGAGAATAATCCGCAAAAAAAAAAAAAAAAAAAGGTGAGCACCACTGAGACGCCTTAAACTTAGCTAAGATCAAAGCATTCTTACCAAACTCTTTGCTTGTTTTCAAAAAGCCTTTGGTTCCTTTCAAACCAGAGTTTTGAAACAATAGTTTTGATCGCATTGACCGAGATCAATCGAGCTCTTGGAGAAGGAATTGGGCCAAAATGAAGCTGCTGTAAATTACCCCGAAGAGGTTTATGAAAAAACCCACTGGAAGTTTACAAGAGAGGAATAGGTTCTCCCAAACCCACTGAAGGTTACAAGAGAGGAATAGGTTCTCTCCCAACACCTTACTGCATACGGACAGAGAAATAGCAAATGATCTTGGCAGTCAAAACTTGCTAAACAGAGAACACAGATGAAAGGTTGCAAATTGCGGTTTGGAAGCTTCTTTTGAAGTGGTATATTTGCCGTATTTAGGTTTCCAAAAAGTACTATCCATGTAAGCACAGAAACTTTTCTGGACACCCTGATCTCCATGGGGCTGACAGCAGCTCCTTTGGTAACTTTTGGCCATGGCATGATGCTAGTACACCATTACAGCCCTATTGATGTGTTTCATGCAGAAATTCAGGGGAAAACTTGAGTCATCTGTTTTTCTTCTGTGATTACAGTTGAAAATTTTTGGAATTTAACAATGAACTGTCGGATCTTATTTACTTTGAAGACTTTCTTTGGAGCTTTTTCTCCAATTTCTTTTGTAACTATAGTTCGTTTAGTATAATCTCCTTGGCTCCTTGGCTCTTGTCGGGTTAATGTCTTCGCATGCTGTAAATTTTTCTTTTTATTAATGGAAGTTTGTTTCCCAATGCCAAAAAAAAAAAAAATTTCTTTTCTCATTTCCAATTTATGTAAAAACCATTTAATTTCTTTCAGGTAGTAGATGTTCCTGACAAAGGTGCTCGGAAACATCCTCGAGGTGATAGCATTCAGGTGAAGTTGAACTGCAATTTAGTAGTGTCTTATTGATTTTCTTCTTTGATTTGATTATAACGTGCAAGTCACATTAGACCATTACATCTACCTTCAGCTATGAGCTATCGAGCTACTTGAACGTGGAAGTTACAATTCACCTAACCTCTCTCACTCAGATTGATGTGAATGTCTGGAAGTGATGATCCCATCTTTTAAGTTATTAACATTACAAATTCATGTATTCAAAACGCTTTCTAGATGTTTGACATAGACAACTTGTTGAAGATAAGTCACCATCTTATTTGTAATGTCGCAATTTAGCTGCCTTGAGCTGCTGGCTTACTGTTAACGGTTTTGGTCAAATCCATTCTATTCCTAAGTCCTCCCCATTTAAGTTTCTGCTTTCATTTTTAGAAGGTATGACTATTTGGGACATAGCTCAATGAAATTAAATCCTGAACATGTTTTTAGTCAGTATTTTGAAAAGTGTGCCTTGGTGTGCTTACCAAGCCCCATGGCAGTTCATCGCTTCTTCCTCATGAGGGTGCCTTGCTTCAAACGTCCACATTGAGGCACACGTACTACTACCCTGCAATGATTTATTTTTTCCTTTTAAAAGAAAAAGTTGCACAAATCACCTCTAAATCATTGGGGTTCTGATCACACCAATTTGTTCAATTAACACGTCAAACTTGGTAAGTAAAGGGTTGAATTTGGACCCAACCTTTAATAACAGTTTGACTTCCATTAACACCCTCTCTTTGTTATTTAGTTTAAGGGAATCCCCATTTTAACCTGCCTCACCCTTCCCTATCCTGATCCTGATCTTGACCGTATTTTTAAAATTATTATTACGTATTTTATTATGTATTCCACGTCTCCGATTTGGACCCTAGTCTCATTATTTTAATTATTGTTATGTATTTTTATGATGCATTCTACTTTCCGACCTCAACCTCAACCCCGACCTTGAATTATTTTAGTTATTCCTATGTTTTCCATGTCGGTCTCTCTTGACTCTAGTATTGACTGCAGCCTGCAACCTAGGCCCTAATTTTCTTTTTTATTATATATTATGCGTCTTTGTCTCAATTTCAATTTCGGCTTTGACCTCAATCCCAACTTTATTTTCTCTAAAAGAATATATATATTTTTATGTATCCCATGTCCCCACTTAATCCACCTCAAGCTTGACCTTGGCCCTATGCTCAAATCATACATCACAACCATTGTTTTATCTCAAGTAATATTGTCGATTTACATTAGAACTTGGTTATTACACAACTTATACTCTTCATTCGAGTGGTTGAGAAGGTTTCTAACAGAACATTTTTTTTTTATGAGAAACATCGTACTATTTCATTGATGTGATGAAATATACAAAACAAAAAAAAAGAGGGGAGCAAAGCCTATGCCTGGGGAGGCAACAGAAAGGGCCTCCAATTACTCAAAAAGTGTAGAAAACCCATAACTATGAACATATGTTGAATTTCTACACCAAGAAATATCCAAAAGATTACACCATCCATGAAGCTCTCATGTGGTTTTCATTTTTCTTTGAAGATGCGGTTCTTTCTTTCCATCCAAATAGACCAAAGAATACCTAATGAAATTGAACCAAAGTTGCTTTTTTTCTGTGAAAAATGTGGCCACAAAAGAGAACATTCAGCATGTCGCGAAGATCCCTTGGCATGACAGAAAGCAACCCAAAGGACGATAGTAGAAGAATTTGTGGAGGAGATGCACCCTCGAATCCAGCCTCTCCACATGAATTGAGCCCTTTGACCTGAAGGATCTCATGAGAAAGTTCAAACCATTTTATCAAAGACCTTTTCTATAGTCAATTTATAACCACTCATTTCTTTTGCTATCGCTTCCAATCATCAATAATCTCATTAGCAATGAGCTATAATCAGTCTACTGGCAAAGAATGAAAAAGTTTCTAACATAACTATGACGAATAAGCACCTCACTTCCTCCAACTGTGCATCTTCCCGTGGTTGGAGTCAACCCTATAAAGAGTACTAAAAAACCTTTACTGTTTCTGTGCTTTGCTCTTGAGCCCTAGAAGGCTATTGTACTTTACTGCAGTTCACGCATCAAAAACTGTTTTTAGTCAACTAGGTGGAAATTGTAGCAGATTGGAAGTCTGAATTAAGTTCATCTTTATCCATTCCAGAGCAGAGGCATCTTTTTTTAAACAAGGCTATAAAAAACAATATGAAGTGGGCTGAGTTTGAGAAGAGAACTAGATTTATTCTAAAGAAACTAATATGAGTTGGGGAGTGTGTTTTTACATGTGTTTTGAGCATTCTTATTTGGAATAGAATGAAAATATGAAATAACTAATGTTTAGCTTTTATTTTATTTCATTTTTATTGTTCTGTTAATATATTTTGCTTCCTAGGACTTAAGTTGCTATGATGCATGGCAGATGGATACAAAAAATATTCTCTTTATATGTGGTGGTGCATTTGTTGGCTTGGATAAGTGCATTTCTGACAGGTAGGGAATTTCTTAGTTCTAAATGTCAAACTAAATTGATGTTATTTTGTCCTATTTTGATTCATGTACAGAAATTGAAAATCCACCTTTTTACAGGCAGCATGACTCTTCAATTGGCTTTGGAGCACCAGTTCGTGCTAGCATGAGAGCTGGTGGATTGACTGATGCAGTAGTGACATCTTCAATACTGGGATCTGTGAGCCCATAAACCATTAAAAAGTTAAAATGTTTCGTCACAAAGGACTTATTTTATTTTATTCACTTTTTGAACTGAGACTCGACTCCATTTTTTCCCTTCCATTTCAGAACCGGTCTTCATTCAACAACTGAACCGAAGGTCTTTTAACTTTCAGGTAGAAAGCAGTGATCTTGTTACTTATGGTCTCATACCCGAATTTGTTGGACGATTCCCGATCTTTGTGAGTTTGTCAGCTTTGGACGAGGATCAGCTTGTTCAGGTTTTTCTAGACTTTTGGGTTATCTTTATTTTGATGTTTCCATTCTAGAAATGTGCAGGTTTTATATTTTTCATTTCTGTTCTGTTTTTGTTTTTAAGACAGATCTCTTCATCTTAATTTGTCTTTAATAGGTTCTCACAAAACCGAGAAATGCACTTGGTAAACAGTACAAGAAGATGTTTGGAATGAATGATGTGAGTTTTCGTTTTATATATAATTAACTAACCATTTATTACATATATGTGAAATGTGTTACCATGTTACTTTTTCTTACATTGATGAAAAAAACTTAAAAAATTCTGGTAAATCCAGCTCACTTGAGACTGTATAATTTTGCAGGTTAAATTACATTTCACCGAGAACGCTTTAAGAATGATTGCAAGGAAAGCAATGAAAAAGAACACTGGTGCTAGGGGATTAAGATCCATTTTAGAAAATATTATGACTGAAGCTATGTTTGAGGTATCAGATTTTAGGATGCAACGTGTTTAATCTCCAACAGTTGCTGTCTCTCTACTTTCAACATCATATTCGTGCTTGGACATATGTTCTTTTTTCTTTTTCCAAGTAATTTTGCAATGTTGTTATGCTGGAAAGTGCTGCCTCCAATATTAACTCATTATGCTCAGGTTCCAGAAACTAGCAGTATAAAGGCAGTTTTAGTTGATGAAGAAGCTGTAGGATCGGTCGACACTGTAGGATGCGGAGCAAAAGTTCTTTGTGATGTTGATGAACTAGAGCGATATGCAAATGGAGGAATAGTGAGAGATCTGAAGGTATTCTCTCCTGATGTTCATTTTTTTTTCTTGTCAATCTTTTGCCTCAGTTTAAAATTGGTGGATTATGTTGTCTAATGCATTTACCACGACGTACAGGGAAATGGTTTGTTAGCAGAGGGCGAGGGTCGGTTCTCGGATGGAGTCGAGGTTCCATCAATAACTATGAGATTGTAGATGCATTTTAAAGAGCATATATGTAAATTTATTGTGTAATCAGTATCACTAGGGAGAAGTACACAAGTAGTTCATTTAGAGATCTTATTTTCAATAATCCCTTTAAACCAAACAAATGTATAAGGCTAGCCCATTTATAATACAAGTCCATATGAGGAAGGGGCAACTACAAGAATGGTCAAAATAAATAGAGTATTTTAAAAAATAGCTAAAATTATTAGTTATTATAAAAATAGCTAAAATTATTAGTTATTATAAAAATAGCTAAAGGACAATTTTCATAGAATCCTAAAATTTATTTTGGATAAATATACTCTTGAAACAAAATACATTTTAGGAATTTTTTAAACAATAAATAGTAGCAAAAAATATGTACCATAATTGTAAGGAAATCAATTTACTACAATTTACTAAATTAATAAAAGTTAGATTTTGAAATCTAGAAGAAACAAAGAATGCATATTAGTAAAGAATGTATATTAGGATGATAGGACCTCATGATGATGAAGATGAGTGATGCTAGAGAATTTAAGAGAATTCATGAAATGACAAAAAAATAATAATAATAATAAATAAATAATTTGTACATAAGTAAAATAAAGATTTTTTAGAATAAAAAGCTGTAAACGTGGTTTTATAAATTTATATTATTGCAGCAACAAGTAATTGAATTTGAAGAATAAGAAAACTACTAAAAATCAGTCCCTAGAAGATGGATACCTGAAAAATGTTCATGGAGGGAGGAATGTCTGTAAAATTGTTTTTTTGCGGATTTTGTTAGAGATATCCATTTGTGCTACAGAAACATCTAACTTATCCAAGGAAATTTACTTAGAATGGGGTAATAATTCATACAAACCTTAATTGTAGGGATTTATTTTGTTCAACTAGTAAAAACAACTAACTTTAATGGTAGGAATCAACTCCAAATAAAAAAATCAAATTCAAGCAACTAAAATCTAATTTAAAAATTGATGTTCTATGTGTTGAAATCAAGTATCTTGGAAGTAAATAAATAAAAAATTATTTAAAATTTGATTACAGAAATCAAATATTTTTCTAATGTTTAAAATTGGTAAGTTTCTAACTTAAGATCTGAAATCTAAAAATTAAAATTTTTAAGTGGAGGGGGTAAATATGTTTATTGGGTCCCTGATGTAAAGGATCCCACATTGAAAAGTTAACGGAGCAAGGATGAGATTGTGAGTTTGATCCCCAACCCTACATGTACTAAAAAAAAAACTAACAAAAGTTTATAATATAAGTGGATTACTTCTTCTATTGCCACTTAGATTGAGATGAAACCCCCACAAACATTGGGAATTTGACTCAAATGGCCCTCAAAAGTTTTTGAAATGCTCAAATGACCCATCCCTCAAAATGTGTCCAACTGACCCACTTTTAGCATTAATGATGTGTCAAAAGCACATGAAATGATCATAATGCCATTAAATGTAACAGATGACCGTTGGAATAATTTTCGGCCAAGGTAGAAAAATTCTTGTCCAAGGTAGCTTCAATGCACGCCAAAACCAATCAGTACATGTCATTACTAACCTTAGAGAACATATGTCCTTATCGTGAATATTCTCTCTGCACAATCCTTAAAAATTTGAAAAACATTGTGAATATTCTCTTTGGAAGTTTCAAGATTTTGGAAGAGGTAGTTCTTCATTTTTTATGTTTTCTCCTTTTGCTCAATAATCTTGCTTGATGTCTACATTTCAAAAGATGTGTTTTTATTTGGTCCTCGTTTGGTTTATTTTTGTTACAGTCGGAGTAACAATAACGTTTGTTATTTTGTTTTAAACTCATTTGTCCATTCCTCCTGCACTATGTGTTTTTAATTTTCGGGTCATTCTCGAGTGAGGTGATATGATTCTCGATCGAGAATCATATTTTTTATGAACCTCGGGCGAGGTACGAAACTTTCTCGCCCGGGGTCAGAGGTTTTCAAAACGGAATGTTTGTTAAACTCACCTCGGACGTGGCTGCATATTGAACTCCACCTCGGGCGAGAAAATATATTTCTCGCCCGGGATATATATAATTTTTCCATCTCTAATTGTCTTTCAATTGTGCTTTGTAATGCAGAACAAAATGGTTCGCCTTTTTGTGATCTATGGGGGTTAGTGGAATCAGACAGACACTGTATACGAAGGTGGAGTTATGGGTGAGTTGAATGTTGACGAAGGAATAACATATAGAGACCTTGTAAGTGCGATCTTTAGGATGACTAGAATAAATCGTGATATGTTCAATATAGTTCTACAATCTATCTACAAATTTGAGTACCAAGTGCTGAACTTTTATATATTTGATGATAATAGCTTTGGTTTTTACCTTATGGGCCCTCCACATCTCTTTCAAGTGCCCTTGTATGTATCTGTTGTACCAAAGCAAAGACAAGGTAGTGGTAGTAACACACATGATGGTACATTATATCCCCAAACCGAAACATTCGCTTCATTTTGCCAAGTAGAACAAAATGTTTCTTCTCCTGTCCCACTAAATCACATGCATTCACCTACACATACTGTCAACCCGCCATCTTCTGTACAATTTATGACTCCATTGACGGACAATATTGTCCAATGAAATTTAGGCGACGATGAACAAGAACACTTCGGTCAGTGGGATGATGATGGAGGTGATGAGGACCATGAGTATGAAAATGATGATGAGAATGAGGATGATGGTTACATAGGAACTGAGAATGAGGATGATGATTACATAGAAACTGAGAATGAGGATGATAATGAAGCTGAGGACCCAGTTTGTGGTGGTGATCCATCATCAAGAACACCTGTTGTGGAAGTACAGTCTGTAAGTAGGAATGCCCCTGTGCAACTACTGATGGTCAGCATGCATCCTTAGAACAGATCGATACAATTGGTAATAAGGATGATTCTGTTGACGACATTTCAGTTAGCAGTGTTTTTCGGTCTAAGGATGAATTACGATTTAAACTGGCCGTTTTTGCCATCACTAGGAATTTTGTGTACAAAGTTAAGAAATCTACTACAAAACTATTATCTATTGCATGCACGGAAGAAGGATGCAAATGGGCCTTACGTGCAAGAAGAATCAAAGGTTTGAATAACTTTCTCATCTCAACGTTTTCTGAGAATCACAGTTGTGAATGACCAACACTGACACATGACCATTGACAAGCCGGTAGTTGGGTGGTGAGTCAATTGATAAAGTCAAATTTTGAGGAGGTCAATCGTCGTTACAGGCCTAAAGATATTGTGAATGATATGCGAAAGAATTACGGTGTCAATATCAGATATGAGAAGGCATCACGAGCGAAAGAAGTCGCACTGGGCCTATTGATGGGATCGCCTAGACAGTCGTACTCTACTTTACCTAAGTATGGAAGGCTCTGAAGGCCGTGAATCAAGGAACGGTTTTCCACATGAAATTGGAGGACGACACATTCTTCAAGTACGCATTCATGGCCTTAGGATGCTCGATTAGGGGTTTTGGAAGTTGCATACGACCTATACTTATGATTGACGGAGCACATATGAAGGGGAAGTACAAGGACGTACTACTTATTGCATCCTCAATAGATACCAAATTTACCCTCTTGCATTCGGTGTTATCGATAAGGAGTCTGATGATTCATGGACTTGGTTTTTCGAGCGGGTTAAGATTTGTATAGGTGACGTAAACAGTTTGGTTTTTGTATCTGATTGGCATCAAAGTATCACGAACTTCATGGCAACAGTGTTTCCTGATGCAGCGCATGTCACATGTATGCATCATGTAGCGATGAAATTGAATGAGAAGTTTAGAAACGAGGGAATGATAAAAATTTTCTATAAAGTAACAAAGGCGTTCAATGTATCAAAGTTTCGCTACTATTGGGGCCAATTAGCCAGATTCCCAAGAGTCTAGAAATATTTGGAAGACATCGGATTCGACAAGTGGGCTCGTGCATATCAACCTGGAATGAGGTATAACCAAATGACCTCGAGTCTCGTTGAATCCATGAATGTGGTACTTGTTCATGCTCGTACTTTGCCAATAACAGCTCTATTTGAAAATTTTTGAGCTCTACTACAACAATGGTTTTATGAGAGGCGGACGGTTGTCTCTAGTCAAGGAACAGTTCTTACTGAATATGCAGAGAATATTCTTAAAGAAGCGGCAGAACGAGCTCGATATCATCATGTCATGCCAATTGATCGGTTCGAATTCGAAGTGCATGATGGTACGTTCAAGGTAAGTGTCAACCTAAATAGCAAGACCTGCACGTGCAAACAATTTGACTATTTCCAGATTCCATGCTCTCAAGCCATTATTGGGGCGGTTTTTCGAAACATTAGCGTGCATTCATTATGTTCCGATAGGTACCAAGTCGAAACCCTTATACTTGCTTATGTCGAACGCGTGTACCCGCTCGGAGATGAGGAAGAATGGATTTTACCGGATGACTACGTGCCGAGGACGATTAAGCCACCAAAACTTGTTCCTTATGTTGGACATCGCCAAATTGCCAGAATACCATCAGTCGGGAAGTCCGACAGGTACACAAATGCGGGCGATGTGGAAGCGTTAGACACGACCGCAAGACGAGTAGGTAGTCGCTCCGAACAGAATGATATGGTTGTTACTAAATTTTGTTTCATTCTAGTCAGAACTATGTGTGCTATGTAAATACTACTACATTATGGTTTTGCTGGCATTCAAATGATGTATTTTGTAGGTTCATTTCGGATTGCAAAGGAAATAGACCAAGTCAAGAAAAATTCTTTTCAGGTTCTGTCAAACTTCTCGGGCTCGATCTCGGGCGAGGTAGTGCCCGAGGTTGGCTCATTTTCAGGTTCTGTCAAAATTTCCGATTAGATCTCGGGCGAGGTGAAGCCCGAGGTTGGATCATTTTCAGATTCTGTCAAAATTCTCGAGCTCGATCTCGAGCGAGGCGAAGCCCGAGGTTGGCACATTTTTCTTAATTCCATAATTCTCAGCCAAGATATAGTTGACCCCGGTCGTAAAATTCAATGAGCTACGAAAATAGAGATTAAAATGATTAATATATTGAAAAATAGTTCGTACACTTGATTATTTCCGATAATAAAATTATTACCGAATGATTACCGAATAGAGATTATAGAGAATATATGGAAAAATATTTCGTACAATTGATCACCAAACTGCCTTATTAGATCATAGCCGGAAGGCAAATTGCCTCCTAAAGTATGACATATTGTTTTGCCTCAATGTTTCTAAAGAAGTCCCTGTTACATCATATTCAAAATACTTAACACAAAAAATGCCGCAATCTCCACTACCAAACTGCTGTGGTGTCGACGTAACCCTACTAATTCGCCATGGTGTCATTGGTAGGTTTGGACGTACCGTGATGGCCTGAGATTTATGCAATAACGGCGGGATAACTGCGCGCATGACGTTCAGTTGCTCCTCCAATGATGCATCTGGGGTAATTGCCATCAGGGAGTCCCAGACAACGATCTCACCTTCAACGAAGTCTATGCATATCATAACCCAATGGTTGTCGTTGACATTGAAGGGTAAATAGACAGCCTCTACCTCACGCCACTTGAGCGGGTTCTTCCGAATGACTTCCGTCGATATATACCATGACGGTACTCTCCCACGCATCCCAGTCATACTTCTTTGCCGCCTACGTTGGTGTGGCATTTTTTGATTTCACCAGCTCGTATAGACCATCGATTCGACGAAAAAAGTTTTGTACATTTAATATGGATTTTGTTAGGCATGGATAAGAAATAGAGAACAAAAATAGAGTAACAGACATTTACGTGGGACGTCGACAACACAGTGTCTCTAGTGGTGAATTGGCGAGAACATAGGTCAGTACGTTCTTCCAGCTTCTTCCGCACGAACATGACTAGTGAATCAACGACCTGCAAGTATCACCGTCATATTAAAAGTAATAGACAAAAAAAAATAAGGATTTCCTAGCCTCCATCATTTTAAGCCTATGTACCTCATTCGTGCACCAGTTCTTCGGCCTAAGTAGGTCACGAAATCACTGCTTCTTTCTGTACGTATATAGTGTCTTTCGGGACGAACGATTTGATTCGTAGTCTTCAATCCACTTTTGGAATTTGACCTCCTTTGTAGCTGGGAGATCTAGAAGTGGATTATACACAATCACCCTTTTTCACTTCCCACCCACTCTAACTTCGTAGGACCCTCCAAGTTTCCATGGCTTTTTCTTTTCCCGTTCTCCACGACAAGGGGGTGGACGCATGACTGGCTGAGATAACACACATACGTCGCCATCATCCACACGTGCCTGGCCTTGTGATTGTGTTTCCTCGGATGCTTGTGACTGGGATACGATATCTGGGTTAGTGTCAGTATCCGACAAATTGTCCAGAATCTGAACCTAAAAGGATGTTATCATTAGAACAACGTCAACGTAACCCCAACCAAAATAAGTTAGTGCACAGCAATTGAGATACATGTTCGGTGACTAGTACTGAATGGCGTCGGGGTCAACATCTCCCACGTGTTTCGACGTACCGATGCCCGTACTCTGGACGTCCTTGTGATGATCAGAAGGCGTGCCAACCATATCTATATCAGGTTCCACGGTTTTTTCCTTACCAACTGCGCCTGTATCGACTAGATCTATATCGAGGTCCACGGTTATTTCCTCGCCAACCGCAACAGTGTCAACCTCTGTTACCTCGGGGTCCACTTGTTCGTTCTGGACATCTTGAACAACTGCATCTTCATGGACATCTGCTACACCATCCTCATGTCCATCGCCCGCTGCATTCCCATGTCCATTACCCACTGCATCCCCATGTCCATCGCCTTCGGGATGACTATCCGTTGCCTCCTCATGAGTACGCCTTCTGTCGCCTGCACTTCCCGATCCACCAACATCGTCACCTCTTCTGCCTCTTCGCATATCGGATGGGTCGACTGGTTGACCCTATACATAAAATGAAATATTGCATGAGGGAGATGGAGAAAACATTCTATAATACAAATTTAATGAATGAAACACTCACCCTTGCAAGCCGTCGCAAATACTTGTGTATGGCTTTTGGCTAGTCTCTAGACGTTCACAGACTTCCTCATCAGTTTCCAATTCATCTGATGTTGGTGGTTCGATTACCCTATTCAAAAACATCTTCTCCGCCGCAGTCGGTTCTAAGCCCCTAATCGTGGCCTGCACGAAAAATGATATCAATACGACACAGTTTGAAATCAAGTCATAACAAAGGGCGAGACTTACTGTTATAGACTGGAATATATCCCTCTCCAGCACGAGCCATCCTGTCGAGTGACCGCACCTCCACCGAAGCATGCCGGGTATCAAACTATCACTTATCTTCTTGGCAACTCGGCTCGTCATGGAAGATATTGTCTCATACGCCTGCACCTATACAAATTACAAATAATGTTAGTAACAATTAGTATGTCCAAATTAAAGTGAAAATTTACATATATTTATTTACCTGGAACACCCACGGGAAACCATACAGACTGTACGATTTCCTCAACGCCCCCTCAAGTGTCTTCTTTGCAAGTGCTCGCTCCAAACTCTTCATAGTCTTCTCAAACGATAGCTGCCCAGTCATGGTTGCATCACACTTCCCAGTCGTCTACTATTCCAAGCAGACTATGAAGACCTTCCTAGTCGTCTATATTTATTTATCGTACTTCATGCTTCTTTCCTGCCCGTAAAGTACAAATTCAACCAAGTATACAATGGAGACCTTCACTGCGTCCCAATCATCCTCGAAACAAAGCACTTCATACTTCTTCTCGAACTCACCCAAGGTTAGGTCTACATTATCATCGAAGTACAGGGTCCTAAGCCTAAGAGGATAGGTGTCCTTCATAACGGTGGCTGTCGAATATTTTAGGCCGCTAATTAAATCAAATTCTCTTCATCCAAAGGACACCTTACTACCAAACAAGTTAAAACTCATGGTGTCTTTACGACTCTCATATATCTCCCTAAGCAGCAAACAATGAATTAGTGGCCCGTTAAAGACGAGATTTACATCAAGCAAATGCCCAACTGCAGTCTTCCTAAATAAACGAAGATGACCAGGGGTAAGTTTCTTTTTAATGGCCTCGGATGTCTTCGCTAGGTGTGATAGATAGGTCAACTGGGACGAGGCATACAGTGTGGGAGGGACCTTCGGTACCAAATCCATTTCCTATAAGTAAATACACACAAACATGTACACTCAGATTCAAACTATCAAAGTTCACACTAAACTAAACCATATATGGTCAGAAATGAACACTGTTTAATAACTCAGTAAATAACTCGGGCAAAATATATATTACTCTTAGCAAAGTTTACATTTGTAACTTTCCTCGGGCACAACCTCGGGCAAGATCGGGCCCGAGAAAGTTCACAGAATGTAGACTACACAAAAATTTGTAAAGTCGCTCAAGATTTGTAAGCTTCTATCATTTTTCTCGGACCGACCTCTGACGAGGTTATGCCCGAGGTATTCGTCAGATATTCAACCTCGAGTCGACCTCGAGCGAGGTTGAGCCCAAGGTATTTGAAAGATATTCAACCTCGAGGTTGAGCATCGCCTCGAGGCTGAGCATCTGACGAATACCTCAGGCTCAACCTTGCCCGAGGTCGACCCGAGAAAAATTGCAGAGCTCTCGTCCTTCATCAACCTCCCAACACACAACTTAGAACTAAACATCCCACATATCTCAAACATCAATTTCAGCAGAACAACAACGAAGTAAAAACCCACAAAAATAATGGAACGAACAAAATAAAGTAAAATCGAACAACGAAATCACTCATTTATGTACATGGTCAACAAGGTACAATGCTGGTTTTTAGGAATCGATGGAAAAAAACTCATTCAACATGAAAAAACGCAGCCCTAACCCGATGGAACAATTGAACTTACCTCGAGCGATTTTGAACGGAGACGGAGCGGGAGAAGACGACTCATGCGAACGGAGAAGGAGAAGACGATTCACGTGAATGGAGAAGGAGAAGGAGAAGACGAACGACGACTGAAAACGAAGAGAAAGGGGGAAAGTTAGGAGAAGACGAACGACGACTGAAAACGGAGAGAAAGGGGGGAAAGTTAGAACGGTTCAATTTTTTAACAAGGGGTACTACGGTAATTTGGCTACCTTTAAAAAGTTAATTTAATATTCAAGTGGGTCATTGGAGCACAATAAAAGGGAGAGGGTCATTTGAGCAAAACGTTTTTACCAAGGGGTCATTTGAGTCGAATTCCCACAAACATTGAGGAGGTATAACTTCAATTTAGTGGTTTCAAATGAGAAAAGATAAAAAAAAAAAAAAAAAATAGATTTAAGGGCAAAGTTGATAAATCATCCATTTTTAAAATCTCGTAAAAGTTTGTTTGGCTATTTATGCAAGTGTTTTCTAACCAGAGGGCTATATGGCAGGCTAAGATTCCGCCTAACCAACTCTACTCAACCCATCCAAGACAAAGAAAAATTGACCATTGCAATGATTAAATTTGAAGGTTGAATTTTTCCAATTAAAAAGTATATAGGTTAAATTGCAATAATTAATCTCTTATAACATCCATTTGAAAACGGATATCACATCTTATTTTATATTATCCAATTTATCTGATTATGGAAAATGACCTTTATTTTGGAAAAAAATTATTAATTTTATTTTGTAAGTAAATGTTTCATTTGTCTTACCTTGACTTCAAGAATGAAGTAAAGGTTCAATATGATGAGTAAGGTAAATTATCATGCTGTAATTTCTTTTAAATAAAAGAAAATACTCCTAGAATTTGATAGATTTCACAATCTCAACTCTATCATAAAATTTACCTAATTTTTTTTGTCTTATTTTTTTTTTAAGAAAAATAATTGTTTGATAAAAAAATTTATAAGGATTTTCGTGCCCCTACACAGAAGTTGAAACTCTATGATAGTACATTACTCAACCCAAAAAATAAATACGTCTTCAACAATCAAATTAATTTTGGAAATACATATTTACTTTTGAGCATATTGTTGATTATGGTAGGAAAATCATTCTTGGCTTCTGGGTCGTAAAAAAACAATTATTTCTTTCTTATTAATGAAGTAAATTATGATTATACTTGAATAAGTTATTTTGTGTCTGTAGAAAAAGAGAGTTATCCATCTAACATAAATATTTAGCCTTTTAAGTGAATGATTAGAGAGGGAAGATTGGGGGAGAAAAGCGTTTACAATGGAAAAATATATATTGGAATAAATTTCTTTCTAGGTGAAAAATTGAGATTTTGGGAGAGATTTCATGGGAGAAAAATGAAAGGAACTTGGAAAAAAGGGAAGTAACTCGAGAAAGGGAGAATATTTAATTAAAAAGTGGGGGAGAAAATTGGGGAACAGGGAGATATAGAGAGGAGTTAAAATAACTTTTTTTTTCTTTTTAAGTTTTTGATATTAGTTTTCATAATTTTTAGATTATAATACTATTTTAATCTCTATAATTTCATTCCTAACTTATACTTATACTTTTAAAATGTTCATTATTATGGTGACCATCAAATTTTTACACAAATTCTACACAACCAAAACAATATAATTATAGTTACATTTCAAAGATATAATTGTGGTTACATATCAAGAAATATATTGAGTATACTATCTCAATTGAAAATGTTATATCAAAATTGAGATGAAAAATAATATTAAATGACTAAAATCGTCACCCTTTAAAAATACAAAGACAAAAACAAACAATTTGAAAAACGATAAAACCACCCGTCGGGCCTCAAAAAGAATGCCAACAAACACACATGGCAAGGTTAGACAGTATAAAATTTTGGAACGTTTTAAAAGTATTTTTGCTCACATTTTCCATATCCTTTATTGATTCCATGTCAGTTATAATAAAGATTAAAAACACCATGTTTGCAATTGTTAAATTTCAATATCAAATCTCTCAACCCTTCAAAAGTATTCATAATATCAAATTTCAATTCTGTATCCAATCTGCAAACCTGACCGTAGCTCACAACAGATTTGTTAAAGATGAATAAACCACCACTCAACTCAAAAGCTTAAGCTGGTGAATTGGATAAATTTAATTCATTTATGAATATCTCAAAAGGATTAAACATCACGAGTAAAAGATTTTGAATCTCCACCGCTACAATAAAGATGTTATATAGTCAACTTAAGCATGGATTAATCACCTCCCTTAAAACATTGGTGCATTCAAGTTCACACAAATCCGCCTATTTCCAAGGAAATAGAACAGTCAACGTAAAGGGGGAAAAAAATCATGCCATGCTAAACTTGATAACCATTCTTATAAGAAAAATATGTTACCAAGAGCAAATCCAGGGACCTAAACTTTTAGTACATTACTGGTAAACCACATTTAGCGTATTGATCTAGTAATATCAGACAGATTGCCCCAAATGGATACTAAATAAAAAATACATACAAAGAAAGCACCTACAAAATCTGACCTGCCTTTAATCATCCATCTCCACCGTTGCACCTTTAAGATGCAAGTGCTTTTCCCTCTTCTGAAACTCAGTCAAACCCTTACCACTTCCAGTCACGCCAACCTTTCCATTCGGATCATCCGGAGACTTGAAAATGCTCTCCCTCTTGCGCCCCGAGAAGAAACCAATCTGAGAATAACATGTGTATGTATGTACTTATTAGCCCCACAGCAAAAGTGCCCGAAACGAAGAACATAATCAGAAAGTGTTGTAAAAAGTACGTTATCGCAGGCAGCAGTAGCTAATGTATACTAGAGGTTCAAAAAGGAAGAAAAATCCTGACTGCATTGGATATTTTAAGGAAAGTCTGGTTGGAAACAGTACAGAATTTTTAGTCCTATTTCCAAGGGTTGGCATGATACTCATACAATATAACCTGGAATACCTTCTTATTAACCTACTTGCAATTATGATTCTGCTTTGATTAATGGAAAATGAAATATCTTTCTATAACATCCTTCGGCCTTGGGGCTTTCTTGTACTTCAGTTTTCATATGTTAAGTGAACACCGAAAATTAATCTATTGCTTGGAACAAAAACGTGTAAGAACTAAATTTTGACGACCATGTGAATTGAAATCAAATTCTTTATGCAAGTAATACCGATGTACATCAATACAGAACACAGGAGCATTCCACAAAATGCTAGTGTTCACAAAAATTACCTTTTTAGACTTGCCTTTTGCTGACTGAAACTGCTGCCAAGCATTCTGCCGTTTATTTTGGGTAACTTCAAGCTGTTCTATGCGCATCTTTGACTTGAAAGCATGTATTTTCTTGCGTTTGGTGGCTTTCTAAATTTCAACCACGACAAGAACAAAATAAACGCACTTAAAAATTATCTTAAATACCAAAAAAATTACTATACTAATAAACTAGTTGCCATCAAACATTAAGATCGTCCACTACTTACAACATCCTCAGGATCGTCAGGTTCAATACGAAGCTTTGGTGGTAAATTTCGTGATTGGAAGTCAACAGAAGCAGCTTGCGCAATCTTGCGCTTGATAGCCTGCTTCGTAGCTTCAGCCATTCTTTCTGCTTCAAGTAAAGCATTAACTTCCTGTTGGATTTCCCTTACATTGGCAGGGTCCACCTAAAATTAGTAGATATCACATAAGTTGTTAACTGGTGCAGTTTTCCCTTTTTACTGACTACTGAGGTAGAAGTAGAATAATTCCAGAAAAAGGCATTAAAAATGTAGAACAAATACAATTGACATGCAAAATAAAAATTAAAAAATTAAAAAAAAAAAACATGTATGTTCTGGTTTGAACTCCTAAAAGTAAACTTCATAAAAAGGCCTCAAGGGGGCCTCAAGGGGAAGTCCAGTTGGCGGGCTTAGGGTCTCTGGATCATACTGGCTTGAGGTCAAAAGTTCGAACCTTCCGGTGAGCCTAATACCAAAAACCCTCCCAGTTATCCAAAAAAATATATATATAAAAAATAAAATAAACTTCATAAATATGCATAGTATGATTTGAACTCCTAAACTTCATTGAGCTCTCCTAAAGTTCAAATTAGATTCTTCTTCATTCCAATCAGCAACCAATTGACTTTCAGAGGGGATTGTATTATATATAACTGGTAATTTGACGGTAAGAGCAGTGCCTCCAGCTCAAACGATTAGTAAGGCACCATGATTGTTTTAGCACTGGCACGCTTAGAAAGAAGAATGAAGTTATTGTAGCAAAAAGGATTAAAAGATTCCCTAAAATTCTAGAGTTGCATGGCATAGAGTAACTTCAAGCCAACATTTGGTGGAAAAAAATGGTGGGCTTCACAATTAAGTGAGTGGTAGTTTGTGGTGGTCAAATCTAAAAACTCAGATTTCTTTTTTATTAGTTTCGAAACTTAAACAAGGAGATGGTAGCAAAATTTCCTCTGGGAGGATTGAATGGGTTCACAATTAGCCTTAAAGTACAATATTCCCAAGATTACTTTGTGAAGCTGTGGATAGAGATGGTGTGAAAGAATTTTTTAATGGGGGCAAGCTGGAAAAATGTTTAAAGAAGGAATTTATTAGAAGTTACTGAACTATCTACTTGCCTACATTAGAAAGGATTATGCTAAGAAAGTGAAGAATCAGAAACTCGTAGGATATTAAACTATAGATAGCTGGTCACCATAATTTTAACCCAATTCCTCTACGGTCCCATGACCACTAGACAAATCCATGATGATTAATTCAAAGCTATTTTTTGGGAATAATAAATGGAAAGGGACTATAGACTTTGAATAACAAGGTCAAGAGTTGAGAAGAGGTGGTGAAAGGGCTAGACTAAACACATTTAATTGGTGTTCCTGGAAAAGTTATTTTTGCAATCATGCCTTTTTGTAATTAATTCAAATTGGAGAGTGATTTTCCGTAAATTCCTAGGAGTTACACTATTTTTGGATCGGGGGAAGTTAATATCTCCTTTTGGGTTCTACTCATCAAATCTTCTCCTGTCATTATCCTCTTTCCTCATTTACCAACAACTGAGGCTTGGGGCTCCTTTATGTAATTGTTTCCTCTTATTTTGCTCCCTATTGTGGTCCACTGTTGATTGGCCCCTTTTGCAGCCCTTTTCTCATTAAAAAAAAAAAAAGAAAAGAAAAAGAAAATCTGTTTCCTTTCAAAAAAATGTACTATATATATATACACACACACATTGCTGATTGAAGGTTAGAGAGAACGTAAGACTCTCATATAGTTCCTGAAAAAACCTAGAATACTCTTAGAAAGAATTCAAATAGACATGCGAACTATGTTGAAAATGCCAACCAATTAACTTCTCAATTCTAATGGATACACTTGCAGCATAAGTATTCTGTCAAAACAGAAAGACTCAGAACTCAGAAGACTCAGAACTAGCTAAATAACTTCAAATTTCACATAAATGCATGCAGAGAAAAATTTGCTTCTGCATGGGAAGTAAATGAAATTGTACAAGGTACAGGGCAAGTGAAATAAAGGAATAAGATCAGTAGAGTAATACACTCAAACAATAACTCAAAATGCAGCCATAGAAACCTTACCTCTTCTTTGTTCCCCCAACTATCATAAGAAACATAGAAACCATTTACAGTATGGGCTTCAATCGTAGCATCATACCTGAATATATATATATATATAATTGAACACAGTCAAAGGAGTAGTAAAACAAATAGAAACGATAAAGAATGTTTCAATAGAGGAGGCAAAGAATGTTGAAGCTGTGAGAGTAAAGGCCGGTCACAATCAAAAGAGTTAGAATATACCTGGAAATCTAGAAAGTAAAACCAGCTTCAACGGATGAAGACTTACTCTCACTACAGTTATCATTGATTTGGATAAGAAATCAGGAGATGTTACTTCGAAGGCTCAAAATTTTTTTTTTTTTTAGTTTTCCAATACAAGAGGGCTCGAACCTAGACCCTGGGTATCAACACCCAACTGCCTCTTGCCACTGCACCAACAACCTAGTGTTCTCGAAGGCTCAAAATATTGACAGACACAATGAACTGAAAACTTATGAGGGGAGGATGAAGACAGAGTTCAGGTGCATAATTTTCACAAAGGGAATGACTGTCATAGTTGTGGAGGTATTCAAAATGGGTTTAACCAAACTCTATATTTAATCTGTTTTTCCATGCAAATTATTAAAGCCTTGTTTTTTCCTACAAATACACTAAAAGGCTTCTCTTTAAGATGTATTATACAAAAACAATTACAGAAAGACACTGAGAGCCTAGCTGCTATCATAATAGCACAAAAAACTGGTTTTCGTTAACAACATTCTATAAAGAATACATTTATGGAAATGGAGCAGTCTTTTGTATTGGATACTAAAAACCTTCAGAAACAAAAATTGAAGAACTCCATGCTAACACGGCAGGACAGACAGTTACTATTTGGATTTCCGGGGACAGTCAATCAGTAACATTGAACAGTAAGTTATTTCTATATTTTCCAGTACTTGCTCCAATAGTCTGTAAAATTTCAAGCACAGATCTCTTTTGCACACACTTTTTCTTCAATGTCTCTGTTTTAACTAGGAAAGTTGGTGACTAAACGTTCTCCATTTATTTTACTTACCATTCCCCATCCTCACTCCAAACAGCTTGAACTTTTGATCCAATAGGAAATTTCTCATGATGATCGGACAGGCTTTCAGCTTCCTGCATACAAAAAACATAGAATATTAGAACACCAAACATCTGCGCACATGCTTCCATGCAAACATTATGTACATGAATAACAATATTCAGTTCAAAAGAAGCTTAGCTCCATGCCAAGCAATTCATGCAGTCTCTATCATGGTACTACTTCCATGTCAGACCAATCTAAGTGTTATTTGCAGTGTGTCTTAACAATAGAAGGTGCAAAAAGGTAAAGAAGAATTTGGAATCCTCCAAAAACCCAATACAAAAGGAGATAACAAGGCTATCCAATTGGATGAGAACAAGGTCGTTACAGAAAGGCTTTGAAAGATTGCCCCGAGTAAGACTCTAAAAAACCTTGTAAAAAAGACTAAAAAGATTGGCCATAGTGAAAGCAATTAATCAAACTAATAATGTCCCACATCAAACTAATACCTCTAGGGATGGGAATGCAAATGCTCAAAATAGGATGATTTTTTTTTTTTAATATCCGTGTGTCCGAACCAGCTTGCGCGCACCTCGACTAATCACTGGACAACCGCGCACCTCGACTAATCATGGGACAACCGCCTGACCCTAATACATTTGGTTGACAAGGTAACTCGCAGGAAATTAATCCTGGGTAGGTGGCCACCATGGCTTGAACCCATACCCTCTAAGCCCTTTGCTATTTACATGAGCCCGACCACTAGGTCATCCCATGATAGTTAAAAATAGGATGATTATTGATTATATTTGATTATGAGAATGGGGGTTTGTAAGAAGTGATTTATATTTTATTTATTTATTATTCAAAATATTATTATATTTTCTACAAATTGACCAATGGTATAGAGTTAAATAAATATATAAATAATATTACTATTTAATTAATTACTTCAAGCTAAATTTAGGGTGGGGTTGGAGATTCGGACATGACCTTATGCCTTAACTAATTGAGTCATAATTGAGCTAGGCTCAAGAGCCTCTGTCAAGCAAAGTCTAAAAATATTCATTCCTAATTAGGAAATTAATAGTTAAAATTAAAGAAACTAAATTAAGTAATTAATTATTTCTAGTGAGTTTAGGATGTTCGATATGTCTTGGGTCCTTGCTGTAGAAGTTCCTGAGAATATTTTTCTACTGCTGTTTGGTACAGTATTGCCTTCCAAAACTAGTATTTGGCATCAAAGTCCTTATATTAGAGTTGTGGTTCGAAAGATATCAAAGTGTTTTTGCAGGAAAAAGCAAATCTCCACTTGAAAGCTTCAGATTTACCAAGATTAAAGCTTTTCAATGGTGTGCTCTCTCTAATTTTTTTCAAATTACTATTTTTTGTGTGTGTGTTTTGATATGAAACCTCAAACATATGTATTATAAACAAAAAGTCAAAACAGCCTAGGAGCTGGGGGTAGAGAACCCCCACCCATTTTTATAACTCCCCAGTCTCCCCATTAGTTCCATTTCTTGCTTCATTTCCTGATTATGTTTACTCTTTTTGTTAATTTCATTCTTTTTGCTCTTTCACACCTTGGGGTAGTAAAAGTTTGTATCTTGTTCCAAAAAAAATAGCACATGCACACGCACCATTCCAACATCCATCACCAACCACACAGAGATTCAAATAGTGTGCATCAGATCTAATACCTTAACCATTTATAACATCATGTTGCTTCCAGCAAAGAAATGTAATGTGCAAAACAAGGACAAATGTGAACTTACCATCTTAGTTTCTTTAGACTGCAGGAAACTTATTGATGCACTGTTGTCACCAGTTTCTACGTTTGATCCAGAAATCTCATTTTGCTTTGCTGTTGCAAGTAGTTCTTCCGTCAGAGAGATAACCTGCATGATTACAATCTTAGCCCAAGTCCAATATTACTGTTATTATATACTCTTAAACTGTAAAATTCATAAAGAGCAGGTATTTGTCCCCAAAAAAAAAAAAACAAGAACTTAAATCTCAGGATCAGCATCCGAAAGGAGGTCAGGGGAAGAGCAGACTGGCCATCACGAATATTAGCAAAAACCTGCAAGGGAACCAAGGTAGAAGTGATGTGCATCTTGATGAAGTTTCTAATTTTTACACATATCCAATAATCATCATTTATCCATATCCACCAGAGATTTGTGCTCTGGAGCACATAAATGAAAGATGTAAAATGCCCTCACCTTTTCTTTCCAAAAATGAAAATGACAATCTTCACAGAAGCCATAACTCTTTCTTAATTGAACATAATGTTTCCTTTAAAAGGAAGAAGGAAGACAAACAAAAGAAAGAAAGCAAACTGGAGGGGTAACCCACATAATAAAAATAATAATTCTGAGCGCTCTCTGATCCTTAGTGCTACAGCAGAAGATGAACCTAAAAATACATTCAGCGGGAATATGAAGAGTGCTAAACCATACACATATGACGAGTTCACAAAAGAAGGATGAGTATATTAGGAGGACAAAACAAACTACCTCTTCAAGCTCCTTTTCCATATCAATGTATTCAGAGTTGCTGGGATCATCATCTAATAGCTGTCTGACCTGGATCAGGATAGAAAGAACTCATTGTAACAAAAAACACTCATAAAAGGAAGCCACATGTGAAAACCAAGAATTCATAGAGTTATGTAAAGGAAGTTATTGATAGAAAACCATGAATTTTCCATACAAATGTAAAAATATTCGATTGCTTAAACCCTGCTCGGGAGTTTCTCTTTTCCAAGAGAAACATAAAACAGAATTTCATATAAGTAATGAAATTTACAAAAGGCTAATGTGGGTTCCAAAAACCCCTTCCTATAATCTCGGTATTCTAAATACGCTGCTGGAGAGTTTCAGTATCATAAATACAAAAAATCTTATTTGGGAAGAAATAGATAAAACGTAATCATTAAACAGGTAAGAGCAAATAGCACTTAAGGTTATCTCTGCTTTCCCGTTCGTAGTTCATCATTATCCTTTATTTCTCAGGTCGAGGTTTGTAAGTTAGTTTCTTCTTTGACAAATTTTAGTTTCCTTGCTTTTGAGACAAAACCTCATTAAACTGGAAAAATCCTAAAAAGAAATCTTAATAAAAGCTTATTTAGATTTAAGTTCTAACTTCCTAGGTCCAATGCAATTATTTAATACAGGTTTCGTTTTCCTCCGATCTGAACTCAGCACGCAACCCCCAAGGTGGGGCATAAAACCCTAGTAAAAACACGAACTACTGGAAAAGAAAAAGTGGCGAATATTGTAGAAATTCAATTGTAATCTTTTCTTAAATTTCTTCAGACTACAATTTTTTTTTTCACTAAAAAAATTGTAGTCTGAAGAAATTTAAGAAAAGAGAAACCCTAATAAATGAAACAAAATCAAAGCAGTTGAAGGAAAGCAAAAGTAAATCATAGCGAGAAAGGAGCACCTGCTGAAGCTGGTCTTTGTAGGTAGAGAGATTAGAAGCCAACTCTTCGATGCTTACGTCTTCTCCTCCTTGCATTTTGGTAGAAGATGAATTTCAGAGGTTGAAACTGAGAAATATTTTAGAGAGAATTTTTTGCAAGAAATAGGATGAACAGAGGCAGAAGACGGAGGAAGAAAGCGTAGAATATTTGGGAAAATCAGAATGAGAATCAGAGGATGACGAAGAAACGCGCACAACAGAACCTCCGCTGCGATCAAGAACGAAGCCCTTTTTCTGGTCTAAGTGGGCCTGCACATTAGGAAACTCGCTTTTTTCTTTTTTTTTTGTTCATTTTCTTAATTCAATCGGTATTTTTAACCCCTCCCTCGGATCATTACTCCTCTCCTTTAATTTTTTTTGACCTATTTTCATAAAATTATCCAAATATCTTCATTATTAAAAAAAAAGCTAATTTGTTGACCATCTTTATTCACTCCACCAATCTCTCATCATAAACCTGGCAATAATCAATTACAACATTAAAAAATTTAACTTTTAAACTTGAAAAATCATTTACTAAAATCTAACTCAAATAGTTAATTACATATTTAACATGGAAAAAATCAAAATACGACATACAATATAAATGTTATCTCAGGACGAGATTGTTTTAATTATTTTGGGCATGCAATCTTGTCCTCTTTTTAAATTAAATCCCAGATTTATTCAATCTTACCCGAATTCACATAAATTTATGCAATTTCTTTTTTTATTATTATTATTTTGGGCAGGCTTGCCCTCCTTTGAAATTAAATCCCAAATTTATTCAATCTCCTGGATTCATGGAATCTTGACCCCTTTTTTAATTAAATATTTACACTTATGCAATTTTGGGTTGGGATTTTGTAAATTCGATTTTTGTTAAATATTTAATCATTCCATTTTGTAATTTCAACATTTTTTTATAGATTTTTTCCTATTAAATTAGTAATTGATTTTTCAAATTTCAAAATTTTGATTTTTTTTCTAATGCGTGATTGATTCTTCAAATTAAAAAGTTTGATTTAAGAAGAGATTGTGAGGTTTAAGGGGAAAGGAATCAAGATTGTGGAGAATTTTTCTTTTTTGAAACAATAAAGATATTTTAGTAATTTTACCACGGCGAAAGTGAAAATGGGTCAAAAATAAGTTATGAAGAGTCACAAATGTTTTTAAATAAGGGGTCAAAATTCTCAATTTCCGTACAAATAAAGAAAAATTGACAAGATGACCCAAAAAAATTTTGGTTGAGGAAATTAACCAAAATTTTGAAAATAAGTCTTTCTAACTCAGAAAAAGACATTTTTTCTGACATGTCAGCGAAGACGAAAGTACGAAACTACCCGTAGAATGGATGAAAAAATGGAATGATTGAAAGAGAAAGCATGTGATGTCACTCAGGTGCAAGGTCGAAGGAACTTTGCCCGAGTTTTATCAAACTCGCCCTAAATCATTGGTTTTCATGGTCGAGTTTGATAGGTCAAGGGAATTCAAAACTCGAGTGAGTAACCCATATAACTTGCCATGATTTTAATAAATCGTACCTACAAATTTATTATTTATCCACTTTTACCTACAAAGTTAATATCTTTTATCTATCAATGTGTACTTATCATTATAATTATTTCAAAAAACTAAACTAAAACCCACGTTTTATTTCTTTTCGTCTTATAACCTCACACCCCTACCACGTTTTTCACCCTTCAACAACCATCGTTTTCAACCTATAGAATATTTTTAATGTCCAACATCTTTCAACATTCAATACATTTCATCATTTTCAACCGTTTGAATCATGTAACTTCTATATTCGTTTAGAACTTGAGTATTTATTTATTTTCTTCGGGTTATGGATTGCAAAATCTCAGCAACTTACCCAACTTTCACATTTATGTTGAAACTTGGTTGAATTTCATTTGAAGTTTGCTTGCGCTGCGTGGAACCATGTTCCTTTATTCATGCGGCGGGGAGAAGAAGCGTCAAATTATTTTGACAATTGTCGCGCTGGTAGAGCAGGGAACCTTTAAAACTGCTCGAATATTTGTGAGTTATGATGGTACGTGCAATGAGATACAAAATGAATACCAAGGTGTAGTTTTAGCAGGTTTAGATGTTGATGAATCCATAACATATTGTGAGCTCCTAAATGAGATGCAAAATGAATATCAAGGTGTAGTTTTGGCAGGTTTAGATGCTAATGAAACTAAAACATATGGCGAGCTCTTAAATGAGATGTACAAGCTTACTGGAATTGATCCCGACTAGTTCAACCTTGAGATATAATGTATTTATAAATTCCTATCGAGAGTCCCTACCTATTTGATTTTTTACAATAGAAATTTAAGATTTTTCTTGAGTGGACCCCTAAATACCTTTCAAGTGTCCATGTACGTATTCGTCATGCCCAAGGAAGTGCATGATAGCAGAAGCAACCAAGGAAAAATGTACCTTCTATCCATAGACCCAAATATTTCCTTCATTTCCATATTACCTAGGGCAAAATATACCATCTTTTGTCCCATCAATTCTCATTCGTCCACCACTCTAGGGTGTTCTCCACATAGTACACATATGAATATTTCATCATTAACCTCGTTGTCATGCAACGACTTAGGTGATAGTGTATTATGGAGGATGAGACACCACAATAGAGTATTACGGTGGAACGCCAGATGATGAGGATGCAGGAGGTGTAGATGTAAATGAGTTAGTTGAACCTAGTGGAGAAAATCTTGTAAAACTTTTGGGATGTATGCTTTAAGCTTGTGATAACTATTTAGATATGAATTAGGGGTGCAAATCGGTCGGTTGGAGTCGATTTTGAGCTTCAACCGAGTCGACCACCGATAAGTGACTTTTAGTTGATTGGAGCTCGTCGGTTTTAGAAGGCTCTACAACTACAATCAACTGACCACCACAACGGTCAGTCAATTTTAGTCAGATTGGAGACTAAGAAGTAGGAGAATAAAAAATAGAGAAGAGAAAAGAAGGGAGGTCAAGGAGATCAGAGGTAGGGGAAGAGACAGAGGGAAGAAAAAGAGAAAATTGGGGAGAAGAAGAAGACGTACCTTACCTTTAAAGAAATTAGAGAATTAAAAGGGAGAAAGAGAACTAAAGAAGGAGAGAAAAGAGATAGAGGGGAGAAGATAGGGGAAGGGAAGAGATAGAGAGAAAGAGAAAGAGGGAAAGAAAGAAAAGTAGAGAGGGGGAAGGGAAGAGATTAGAAAATAGAAAGAAGGGGAGAGGTGCGACTCGAGAGACCATTGAGATTTAAGAGAGTGAAGAATTAAAAAAATAATAATAATAATCACATCACCTTGGGAAAACCAGTGTTGCTATAGTTTTCTTTTGCAGATTGCAGCACATTTAATACGCATGGTACTTTTTTTTAGTTTATTAAAGTCGACCTGTTTCAATTTGAAATAACATTTTTCACCAAATCGACCGACCATGAGTCGATTTTAACTTTTGCAAGACCAACTCTGATCGAATTGTTAATCAAACAGACCAATCAATGTTAGTTTAGTTTTGGTCGGTTGGATCAGTCTTTTGAAAACTTTTGCTCACCCCTAATATAAATAGAATAAGCTTAATAATTGGATGTGAATTTTGTCGAGGAAATTGATATTCAATGCTTAACTGCTTCAAAGCTATTGGATGTGTTGTAAAACTTGATATGTGTTGTGTTCCCAAAACCTAGGTGAATGCAAGTGTAAGTGTACATTATATTTGTCGATTGTAGTATAAACAAGGTCGAAATCCATAAGGACTAAGTGTTAAATCTCAAGTTCATACTTAAGAATACCAATAATACAAAATAAAATATTATCAGGTGGTGTTTTACTAAGTCTAAACGAAATAACATGGAATTGCATATAATGACTCTAAGAGACAGATAAATAATGTCTAATAGATGCTGGGGCAAAGAAAAGCTTTAGCACAACTAGCGAAATAGGGGAAACAGAAATGAGATTAAGACGGGGGAGATTCTTTCAAGCTTTCATTCACTCACAGACGACGCTCTAGCTTAAAACAATGTTCATGCTCAAACCGGTGCAGTTCCCTTCCGATACACCTAGATATGAACATTTACAACTCCCGTTGCTAAATACTCAAACATTAAGAGCAGTTTCTAAGCACGATTAGGGAACCTTATTCCTAAGTATCCACAAATCTACTAGAAAAAAGTAGCTAACCACAAATAGAGCAAATCACACTACTTGTATATACTTCTGAATCATACAAGAGCTAACAAACTGATAAAAGTGGCCAACAAAAATCAGGTAAGATGAAAATGTAAACACAACTCTATTTATCAGCAAGGTAATCGAAGAACATCATTGTTTGCAACTATAGCAGAGAATCTTCCCCGAAAATGGGTTTAGTTCATGGGGGAGAGAAGAAATACAATGGGTAAATAAAAGAGGTAACCCATTTCGTGAAAGAAGACTATGAAGCTCTGAGAAATCGCTAGTTAAACGCAAAACCTAGTGGCTCCAGCGTTGTCGTCAGCTTCCTCTCCGAAAATGGGTATCTGTTTTCTTGGCTTCTGCACCAGACAAGGAATAATTCCTCCTTTGGGATCTGTGTTGTTGTCGGCTGGGACAACCCTACCCTTTTATATCGAGTCCCAAATTTTAGGGCAACATATTGGTTCTTGTATGGGCACGGTTAAAATTTCCTAATAGGGCAGTCTCTGCTCTGTGATACTTACTACCGCCTAAGGCTGCTCCAGCTTCGCATGCTCTTGCACCATAAAGCTCTTGCAATTCTTATATGGTTCATTTGTTGCTTAACCAATTCATTTCTTCAGCTCCATCTTCTGCAAAATTGAACCAAAACAGGGTAAAATAAGCAGGAATTTGTAGAATTTCATCAACTCAAGGAATCAAAACATGTTAATTTACTTCACCACTCAATTTCTCACTTTTGTATGCGATTTAAACATAGATACTCACATTAATGCACAGAATTACCCAAGTATTTAGTAAAATAACTCTCTTTTGGAGAGTTATCAGTATGCAATAGACATACGAGAGATCAAGTTTGATAGTAGTAACTTAAATAGTTTAATAGTATATAGATAGGTTAGGGACCTTATCTTGGAGATATTGTTGATATGGTTCACTTTGTAACTATTTCAAATGGTCCTATCAGGATCGTTCATGTGATGATATGTGAATAAAGGTATCATATGTTATGGGATTGCATAAGACACGACCACGATGTGTCTTGCACTGTTTTAATAAGATTGTATATTAAAATGCAAACGCATCACTAGGATGATCATAGGAATGAACAATCAAGAGGAAACGAAACATAAATGGATCAATTTAAGAGAAAAATTAGAGTCAAAGTGACTAAGGAAGAATGCATAACAAAGATTGGAGCCTAAAGATCGAGAAGATAGCATTAAGAAGCTGTTTGTAGCGTCTCATCGCTACTAACTTAAAGCGTACTTGAAAAATCTGTTATAGTGTCTCAACCTTGTTTATAGCGTCTCAACGCTATCGCGCCATTTTTTTTAATATAAGAACAGGGTTTTCAAGTTGCCACGGAGGAGGAACTTTGAAGAGGTTTTTTGGCAGTTTGCTTTTTTGACCAATTTGGAGGGCAAGAAGACCATGGAAGAGCTTAGAAAAGATATTTTCAAGCCTCGGGATCGTGGAGGTTGCTTCGGGGACAGACGATTAACACGACAACCTTAGTTTCTTCTCCTTTCCCTTGATTTTTCTAGTTTTGTTATGAAACTCTCATTGAGATTTTGTTGTTTTACATTCAATATGAGTAGCTAAACCTCATCTTAGGGATTGATGAAGTCATCAAATTTTATAGATTTGATTGTTTGATTCTTTTGATGGAATGCATTTCAATATTTTATCTCTATTTCTTTATGTTTCATGCCTTTAATCTATTGACCATAGATTAGTTGATCTTAGACTTTGAATCTTACGCTTGAGATAGGTAATTAGAGTTAGAACCAGGATGCATAACTAAAAGGGTGCTTGAGATAGGTAATTAGAGTTAGAACCAGGATGCATAACTAAAAGGGTTTTAGGATTGGGAGATTTAGAATTCATTTAGAGGTTGTTAAAAGACTTATTCATTAGAGTCTTTACTTGTTATTGAAACTAGATATGGTTATTGGTTTCTTAATTAGTAAGGAGAATTAGCTTGCGCTCGAGATAGGCAGTTGATATTTGAGAATTCTTGGCCTATAGAATTAATAGTTCATTAAATCTTGAGCAACTAAGTAATTAATTCATAGATTCAATAGGTGAAATCAATTCCCTAGTACCGTTCTTCCCACCATTCTTCCCATCTATTTTCTCCGTTCTTCCCATCTATTTTCTCTTTATTATTACAGGTTTATTTGCTTTGATTATATTCTATCATTCGATTTTGGTTCTCTAAACAAGATTGAGCGATTATATCTGTGGTACTTGAGTGAGTTAGAAACCCAATCCAAAAGACGATATTGGTATTCACTTACCATCTATATTAAAATTTGACTCGTAACCTCACGGTAAGCAATTTTTGTTACAAGTTTTTGTCCCCTTTTAATCCTGAGTGTGTCATGAACTCTTACCTATGCATGTGTGTTCTTTGATTCACATGGGAGAGGGTGATGTGAATGTTTACGCAATAAGCCTTTTGTTTTAGGAATACATTCAAATAGGGAGGTGAGAAAATTCCTACACAAGATGAAATTCACAGTCTCTCAGTAGTGGAAAGTGCAAAGTATGAATTTCTCCTTATTGACGTGTATATAAGTGATTCCCTTAAAGTGCTTGTTTGGGACTTGAATAATAGGGTACTTGCCTTCTTGATACCCCAAAAAGGATTAAGTAATGATGAGATCATGAAAAGCTATCTATTAGAGAACAAGTGAGACTTAAAGAGTAAGAGGTAGAACTAGGGGGAAAATAGTAATTTCGCCTAGCTAGGACCATGAATCACTTTGAGAAAGATCTGATGAACAGTTATGATTATATATGTAGACATAACTCAACTATAGTGCATGAGAGTGCAACCATTGACCTATAATAGAGTCACCTTGGTTAATTGTCCAACTGGTTAATTAAAGAGTTTAATTAATCAATTCTTGAACATTAGTTAAAGGTCTATAAGGTCCTCTGCTAGCTCGTTAATCTTCGCTACGAATAACAAGTTGGGAGAAAATTAAATAGTATTGATTATTTAATTTGACTTTGTGAAGTCTTCGGCTTTGCAGCTTTTGAAGTGCTTTGACTTTGCAACTTGTTGAAGTTCTTCGGCTTTGTAGCTTGTAAAGTTCTTCTGCTTGTAGCTTGTGAAGTTCTTCGATTTTGCTGAGCGTGTTGAAGTTCTTCGACTTTGCAGTTTGTGAAGTTCTTTAGCTTGTAGCTTTAGCTTGTTGAAGTTTTATGGCCAATTTGATGAAGACTTTGCAGTTTGATGGAGTCTTCAAGTATTGTTGCTTGGGGAGAGAAGACTCAATATTCTTGAAGTCTCGTACTCTTCAAGTCTCGAATTCTTCAAGTCTTGTTGGCTTTGGATGTTTCGCTTGACTTTGAATGATTGTAGACGATTCTAAGTGCTCTGAATCTCCAATTCTTCTGGATCTCTTCTCGAATCCTTCCTCCTTCAAATGAAAGATGACCCCTTCTATTTATAGTGTTTTGGTGGGTCTTATATGGTCCATGGGTTTAATGGGTCATGGGTTTGGGCCTAGTCTCTTCATGGGTTTTGATCAAATTAGTTGATTTCATCGGACGACCATAAGAGAGACACATGGCATAATTAGATTCGTCGATTTTAAAATTAATTTAGGACACGTGTACTTTTATCATTGGTTTTAAATGTAATTTTAATTTTGTGACGTGACATTTAGTAATTAGCTGAAATTTCTCATTCAACACCTATTATATTCTTCTTCTCTCTTGTTTGATTCGAATTGGGTAGTATATCTTTCTCTTCATTTTATTGTTTTATGTCGAATTTGAGCTAAACACATTTAGGAGGTTATGTGTTGGGATAATGGAGCCAAAATAGGAGACGCGCATGTCCTACAAAGAAAATGATTTCCAACACTACTATGAATTTCTACGAGTAAGATATATTGCTTTCTTATAAGAATTAGAATATTATTTTCTTAGAAAGATTAGGAAATTTGACTTTTTATAAATATAATCCTTTTGTTAAGGTTTTATTTGTACAAAATCCAAAAAGAAGAGACTTGAGTGATTGTGGGCAGTATGTGGAAAGAAGTTTGTATTCCGTGAGTTTAGTTAGTGTATTTTCAATTGTATAATCCTAGGTAGCCATTATTAGGATACTTAGAAGCAAGATAGTCATTATATAGTAATATCTTGAGTGAGATCTCCATTGTAATATTTCGAACTATAGTAGAACATGCTTTTTGTAGAAGACTAACGTAGTTCCAAGATTGAGGTGAACCAGTATAATCCCTGTGGTGTTAAGCTTTTCCATCCCTGTCTCCTACCTTTATTATTGTTATTTACTTATTTACTTTTAACCTGTGGAAGGGGAAAATAAAATAGCTCATATTTGAAGAACTTGCAAAAGGATCAGTTGATCTATATTTTTTCTCCAACAATTGGTATTAAAGTGTTTGGTTCAGAGGGTCATGGGATCAGCAAAGAAGTCAGGTTTTGAAGCAATCATGAAGTTTGATACGGCTAATTTCAGATATTGGAAGATATAGATTAAGGATTTCTTGACCTACTAGAAGTTGTAAAAAGTTTTTCTATCCCTATCTCCTTTTTTTTTTTTTTTGCCTTCCAATTTTATTCTAGAACATTTTGTTTGTTCTTCATCCATTGCTTTTGTATCCTCTTGATAACTTTCCAAAAGAGAGGTATTGTGACATTATTTTGGGCTAAATTTAGCGTAAATGAGAGAGTCTTAGCTACAAAAGTTCACTAAATTTAGGAATTAAGTGAATGATAGAATAGTCATATATGAACTTCATGCTCTCTTTGTTTTGAAGAAATCTTACCTTATCTATGTTATTTTTGGGTTGCATAATCTAGAAGTAATAGAAGCAGGGCTGTAGATGCAGAAGAAATTGCTAGAGCTTTCAATTACTAGAGCGTCCTATGTTGAAGCATCATTTGTTGCAAACACATTTGGGCAATGTAGTAGCTTTCCAAGTTCACGCGAAAATCACCCACTGTCTGTATAATTACTGCGGGTTGCCCTAAAATCAAGGAGCGGTATAAAAATCTGAGATGTCCCAGCTGCGACATCGACTCTCCCAAAGAGGAATATACTGTCCAAAAAGAGCGAAAAGACAGAAGAGATGTTTATAAGAATATAATAGACTAGGATAACAAGTCATATGGTCAGAAGCTTTTAAATCTATTATCCAGGTATTTTCTTTTTGTTGAGTACAATTGAGGGAAGAAAAGGAAGACACATATATTCTTTTACTTGTTTGGACAAATGAACAAGATGTGATTGATTGGTTGGATGGTGGGATGATTAGCTTCATGATTTGTTTCATTTATTTTAGAGTGAATTAAGCTATAACACATTTGACATGTCGCCCTTAAAAAGTTTCCACCACGGTATGAAGAGCTTGTTTAGCCTTTGGTTTCTATCCTAGAGGTTTGTTGTAAATCTTACAACATGTGCCACGAGTGTGCCAAAATTTCTTGCAGTGGTCACATCACGATTTTTTGTTCTTGTCCTTGCATTGATCATGACTATGGATCATCAATCCTACCACATCGCCGTCGTTGTGAGGGATGGCATGCTGCTTTGCATAATTTTGGTCGACTTTCCTCTAGACAAACCTCAAAGAACACCTTACGTATGGAAGGTAGAGGGTGGCGACCAAGAATTCAACGTCTTTCATTTTATCAAGGTTTTGATTCATGTTCTGTCTTTGCTTAGTAGCTAAAGGGTCAAGTGCATGCGCACATTATCACAAGTAATAATTTGGAAGTATTCCACGTTCGTCTCCATAGAGACTAGTTTCGTTTCTAAATAAATTATGAAATCGTTTGAGTGAGCGATCGGTTTAGGAAAAAATAGTTGAGAATAATATTTAAAACAAGAGAAAACAAATTATGGAAAAAACTACCCCTACTACATCCTTAGTCTTGAAAAGTTATTGCAACTAATCAATGTATCTGGCACATCGTACACCTCGTCATGCAAATTGAGTTCTATTCAATTTCGTATCGATTTAGTTTATTTAGTTGCTTAGGTTAGTTTTTTCATATGTCTGTGCAATACTAAAAACCTAAATATTTTAAATGTAAACTCTCATTTAACAGGTAATAAATCATATGTCTAGATTCTTATTTTAGTATTCTACTTCTAAAGCTACTTCCCGTTTTATCTTGATGAACTCTATTTTAATCTAATATTTTTAGAATTAGACTCAAATTTATGTGATTAAACAACTGGCCAACAAGTAAATAAACTATAAAACTTAATCAAGATAAGCAATGACGGCGTTAATTGTCGTGCTTTCTTGATAGTTACAATTTTAATGAAAATTAAACTAAGGCATTCGTAGGAGGGTTGGGAAGATATAATTTAGCTCATCATAGAATTGGAAGAAAAGAAAACGTAAAGAAATGATTGAAAAGAAGACATTTTCATTGAACTATGAATTGAATACAAAAAAAGGGATAAAGTAAAATAAGTAGAAATTAAATATAGAACTTGCAAAACAGAAATAGAACATGAAAATTCAAAGAACAACTAAGAAAAATAGTCAAAATTCGAAATTAAATGTTGCTTGAAATAAACTAAACTGAAACAAAAATTGAAAGAGGAAATTTTGGAAAGCTTCCACAATTCTTTGAAATCTATTGGAAGTTAAATGTATAAGCCTTGGCGGTTGCAACTTGTTGGAGAAATCCTTGGGAATTTGGTAGTTGACTTAGAACAAGTTAATTTGACTTCCACTTGCGCACTCCATGGAGGGGTGACTTGGGCATGAAGAATTATCGAAATGCTTGACCAAACTAAGCTAAAACACTGCATTTCTTGTTCTGGTCAAACAATGTGTGATAACTCTCCAAAAGAGAGTTGTTCTAGCTATTATTTGGGTAGTTTTGTGCTAATTAATGTCGTTGTGTGTCTATTCTAGCTCTTGAAAATCATAATTGGAAATAGATTCGGTGAAATGAGCTTAGTTCCCTTCATTACAAGAATTTTGACTTCTGGCGACGAAATCTTTGGCGACCAAGGATAATTTCGTCGTCAAAGAGACATCTTTGGCGACCAATTAGTTTTTCGTCGCCAATAGTGAGGGTTTTGGAGACGAAAGTACATTTCGTCGCCCTAAACTTCCTTTCGAAGACGAAATAGTTATTTTGTCGTTGAAAATTGACCCTTTGGCGACGAAATCACGGTTTTGTCTTCGAAAATGCCTGCCATTTTTCTGCCGATGGAAATAAACTGACTTTTGGTGATGAAATCATCATTTCGTCGTCGAAAATTGAAGGATTCGGTGACGAAATTGTTATTTCGTTGTCGAAACCCCTCCTTTCGGCGACAAAGCCTTCCTTTCGTCGCCAAAAGGAGGAGTTTCAGCGGTGAAAGGAACTTCGTCGCCGAAATGAGGGGTTTCGGTGATGAAATTGAGTTTCATCACCGAAACCCATCTTTTCGGCAACAAAATTGTCATTTTGTCACCGAAACCCCTCCTTTCGGCGACGAAGTCATCATTTCGTCGTCGAAAGGCAGTTTATTTCCATCGTCAGAAAAATGGCGGGCATTTTCGACGATGAAATCAACAAAGGATCAACTAAAGTCGTCGCCTAAGGTTGCCCTAAAAATCGAATTTCCTTCCTCATTTCTCCATTTCTCTTCCTCTCATCTCTCTCACCCCCCCCTCCAATTTTCAGAACTCCGACCCGACTGCACTATCCTCCGTCGCCGCTGCACCACCGGCCGTCCGTCGCTGCCGCTGCTCGACCCCGCACCGTCCGCCATCGCCCTCCCTCGTTCTTCCTCTCCAAGTCGGCCTCCCCCCTTTCATCGCCGGTTCCATCGCCTGCAACTGCTGCGCCGCCGCTAGTCGCCCTTTACTGTTGCGTCAACAGCCGTTGCCCACCCGCCGCGCCGACGCCCTCAAAAACCTGTCGACAGTTTAAGGTTTATTATTATTTTTTGTATATTTACTTTATTTATGTTTTTTTTGTATAATATTAGATTATATTTATTTAGGTTATTATGATTATTTTTAAAATATTATATTTATGTATATATTTTTTTTAATCTTGAACATAAGCTTGAGTTATTTGAGAAATGTGAATTCGATTTGGGAAATTGTGAATGCCATTTGAGAAATTGTGAATGTTATTTTAGAAATTGTGATGTTTTATATGAGTTATTGGAGAAATTGTGAAGTTCATGTTCTGTAATCTTGAACACATGCTTGAGTTATGTTTTGTATAGTAGTTGATGTTTTATATGAGTTATTGGAGAAATTGTGAAATGAGTTATTTGAGAAAATATGAAAGTTGTTAATTGTTTGATTTTGACATAGTTTTTTTGGTTGTGAGATGTTGAAATTTTGTTTGTTTCATTTAATTTATTGGTTTTGTAAGTATGATTGTTTTATTTATACTTAAATTAGTCGAAGCTAAGTACTTAAATTAGTCGACGTTTGGGCGCATGATGGTTTTATTTATATGTGTTCTTTGTGATTTTATTGTTGTTAGTTTTGAATTTATAATGAATTATGAATTCGTTATTTTGGTTGTGAGCGATGTTGGTCTAGATTATTAGTCAACCTCTCTAAGTATATTTTAGTTCTTTTTTTAGTGGCTATATCTTAGGAATATATCTAAGCCCTTAATAATACTTTCAAACTCTCATACTTTTAACTACAACACTCATAATCAACAATAATGAACACACCCTTGTCATCCTCATCTCACTTTGAAAACAAATTTTAGATTTTTCTATTTTCAAAATATCGTTAGGTTGATGACAAAATGAACCTAATCTTTTGTCTGATTCTTTTAGGATTCAACATTGACCATTTATACTGAATTGTAGGTTTTTTAAAGAGTATTATCATCGAGAATGAATAAGGATTTGATTAAGGTTAGGGATAGATTCTCGCCCGAGTATGTTCAAGGAGTAAAACATTTAATAGAATTGGCAAAACTTCACGTCAACAATACGGGAAAAACAAGATGTCCATATAGATATTGTATGAATGTAAAGTGGCTTTCAATTGATGGAGTAGAAAGACAGTTGTTTATAAATGGAATATCACATTCATATACTTAATGGATATACCATGGAGAAGAACCAATCCCTTCAAGTTGTTACACAAGATGTGAAACTCCTTCGCACAATGAATTAAGTAGAGAACACAATGTTATGAATAATGAGGATGGTGATATGTTTATACTTCTTAATGATTTACAGTGCCCCATGATAGAAGAAAATGTAGAAGGTGAACAATTTTGTTTTGAGACGCCCCCAAACGAACATGGAAGAGACACGTCTAACAATTTCGAGCTGTTCAATAGAGCGCGTAGTCAATTGTACCTAGGTTGTACAAAATTTTCATCATTGAATTTTTTAGTAAAGCTGATGCATATCAAGGTCATTAACAATTGGAGTAATAAATCGTTTGATATGTTACTTGAATTGTTAAACGAAGCATTTACGATAGCTGCATCTATACCTAGTACATCATATGAAGCTAAAAGAAGACTGCGTGATTTAGGACTTTCATATGAGTCCATACATGCCTGCAAGTATGACTATATATTATTTAGGAAAGAATATTCTGAATGTCAAAGTTGTCCAGTATGTGGTGAATCTCGTTATAAAAACTGTGATGGGAAAGCTTCACAAGTCTCCTAAAAAGTGTTACGACATTTTCCGTTGATTCCAAGATTGAAACAGTTCTTTTCTTCAAAACATTTCGCTTCTGAAATGAGGTGGCATAAAGAAAAATGAGTTGAGACAGAGGGTGTCTTACAACATCCAGCTGGGGTGGAAGCATCTAGATAGTACATTTCCTCGATTTGCTTCAGACCCACGAAATGTTCATTTGGGACTAGCTTTATATGAGTTTAATCCATTTGGGTATATGAACAATTCGCATAGCATGTGGTCAGTGGTACTTATTCCATACAATTTGCCTCCTTGGAAATTCATGAAGGAAAGTAATTGATTAATGTCATTGCTTATTGCTGGGCCGAAGTCACTTGGAAAAGATATCGACATTTACTTACAACCATTAATTGAAGAGTTGAAAGAGTTATGGGATACTGGGGTTCGTACTTACGATTGTGCAAGTGGTGAGTACTTTCAACTACACCCAGCTCTTTTATGGACTATTAATGACTTTACAGAATATGACAACTTGTGTCCAGATGGAGTACGAAGAAATACCAAGAATGTTTCATCTGTAAAGAGGATAATTCATCTTTTCAAATAAGAAACAAAATTTGTTTCATGGGACATTGACGTTATCTTCCTCAAAATCATAGTTGGCGTGGGAGTAGACTGCATGATGGAAAGTTAGAACAACGCCCCCCACCAGTGTCAATGGATGGAAATGCGATTCTTCAACAAGTAAATACACAGATTTTTCCAGATTTTGGTAAGAATCCAACCAAACAAAAGAGTAAAAGAAAGCGAGATTTAAATTGGACGAAAAAAAGTATATTATTCGAACTTCCTTATTGGTCGAAACTTATGTTAAGACATAAGTTAGATGTGATGCATATCGAGAAGAACATATGCGACAATCTAGTAGGAACTTTGTTAAATATTGATGAGAAAACAAAAGACACGATCAGTGCGCGTTTGGATTTGGAAGATTTAAAAATTCATAAAGATTTACACTTACAAAAAGAGGGGAATAAACTTGTAAAACCACATGCTACGTATACATTGACTGCTGCTGAGAGGGTGAAGTTTTGCAAATTCTTGAAATCAGCCAAGTTTCCAGATGGATTTGTGTCAAATATATTGAGATGTGTGAGCGCAGAGGATGAGAGACTATGGGGGTTGAAAATTCATGACTGTCATGTTTTGCTACAACGACTCTTACCGATTGCCATTCGAGCATACGTACCAAAGTTTGTGGGTACGACTATCGTTGAGCTATGTAACTTCTTTTGTGATATATGTGCAAAGACAGTACGCATCAGTGATTTGGATCGATTGCAATCTGACATTATAATCATACTATGTAAGTTGGAGAAAATATTCCCACCAACATTTTTTGATGTTATGGTACATCTTGCAGTTCACTTACCATAAGAAGCAAAAATTGTGGGGCCAGTTAGTTACAGTTGGATGTACCCTATCGAGCGAAATCTCCGAACCTTAAAACAATATGCACAAAAGAACAACAGAGCTTGTCCTGAGGGTTCGATAGTCGAATCATTCGTCATGAATGAATCATTGACTTTCTGCTCATTGTATCTGAGTGGAATTGAAACGAGATTCAATAGAGATGAACGCAACGATGATACTATTGTCAGTTATTAAAATTATAGACATTTTAACGTTTTCAGGCTAAGTGCACGTTCTTTAGGGGCATCAACTTCGAAAACATTATCTGTCATTGAAAGAAAAGTTGCACATTGGTATGTACTGTACAACTATGCAGAGATAGAGTCGTATCGCGAGTAAGTTCGGCTTATGCTACGTTCACTTTAATTTCACACTTAGTACATAGAACACTAATGTTGTTTTTCTCTTTTTTTGGAATTGTAGTCAACATTTGAGCTCAATTCAAATTCTTGGAGACAATGTTTTTGCCTTATATGAACGACACAGTACACAATTTCCTGATTGATTAAAAAAATGTAATATTGATTTTTAGGGTTTTAATGTAGATGAACACAAAACGAAATTGTTAAGTATTTTGTTATGATCTATTACAAGTTTTGACATTACGGGAATAAGGTGAATTAGATGATGATCTTTATTCACTTGCGTTAAGACCCTCACTAACTGCACGTTCATATAGTGGTTGTATTGTAAACGAACTACACTTTCATAATATAGAACACGATAGTCGTCGAACGACACAAAATAATGGGGTCATGGTGTGTGGAGGATAAGGGATGACATGAATTTTTATGGTGTCTTGAGTAATGTTTGGGAGTTATATTATGCTAAGGGGAGACGAGTCATACTTTTTAAGTGCAAATGGTTTGACACGGACTCTAAGAAGAACAGAATTCGAGTTGACTTAGGTTTTAAGTCGATTAATACGTCTCGGTATTGGTATGTCGACGATCCATTAATTCTCGCTGGTCAAGCTCAACAAGTGTTTTATTTGGATGACCCAAAACTTAGTAATAATTGAAAAGTTGTGCAACATATTCTAAATAAACGTGTATGAGATATTTTATAACAAGAAGACGTTGAAAATGATCAAATTAGGTTGTTAGAAGTAGGACCTAGGATCGAAATAGATGAATCCACTCAAGATAGTTCATTGCGTCGAGATGATGTTGATCCTATTATCGTTGAGGGTCGAGAACAGTCTAATAGAAGCAATGTGGATGATTTTATAAATGACGAATCAGACGATGGGGACGACACAACTGATAATAGTATAGATGACGTTGAAGATGAGTACTATAGCGAATAAGTATTCCTCCAAGTATGTCGATTTAAATATACGTTGGATAAAATTTATGTATCAAATTGATTTATGTTGAGTATTTGTTTTGTCAATATATAATACTTTTTGTTGGTTGCCTAAGTTCGCAGAAAAATGAGACCACGACCGAGCAGGTCAGTTACAAGCACACGTACAGGGTCGTGAGCATCCACCAGCAGATTCGCCTGTTCCGGCTTTTCCTCCAGGTATGTTAATTTAAATATATGTAAAATAAATAAGTATGATTTAACTAATTGGTTTACTATTTGGCAACATACAGATAGATTAGGCGTGCACGGATATACCCGATTGATAGAGCTAGAAAATCAAGTTCATGCAACGAACGCAAAGGTACATATCGAATGTGACCATACAGTTAATAAACCAATATGTCCCATGGCCACCACATTCTCTATCGCGATCGGGGTACATACACGAACAAGTGGACCTAAAGGTTAACAAGTGGAGTGAGGTTGAAGAAATTTAGAAGAGGGCAATTATAACTCAACTCAAGGTTTGAGATTAATTACTTAATATGTTTTATCATTTTTTATGATACAACAGTAATGACACTTAAATATATGTTTGATGTTTTTTTGTTGTAGGGTCATTTCGATTTTAACGAATCAGATCGAGTTATGATGAAATTCATCGAGCATGAGATGAGATCGACACATAAGGCGTATAGGGCAAAATTACGCCAACACTACTTGCCCACACTTGATATTGCATGCAACAATCCTCCAGAGCGGTTGTTGGCAAAACTAGACGATTGGAACATGCTGTGCTATAGATGGAGATAGATGAGTGTAAGGTAATTTACTAATATAACTTATACTTTTTTTGAGAATTTATATTCAATATATATTCTCATTTAAGTTTTCTTTTGTTAGCAAAAATCTGAGACCAACAAACGCAACAGGGCGAAGATGTTATTCAACCATCGTGCGGGGCCGAAGGCATTTGCTATTATTGCAAAGGAGAATGTACAATGCAATAATATTTTTTTAGCCATATACTTATATTACTTAAGATCGATTATCAACAATTATGTGTTATCAATTGCAGAAAGAATAAGAGGGAGGTGACAACTTTTTTGAAATCGACTTGTTCAGGGAGACGAGATACTCTGACACTAAAGGTTGGATCGAAGTAGCGGAGACAACTTACATAAGTTTACAAATATTATAACAATTAACTTCAAATTATGCATTGAATTTTATGTGTAAACATTTTGTTCTTTTTTAAATATGTATGCACCTAGACATGATGCGTGTTAGGGAAGAATCTATGCAAGATGGAGGAGGACCGATGCCAGATCCAGAAGTATTGGAAACAATTCTTGGTTATTGATCAGGCTACGTTAAGGGTGCTGGTTGGGGCCCAAAACCAGAGTCTCGTAGAGGTTCTGCTTCAAGTGTAGCATCTTCACAGCGGGAAGAAAAGCTGTCTCAAGAAATACATACTCTAAGAGAAGAATTTCAGGACAGTCTCACGCAGAAAGACAAAGAGCTTGAGGATCGTCTCTCTCAGAAAGACAAGGAGTTAGATGAGTGTCCCGCAGCCAAAGAATCTGAGATTACGGGTCTACGCGATGAAATGTCAGATTTGAGATCAATGGTGCTACAACTTATGAGTCAGTCTAGTGGAGCCAGCTCGTCAAAATAGGTACATCCACATAGAGTATTGTTAGAATTCAATAACCATAAATGTGGCTATCCTGCAGTTATGGTAGCCATTTAGAACATGTATCATGAATGATTTAACTATGTTTATGTTTGAAGTATTTTTGGATGATTTTGGTGAATCTGTGAAGCGAATTGGTGGGTGCATGTTTTAGATATTAATAGCAAGTTTTGGGAATTTGAAGTTTGTTTTATTAGTTTTGTCAAAATAGGTACGTCATGTATAGTGTTGTTAGGATTCAATAACTGTAAATTTGGCTATCCTGTAGTTATGGTAGTCATTTAGAACATATGTCACATATAGTTTAGCTACGTTTATGTATAATGTGTTTATGGATGATTTTGTTGAATCTGTGAAATGAATTGGTGATTGTGGATGTTTTACATAATAAAAGCAAGTTTTGAGAATTTGAAGTTTGAATGATTAGTTTTTCTTAACTTTGGTGGGGTCTTATGTACCTTTTCTTTAGTTTGTGTAATTTGGATATGAGAGAGCTGTGTGTGTTTTGATAGTGAGACTAAGATTTGTGTATTTTAAGTTTGTTTGGGAGAGTTTTTATTGCCCTTGAATATATAAAAGTGTTTAGGGGGGGGGGGGGGGAGGGTGGTTATTAAGTGTTTTTGGATAACGTTTGTTGTATTTTAAGTGAATTGGTGATAAAGTTTATGTGCATGTCTTTAAGACTTAGTGACAGTAAGTTTTGTGAATTTAAAAGTTGTTTTAATGAGTTTTTGTTAACTTTTAATATGCTTACTTTGAGTTCATGCATATGAAGTGAGAATAACATTTTTAGTTCATGGCATGTGGAAAGCTTGAATATGTTTAGTTTGACATGTGGAATGAGTTAGAATTGAAAGTTTGTTTGAATGGAAGTGGTGAGTTAACTTGTGGAAGTGTTTTTGTTAACATAAGTTTATTTGTTATTTTTTTTTCAGGTTCGTTCGATTTCTGTATCAAAAGCTTCTGAAAAGTTGATAATATCTCTCGTTAAGAATTTGATGATATGAGACATTTTCATATGTTTAGGTTTTTTATTTTGAGACTTCTTAGAATAGGTTCAATTTTAGTTTGTATGGACTTCTTATACTTTTTGTAAAACCAATTTCTGTTTAATATTATAAAATTTTATATGAAATTTGAAATTTATGGCATTTAGGTTTTTATTATTGAAGTAATATATCAGAAACGCAAAAAAAAAAAAAAGCATCTGCGACGAAATCTAAATTTGGTCGCCGAAGGCTAGATTCGGCGACGACATGGATTTGGTCACCAAAGGTACCTTCGGCAACCAAATCCATGTCATCGCCGAAAATATCTTCAGCGACCAAATACATGTCGTCGTCGAAGGTGGCCTTCAGCGGCGAAAAATAGAAGTCTTCGCCGAAACCCTCTCGTGATCGGGTAACGGCGATGATTCTGGCGACGACTTAATTTCGTCACCAAACATTTTCGGGGACGAATTTTGACCTTTTAGCGACTAAATTTGTCGTCGCCGAAACCCTGAATTCTTGTAGTGCTTGTATTGGATACTTTGGCTTATGTTTTTGTTGATTTATTCTATTATTCGTTCTTTTGCTCAAAATTGAAATATGACGACTAAGACATGAGAAAAGCACAAAGCCCAGAAAACAAATGATGAAGCATTCTTAAGCAGGAAGTCTGCGAAGCTGGAGCATGCGTTCACAGTACAGTAATCGTCCCATGCGAGGATTTTTACCGTGCCCGTACGTTTTCCAACTGGATGCCCTAAAATTAGGCCCGATATAAAAGGGAAAGAATGACCTAGCCGACACAGATCCCAAGAGGAGAACATTCCTTTCATGTTGGAAAAGACAAGGAACAGAACCATACTATTTTCCGAATGAGAGCTGACGACAGAGAGAAGCTGCTACTGGTCCTCGCGTGCTGGTGTCTTTTCATTATGCATTTTTTTCTTCTTCTTTGAAATGGGTTGTATCTTTTGCTTACTCATTTCGTTTTGCCTCTTTCTCATGAACTAAACCCTATTTTGGAAGAGATTTCCATACTATAACTTCTGAACAATCGATACTCTAACTAATTTCATTTTGCTATTAAATAGAGTTGTTCTAATTTTTTTCATCTTACTAAGCATTGTTGGCCACTTTGTTCAGTTTGCTAGCTTCTGTTTAGGTATCTTAGAAGGGAACCGTGTTGAGTTGAGTAATAACAATCAATTTCATGCTAGAGTGTGGGTTGGGATTGAGTGAGAGCTAAGGAGTCTCCCCCGTCTTTTCCATATTTATTAACCCATTTTCTGTATTTTCCTTGCCCTACATCTGTAGGTTGTGTTAATTTCTTGGAATCATTTATAGTTTTCGTTTATAATATATAGTTTCACAGTTTTAGCAGCGAATCTTTATATTTTTACTTCATTGCACATTTGGTATTCTTGAGCATAGCTTTAAACATTACACTGGATCACCTGCTAAGGCCCCTAAATGACCACTCAGTGATAAAGGAGGTAGGGGTGCAGTGACAGTTAGGAGGTTTGCCTAGAAGCAGCCACCCTTGAAAGAGTGCGTAATAGCTCACTGATCGAGCACTCTTGGATCCTCTCCTCTTGAGAACACTTGAGCCTAAACTACACTAACGCCTCCCTCCATCGGTTGCCTCTCACTTTATTTATAACAAATTCCTTCTAACCGATTTCTTATCTAATTACTAACACACATTTACTATTCTATTAATATCACTAATGACCCTGATCATTACCCTGTCCCCAAAACACACTTTGTAAAACAATAAATTTCCATTCTTAATCACTCACAAAATTTGAAACCTAACCCTGCAAGCAAACACATTGTAATAGAAAATCCTAGTCACTATAATTGGGTGCATGGCGTATGTCAGTTGTGGTGGCGTGTGGAGGACGTTAGCAGACTGTGGCAAACAACAATCAGTGGTGTTAGCGATTGCGGTGCAAGCTAAGAAATATGGCAATCGCTTCGCAAGACGGCGGTAGCTGACGGTCATTGAATGGTGATGGTTGTGGAGGACGTTGGTGACTGCGGTGGCGAATGGTGGCGGAAGCACAAGTGTTTTGGTTCAACACCCTACATTGTGAAGTTGCGGCAAGTGATAAAAAGTTCGTCTACATAGGGATTATCTAACAAAAATGTTGTAAGCTTCGCTCAAAAAGTGGGTAACCAAATAATTATATTTTATCAAGAAACTAAATTAACAATTAAACAGAACATAGCACAGAACGAAATAAAATGAGTATCAAACAAGAAGAAATAATAGGAGTTATGTTCTTTTGCAATATTGCTACTAACCAATGCTCTAGCAATGAAGTTGTTGGAGCGTCTAGCCAAACAGACTTGATATCTTCATAGATTACCTAGATTTTACATTAACCAAACTCTCATTTGAATTGACGAACTGTAATCACGGTTTAAAGTTATATTAGGTGAGTCTGATCTCTAAGCACCCACGCTATATGTTGGAGATGGATCTAGTACATATTAAAACTTTTTATGTCCTACCAAATTCTTCCGAAAACTAATAGAACTATCAGTCCAAGCATGATGATCAGTCATTTCAAACATTAAAATGAAGCACGAGCTTTAATCAAACAAAAACGAATTCAAATACCAGCGAATCAAAGTTTACAAGCAAAAATCCATAACCCACGTGATGAATGTAACCCGTTCTTGACATAGAACAACGAAAAAAAAGAAGAAAAGATGCAACCCATTTCGTTTCGGGCTAGAAAGAAGAAGAATAGAATAAGGAATAGGGATTTATCCATTAGGTAACTACTCCAACCACCATTGTTATTGTCTTCCTTAGGTCAGCTCTCTCTCTTTTTGGGTAATAGTATTCCTCCTTTTCTTTTCTTTTTTCGTGTTTTTAACTTTCTCCATAGGAATGATGATAATGAGGTAGCCCTTGCTTTAGAGTATTTATATCTCTCCTTAATTTTAATCGACAACTAGAGGAATGCTTATATTATATTAAAGAGTGTGAGTTGAAAAATGGCAAAAAATATCCAATATCATAAAAATGGCTACCAGACAATTATAACTCAACGCTAGAATTTAATGTGGAAAAATATATCCTCCCACCAAAATAGCTAAAACTATCCTACCATTACTCTAAAATTTTGTGGCAAAAATACCATTGAAATAACTCTTTGCTACAGCTTGATCTTAAGAAATAAAGTGAATCAAACTTTTAAAGATCAAAATTTCAAAAATAAAATCTAGATTTATAAATTTCAAAATTTCAAAATAAAATCTTTTAAATGAATACTTTGAAATAAAAAAAGATTAAGATGTAGAAGAATATGAAAAAGTGCCTAACAAAACGTAAAATCAATCTAGAAAAGTGAAAAATAAGTACAAAAATAGGATTGAAAAATCAAATATTGTTTTTAAAACTATGGAGATGTAGCTAAGACATATATAGGGTAAATACATGTATAGATAGAATAAAAACAGAGTAAGTAGAGACACACGATACTGGGATTTTTATCGATCAGTCTGGCTGCAAAAGACGAGATGAGAGCATACGATTGTTCAAGTGACTCACTTAATAATTTATGTAGACTACAATGTCTCCCATTGTTCATGCTTAACATTGTCTACGCACATTCACTTATCATTGTTTGATGTCACTTGCCTATGGTCATTACGAACAACGTCAATCGAATGTGCTTCCAATTACAGTATCTTTGTTGAGTTTACAAGTACTGTCATTCTCTTATGTTTTTTCTATTTTTTGAAGAACACATGGTGCATCTAAAATGGGTGTCTGCTCCCCATTAAAGAGTCTCTATAGAGTTTGCGAATGTGCGTCTACATGACTTGAGTGACATGTAATTCGACAAAAGTAGGGCCAACACCATCCGGTTGCTAAAATATTCTTTAAAATTTACATTTTCACGACCAAAAATAGTCATAGCAGTAGGAGGAAGATCAAAAGTATATTTGCTTTTGAAAAAGAGTGGATTGCGCATAGCCTAGAAATTGGAGATCATTGGTACACTCTTTGTCTTGTACATGGTGGCCAATGTTATTATTTATCAGCGTTACGTCGTGGTCGGAAGGACTGACCACGCCCGACGTTATCCTTCCTCTACTCATTCCCACTCACCGCCATCAGATTCACTCATGTGACACTTCGTAAACGGCCTTAGTCAACGTCGATTAGGGTTTAACTCATTTTAGAGGAATTTCCATGGAAAACAAGATTGATGCACGATGAAGATTAGCGAGAGGACCTGCAATGGAATAGAAGATTAGTGAGACAGGATGACAACAATTAAGGTTGATCGACAAATGAATTAAATCCTAATTGTGCAAGGAGAGATTGATTTAATTTTGAAATAAGATCTAAATTAGTTTAAATTTTATTTTCCATTTATGTAAGGTAGAGATTTTAGGGATTTAGTTTTGAGTTTGAAACAAAAAATGTGGCTCCTGAAACTGGGTGGGGTATAATTGTCAAATGATGCAAGTGGATGTAGGTGGGGTAAAAATAAAAAATTACACCTTCCGTAATTTTCGGAAATCCAAATTTGTGTCTTGTATGTAGCCACTACTCAGGATTTCCCAAAATAAAATAGAGGAGAAGGAGATCATCAACTTGAGGAAAAGGGCAGATGCTTGAGCAAGGGACGTTGATAGAAATTTTTAGAATAAATAATGAAAATTGTTTGAATTAGTAAATAAGATTTTAATTATAGCTTAATTAAGCTATAATTGATGACTTTAATCATCCTAACCAAAAATATAAGTAATATACTTATAGAAATATCAACGAATGTCAAAACAAGATCATGAAAATTGATGTAAACTATTTGAAAGAATAAATTAAAGTTTAATGGCAGCTTAATTATGTTTTATTAATCATTTATGGCATCATTATCTAAAATGATATCAACTACTGTTTTTATTTACATAACATAATTCAACAAGATATAAAGTATCTATATATATAAGATAAAATAATTATAGAAAAAAATGAATTTAAATTGAGAAAGATATGCAATGGATAATAGGGAAGTATTGAGATTTTGAGATTGAGTTGTGAATGTGAATTAAGAAGCGAAAGCAAAGGGTTATATTTGCAGTTGGTTAAGGTTCAATATTAGAATAAAATAAAAATAATTTAGGTGATTGAAAAATAGGTTCACATTCGTAAGCATTGTCTTAAAGTATGAATAATCAAACACCATCATCTAGTGAACTGTCGTTTTTATCAAATAAAAAAAAAAAAAAAAAACCTGAAAATAAACTTAAATGGTGCACATCTCAAGTGGACTATATACAACAGACCCAATACAGGCATCCAAACAAAAGGATACCATAGTATACCTAAACAGAATTTTACTACACAGAAATAGTACTTTCTAAAGTAAAAACAAAAATCCCCTTGTGATATTGTGATATTAGGGGAGAAACTCTAACCTACGTCACAACAACAAAAAAAGCTAAATCAGCCTTTAAAATACAGTTTCCTGAATTCATCATTGGTTTTTGGCGTCTCATCATCTTGTTCCCCATTTTTTGGTTTATCTGCTGTCCAACCAAGCGCTCTAACATTCCTGGGCACTGCAAACGTGTTCTTTCCCTTGAGCTCGACACCGTCCCCTCCGTGCTTCCTTTCCGCTGGCTGTTCCTTGGCCTTCCTAGGCTCCTTCCCGAAACCTCTGGACTCGGGTCTCTTGCCTCCACCAGCTCGATCTGTAGCATGGCCTCCTACAAAAGGATATAATCAGAGACAGAGTTCTTGGTTTTTGTCCCATTCAGAGAGATGTATAAATAACTATAATTTATTGACTCAAGCTTTTGAATTTAGTAGTGATTTAAGATTCTAAAACCATATACTGAATACATCTACATGGCATTTCCTACTACTCCCACTAACAGTAGGCAGCTATAGATTTCCTATCACAATATCCCAAATATGGCAATAGAACCCTGGCTGACATGCAAGTGAGGCTGGTAGGTGTATGCATTTAATGTAGTGACTCCTCATTCATAGCATAATACATCCGTAACTTTTCATCTGAGTAAATATGAACAAAAAATAAGTATACTTTCCAAATTAAAAAGTTGGCAACATATGATATGATCAACGAAAAGTATGTCTTATTTAACTTTCTTATTTGATGACAGTGCATACTAATTTTGATTGGATGTTATCTAATTTTCATCTTTTTTTAAGCTATACCTTTCTTAGGATCAGACCGTGCAATGCTTATCCTTTTCCCAAGCAGCAACTGCTTGTTTTTTGCAACTGCAGCATCAAGATGTGCATCATCAGAGAAATCTACATATGCTAGTCCCTACAAATAAACAATTGAACCCATCAATAAGGTAGATATACATCAGTACTACAAAAAACCATGTCATCAATTTACAACCTTGTAACGGTGCTAGAGCTCGATCAAATAATCTTAGAAATGCACATGAATATGTTAATGCACTCACCAATCAAACAGAAATACACTAAATCCAAAAATAAGAAATATAATAGCAGGTTATGAAGGGAAATAAGAATAACCAAATAGTATATGTTAATATTCCTTGGTCTTTCTTGCAGTTTTCAATTCTCTTAAAGAAAAGTGCATCGATTCTTATGAAAAAAACACAATAATAATTCACTCTTTTTTTTAACAAGATACTAACTCTTCATTGAATTAATGAAAAGGAACAAAATTGTTCAAAGATACAAACTCTCGAAAGAGTGGAAGTACAAGTAAAATTGCAAATAAAGCCAAAGATTCAGGAAGATGTAATAAAAACACCCCAATTTAAATTTATCAAACTGGGGGAGTAAGGTTTAAATAGAGGAGATAAAGAACTCCAAAGAGAGGCCTTGAATTTAATAATAATTCATTCTGGAGATTTACTGTGAGTAACACTTCCTAAATAAGAGAGGAAGATAAATTTCATTTAGACAGGAAAAGGTTTATTCATGAAAATAACGAACAAATCCACCTCCTTGGCTCATCAAACATGCCACCAAATTTAAGAATCAACTTGCAAGTAAGCCATTTCTCTGTCAAAAATAAAACTGGCCTATAAGTCTATAAGTCAAAAATTAGCTAATAGAAATGCAAGGAATAAGATTCTAATCGACAATAGCAAAGAACCTTTGTAGCTTGTACACTTACATATCTCCTCAATTTCCAATTAAAACTCGCAACCCTCTCTGTGGCTTGTGACCTCCAATAGTTTTCACACGGAACAAGTTAGAGGCTTTTCTTCAGCCTTTTAGAAAATCACTTTTATTTAGAATGAAAATATAGAGAAAAATGGGCTGACAAAAATGTAGGCAGATCCAAAATAGAGGAGCCACAAGAACAACAAAAATGACTCCAGTTGTCCGTGAGTAGTGACCAAGAGGGAATATCAATATTAAATGAAAAGGAAATGACATTTCAAGGGTTCAAACACAAGATAGCATGTTAAATGACCACTAAAGCCAAAAACTTAAACGGATGGGTTATAGTAAATTTTATTATTTATTCATATTCTAAAATTTGAGCTGGAATGTTGATAACCAAGTATGGGACTTGAGGAGTGAGCAGAAGGATTTTCGACACAAAAATTGCAAACAGAGTTGTGCCCACAAAGAAGCTTCCCATGATCCAATGAGGAGAGGCTAAAAGAAAAGGTGTTGTGGTCACTATAATCTACTGGTAAATTCACCAAATCAGCTTTCCTCCATCTTACCAAATCTAACAACAAGCTGAGAGCTCCCTAGGTGAGTATTTTTTTGGAATTAAAGGTTCCCAAAAAAGTAAAAATATTTCTTCTGTCTGTCTTATAGAAGTCTCGAAATAGCTGAGAAGATCCATAAATAATTCCCAAATTGGGTGCTTTCTCCCACAGTTTGTTGTCCTCGTACCAAGAATGATGAATCCTAAGACCATATCTTTTTTTTTTCCTAATAAGAACCAAACTTTTCATTAATATATATGAAACAAAATTGAGACGTTCAAAAATACAAATTCCCAAGGGGGTGAAAAGTGTAAAGCAGAAAAATAAATACATAAAATAAAGGCAAACAACTAAAGCCCTAAGAAGGCCTCCCAAGAAGAACAAATCGTGGTAACTGAGAAACTTTAAACTTGGCCATATCTAAACAATCAAACCAATCCCTCTGCTTGTCTTCGAAGATCCTTTGGTTCCTTTCGGACCACAATATGTAAATTAAGGCTTTCACTGAATTGACCCTATCTTCTATCATTGTCCTTTTGCTCTTAGGGCTGATTTTTCTGCTGAAAGAGTTTGGTTTATTGGTTTGTCTCCCCTAATCTGGTATGTGATTGGATGTTAGAATGTCTTGCGGGCATGAGTTTTAAAAACAAGGCTCAGATCCCTTGGAATTGAGTCAATTACGGAAATTATTTTTTGTAGTGTACAACATTATGACGGTACTCTAACCACAAGAAATTCTTTCGTACTTATAGCCTCCTCATGATTATGTATGATTGGAAGGCTCTTATAACCACTTGTTTTCTTTGGGTGGAGGGTACGCTGTTTCTTTGCCTCTTTTTTGTCAATATATATCTTTTTTCTATTGTGGCAACTTGTAAGGGTCTGTGAGTAGAATTGGGTACTGGATTATGGACACCGTTGGTTCTCCTTGCAAAACTTGTCCATTGAAAATTTTTGGATGTGCTTTTCTCTTATTCAATATATTGGTGCAGTTTTTGCAGATTGAAGGAAGTGGTTTTGGTTGTTTCAGCACGTCGTTTTGTTAAGGTATTACGTGTTTTCTTCTCTAATGTTTTATTCTCATTGTAATTTTTTGAGATTTGTTGTGTGTTTAGTCCTTTTTTGCTCTCTTTTGGAGTTTGTATCCTGGAACATTTTCTTCTTTTTCATCTATCAATGAAAAATTTGTTTCTGGTTCAAAAAGACTAAATGAATACTATCATATAGATAAAGAAGTAAACAAAACAGACATTAGTGGTAGGATTCTTTCTTTTTTTTTTTTTTTCAGTTCATAAAAGTTAAATTAGAAAGAGAATAGACCTTATGACTCAAAAGAAGGCTAAGAGGAAACTAAGAGATCAAAAACCCCATCAAACCCACCTATCTAACTTCCAACATTGCTAAGTATTAGCATTTTCGGTATTCCATGAAAGACATCTATATGTCCTTCCAAGTTCCAAACATATAAATAATATCAACAACCAAATTGTCGAAAATCTTCTATCACAATTAGAAGCAAGCATTCTAAATTTCCCAAAAAAAAAATAACAGTTCGCAATTAATAAGAACTTGTCATCAAGTTATATAACAAGATAACAGATGAATAGAAATCTTGGAGGGAGAGGAAGAGAAGACCCGTGATTTTCCAGTAAACTTATCGTGCAATATTCGAACTGCGACAACTCCACCAACATCTTCAAAGAAGTCCCGCAAGTGCTCATAAGTTGCCTGTCAGAGTTGCAGTGAAGCAACATTAACCATGTGCTCATCCATGAAGATGCAGAGAATGAACTAAAATTAGATAGGCGCTTTGGGAATAACTTGCCTTGAGGTTGAGGTTGGAGATGAATGCAGTGCATTGGTCACTATATACTTTCCCTTTTTCCTGGACGGAATCTTTCATTTGTTGGTCACTTGCATCATTAGATTTTTTAACTCTTGCTTTGCTATCTCCTGTTTGATCATCTAAGTTTTGTGATTGACCTTTACCCTTTCCGTCAACCTTCTTTGTCTCATGTACAACATCTTTTCGTCGTTTGGCAGGAGACTCTACATTGGATGCCTCTCCACCCAATTTTCGCTTACCATGATCACTCTGCTTAACAAGATTTTCTGACTCGTCCATCTGTAACTTATATGACTTTAACTCTTCGAGACGAGGATTAACCTAAGATAATATCCACTAAGATGTGTTAGTAGTTCATTGAAGAAACAAACAACCACTTAATTGATTGTTTCATAAAAATTAAAATAACGATAAATATAGACTATACAAGTTTTGACTTTCGGATCTTTTGCAGCTAAAGCTTAGAGTGATATCTGCAGAAATTTATACAAACTGAATCTTTTGATCTTTTACCTTTGCATATAAAAAATTATTGCTCATAGCTAAGCAAGAAATGGTATTTTCATGCCCAATTACCCAAGTCACAGGGACTGCATTCAAATGCCTAGAAGAATTGACTTATATTTTTCATAAGATGAAGAAAATAAAGTTGATTTCAAACTTGTTTTTTATGTCATGGACTGTAAAGTAACGATGATGCTAAGGATGTCTTGAAAATTCTGCAAGTTATAATAAGGTGGTGGTATTACAAGGAGTAGAAGTATAAATTCAATCAGTACCAGCATTGATGTCCTTACAATGGTATAAATTCTATCTCTCCTCCAAAGGATAAAATAAAGTCAATGAACACCAGCAACGTATGTCAGCTGCCTATAGTGGAAGCAGTTCTGACCAAAACATTTTCATGGAAGGCAGCTCATTAATAAGGATGGTCTAAAGAGGGAATGGAACCAATGAAAACAGTGTTGCTAGAATCATAACAATTATTATGGACATAGAAATAAGATAGAAGAGAGAATACGAATAAACTCATTGGCCACTGCAGTATACTAAGGGTGCAAATTCTAGAATACTGAATACCACAGAAACATGATACACACACATACATTAATGTATTAAGGAGCAACTGTGTTAACAAAAAGAACTTGTGCCAGGTGTCCAATGAGATCGTAGAGAAGCTTAGGAATATCATAAAGTTGCGTGAAGCTACCCCATCTTTTCTTTTCTTTTTTTGACAACAAAAAGAATTTTTCATTGAAAAGGAAAAAAAAAAACACTGAGCAAGTTACATTAACTTCCAAAAGTAGAGCATAAACAACCCAACCAAGAACCAAAAAATACATACACACTCTAAGCCAAGCCAAAATACCAAAGAGAACCAATACAAACCAAAAACCCTTATGCTTAGGACCAACCTAAACACAGAAACAACCAAACAAAAATCCTAAGAAAGCAGCCCAAGGAACTTGGCAAAACAGAAGCTGAGCCACCTAATGAAGAAGCTAAACAAAAAGCTTACAAAAGATCCACTCCCCAAATGGAAAACCATGAACCAAAAATTGATTCAAGTGCAGCGACGACAGGACCGCCAAAGAGAACAAAAACAATGAATTAAGGAAGCCAAGCTCAAAAGCAAGACCAAAACATCACTGCTCCTGCTTCTTCTTACCGACTTTAGGCTTCAGCAAACTCTTCTTTTTTACTTTTTCCTCGCCATTTGAAATAGGAACCAAAATTATTCTGGATTTTTTCAAAAAACCAGCACCCTCATCTCCTAATTTCTCTTTTACATACTTAACCTCATCGGAGTTTTCTAAATTTGAGGAGAAGAATCGATCCCATCCTCCAGAATCCAAATTTCTTTAATTTCCCCATTGCTGGGATGAAACAGAGAAGAAAGCTCGTCCCTGAAAGTTCCAACTTCACTCTTCCCTAGATTCTTGCCAATCCACATCAGAGTTACAATAGTCATCACCACTAACACTTACCCCATCTAGTGAAATGAAATAATACCGAGATCAACAGAATTAGCACCATGACAAACATGGAACATGATAGAGCTATCATAAATCAAAATAACCTACAGTTTTTAGAATATCAGTTTTACTTTTACTTAAAGTAACCTCTTCTAACACCTAACTCTGCAATAAGCACTACTGTCGTAAATATTGGTGGTGCCAATGAAAAATCTCTTTGAACTTGAAATGAAAAAACCAATAGCTTGAAAAACATTTAAAATATTCTAAAATTAAAATATTTTAAATAACCCAATTAGATTAAATATACTAATAAAAATCAGTATTTTCAAAGTTCAAGGCACACCTTGAGGCGACAAGTCTTATCATCACCTTAAGGCGAGAGGCGACAAAAAGGCGTCACCAAGTGAAGGGAGGAGTACTTAAATAATAAATAAATATCATCTATAGCAATTTTACATATTAAAAAAATACTCTAGATGAAAATATTTATAAAACTATTTAATGTGCCAACAAAATTTAACTCAAATAATTAAGAAAAAATTTAAATATAAATATAAATTTTAAAAAAATGAAGTAAAATTAGTGGTTAAATAGAATACTAAAATTAAATAAAATTTAAACTATCAACTTAAATAAAAAATTCACTGCCATCCGGCCTTTGCTACCAGATGGCAAGGCAATTGTGTGCAGTTAACGTGGCTTGAAAATGTAAAATAGAATAGGAAAAGACTCGAGCCAATGTAAAAGAGAATAGGAAAAGACTCAATTCCATGCAAAGGACGAAGTAGCAGCAAAGGAGGAAGGCTTTCAGGTGTGGGTATTTCGATTTTTGGGTGTGCGTTTTCATTTTTTTAGGGTTTCTTTCGTTGATTTTTAACATTGTAACAAATAAAAAATAAAAGAGGGTTGCCTTGCCTTATGGCGATGGCGCACCAAGGCAAGGCAAAGTGCACAAAAGCGAGCTGCTGATTGAAGGCACTCGCCTCGATGCTATTCAAGGTGCGGCACACTCGAGCCAAAACGCCTCGCCTTTTGTGGCGAGCGCCTAGGTGCACCTTGAAAACACTGATAAAAATTGAATGATCCTTTGCACCTTGAAAACACTAATAAAAATTGAATGATCCTTTTACATCTTAATGAAAGATATGCTAAATATGTGATTGGAACCAAAGGCAAGCAGAAGCAGGATACTGAAGCCATGGGTGCAGCTTGAATTAAAAATTAAATTTCAATTTGACAGTACAGGGAAAAGGAGTTTAAAATTTTAAAACAAAAAATAATAATTAAAAACGTCAATACTATGGTATAAAATCCTAAAAGAGCTTTACTATGTTACAAATTTTGTGACATAACATATATCAGATATGGTAAAACACCTACTCTTTCAGCACTACCATGAAAGGGAGAAGAAACAAGCATCTCCCCCAGGAATCTCCACAACAACAATTAAAGATGAGGCACACATCATATGAATGAAGAAGTTTGCATCCATTACCAAAATAAAATTGAGAATAAAGCATTAAAGAATGCATAATGAATCATCCCACTCGCCCCCAAGGGATGGTCCCGTCACCTACCCAAAGATTGTATGTTTGAATCCAATCTTTGGTCCAGTTTGGGCCTTGGGGCAAGTGCAGCTTTTATTTTTTATAAAAAAAAAATAATAATAAATGAATGAATGATGCCACTCCTACATTGACACCTTTGTTGACTTTACATGTAAAATACCAAGGGTGTTCAAAAAACCTGGTGACTTGAGCAACCCGGAAAACTCAACCCAAACTGTAAAAGTTGAGTTGTGTTAGAAATTTTTTCAAGTTGGGTTAGGTTGAATTTTTTAAGAACCGAAAATTTGGTTCGGTTAGGGGGTTTAATAACATTTTGGTCGGTTCAACTCGAACCAAACCCAACCTGTTAAATTAAAATGTATATATATAATATATATATTTGTAAGTTATGGTTTTACTTTCTTGCCTCCCTTCCCTCCCCCTGCATCTCCTCTTTCTCCACCCCCCCCCCCCTTCCCCCTTCCGTCTCCCCCTTTGTCTCCCCTCCCCCTCCATCTCCCCCTAGTCTCCCCTACACCCTCTCTACTTTCTACACCTATAACCCTCAAATCGTCGCAACCTTAGATCCACCATCAAGAAGTGTTCTCTGTCGTCCATGAACACCGACTTCTTCGCCCATTCAATACTGCTCCAATATTGGTGTCGCCATCTTATTCAACTTGGGGTTGTTCAATTGGTCGCCAGAGATGGAAACGAAGGTGTATACGTCCAATTTGGAAAAGAGATTGACCTCTATGAGGCCATGGGCTTTGATGATTCTAATTTCCAATGGCTGAACCTCCATTTTTGAAGCAAAAACAGAAAAATAGAGAGATTTGGGGAAATTGGTTAATGTGAAAAATGGAATTGAGAGTTGAAATTTAAAGAGAGGAGATGAAATTTTTTGGTCAAATCAAAAGAAACTGTACGCCTTTTCTCTAGTTTTCTTCTGTGCTCCAATTTAGATTCTTGCCTCTTGTCCTCCTCTCCTCTCTTGATTTCATCACCTCACTCATCAATCTCACACCATCGCCTCTCACAATTCTCATCTATATGTCGCCGCAATCTTTCTTCATCTATTTCTCTTACCTTTCTCAACCTGATGACCCCACCCGACCCAACCCGAAAATTTTGGGTTGGGTTGGGTTGAGTTGTGTTAGGTTGGGTTGGCTATTGTGTTCGATTCCATCAGTTTCCTGATGTGGACCAACCTTGGGTTGGTCGGTTGGTTCAAAACATTTTCCGAACCCGACCCGACCCAACCCGTGAACACGCCTATACAATACCATTTGAGACCGAGAAAGAAAGCATCTCTTTTTTCAAAAACTCGGTACTTGAAAATAAATCCCCTTATAAGCCAACTGGACAAAAAATTCTTAGGTGAATGTTCTTTTCAAGTCCTCCTAATTGGTGAAAGTGAAGTGCAAAGGCTTGATGGAACCAAAAAATGTTGAAGAGTCACAGAAGAATAGGAGCCCAAAAGGCATCCAAACTCCACAAGCAGGAATAACTGTACCGCAGAAAAATAACAGACCCAGCATCCTTAAGAAAGGATGAGAACCCCACATACACACAGTAATTAATAAGACACATATCTATAGTTTGTTTATAGAAGCACCAAATTATTTACTTTAAATTCCTAAAATTAAATATTTGCATATCCTAATTAAAAAATAATGACAACAAATGGAAATAAAGAAATAAACTTTAATGTCCATTCTATAGTATAGATACCTGATATTCTGATATGACCAAGAATAATATAGCTATTCCATGCCTTGCATTTTCTTTATGGTTCGTGGGAATAGCCATACCACTTCTTTTTGTCCTATCCTCCCTATAATATTGAAGTCTTTCTAATCTTAATGGAAGGTTCAATAAATTTCCAGTGTAGTTTCTCAAAATAAAAAAGGAATACATTCCATCTGTATTCTGTAGAAAACTTACAATAATGAGAGCACTAGTGGAAATACTTCTAATCCTCTAGATAATGTTGTCCAAATGTTGTGGTACTAGGCATTGCACTTCTTGTGTGCTCAGTGTCACAACCATACTAGTAGAGAGTAGGTTGTGACGCGCACGTAGTGTGCAAGTGTTAGCGACAAGCATATGTCGCCCATCGGGCCATGTCAAGGGCCGAGAGTGAAGTGCCGTGATGCGACCAAGGAGGATGGTGCATCACCTATCACACCATATGGATGTGCTCAAGAATGCCTAGAGAAGGCATATGCAGAATGCAAAGCGAAGGCGACGTCAGTGGTGTCGGTGACAAGCTCAACGGGGGCCAGTTGGGGCCCCGAGCCACGACCCTAGAAGTTGGGGTTCCGTCGAGAGTTTGGACGAGCGGCTTTAAAGTTAGATGCATATTAGTGAGATATGTAAGCACGCCAAGTTTCGTGTCAATCGGAGTTCAAACGTGCACTCTACGTTGGCGAGTGACTCCTCGCCACTTTCGACGTTCATGCCTGCCAAGTCAAGTTTGCCTTAGAATGTACCTTAGGGGGAGGCATGGTGTTGGCTCTCCACCACCCCTGCGCCATGTCAGGGCCTAAGTGAGCCACCCCATGGCACATGCGTGTGTCATGGCGAGGGCGAGCGTCTACAAGACGAGTGTCTTGGGCGACTTCCGTCGAGGATAGAAAACTCGAGGACAATGTCGGGCGGCACGGGTGTGCCGGCATTGCGCCTCGGTCCATGTGTCGGAGGTTGCACCACGGGGGTCCCTATGCGGTACGGTATGCTCAAACGACACGACACGAGCGCAAGAGTCGTCGTGCCACGATAGTGTCCGGATGGCTGGATGTCCGGAAGGTCCCGATCATTAAGACAAGCACATGGGTCGGTTCTCGGTATGCGTGCCCAAGTGAGCAGTGAAGCCCGATGACATCCCGACGCTCGGGGTGACATCCTAAAGTACCGGTGGGCACCCGGTAAGTGAGAAAAAGCTAGTCTTGGCCCGGTAAGCGGCAAGACTCATCCCGATTGCCAAGTTTAGTCATTCATTGTCCGGAAGTCGGCAGGAATCATCCCGGCAGTACCCGGTAAGGCCGTTTAGCCCGTTATTGACTAGTTTCTCGGCAGGAATGGTCCTAGAGACGTCCGATGGGTCCGATAAGCTAGTTCTGACATAGTTAAGCGGCAGGAATGTCCCGGTTGTACCCGGTTGGCGTTTTAAGCTCGTTCTGACCCCGTTATTGGTCAGAACTCATCCCGGTAAGATCCTGGCTCATCGTAGGAGCGGGACGGTCGAGTGACCGAGAACCAAGATGGTTGAGAACAAGTTGCGACGTCGCGTTCAGAAGACCTTGGCCTAGAATAGAGGCAAGGTAGAGCCGTGGGACTTGGCCTAGTGTAGAGGCAAGCCGGCTAGAGTCGCGTTAGAGTTTAAATGCACGTACGGGCGACGTGCATTGCCGAGTCAAGTGAGAATTCCGCTGCAAGTGAAGCTCGGTCGAGGAAGAAAGAATCTCGCCTAAGGTCCGACGAAGCCACAAAGGGGCGCGAAAAGTGGATTGGAGCTAGAGTTCCTCGTCAGGCTGGCCATGGTCGAGCTTAGATCATGGCGCCACACGGTTGAAAAATGTACGACCGTGACACTCAGCTTATGAACTTTCTTTCCATTATCAACAATATTTATTAGTTCTATCCCAAAAACATGGTGAAACAAAACCCAAGATAACATGTGTTTTTTTTCCTGATAAGAAATTGAAACTTACAATTATGATTGTAAAAAGAACCAGAAGAGGATCCAACTGTCATATGCAGTTCGTCTTCATGGATCAAAAATCAAGATAACTGGAAAATTGTAAAAGAAATGTACCTTCCTAGCAGCATGATCAAAATCTTCGAGACTGCCCAATTCCCTCTCAAAGCGTAACCAAGAATAGCAAATATCCTGAACAATTTTCCTTTTTTCAGGAATATAATGTATTATCTAATCCAAAATATATTGAATAATGCATAAAGAAACGATTCTGAAACCTTTCTACATTTACAAAAAAGGTTTATTAATATTCGAATGATAAAATTGTGTTTTTGATCTTTAATAGAAGTGTATTGACATTTACATAATAAAAATATTAAAGATGAGAAATATAGGCATGTTAAAAAATACTAAATGTGCCTTCGTTTTTAGAGATCTATCCCAAAAAGTATTAGTATCTATTCATTCAAAGGAAGATACGAAACCTGCAATGAAAGAAACAAAGAAGAAAAAAGAATCTCTACGGAGATTGTCACCAATAGAAGTAATTTTACCTCCGAACCACTCCCTGGGAATCTTTTGCTGTAACATCTCTTATATATAGATCTGGCATCATTTATATGTTTCAACTCAATTTCCATTGCTATATATCCCTCCCATGCTGCCAATAACGAGCCACTGCAAACATTACAGCAAGGGAAAAAGAAATGACTTCCAAAAAATGCAGACAAAGAAGAAAAATGTTTCATAATGGGGTGGCAAGGAAGCAAGAAAGTGTGTTTCATAAAAAGGCAACGAGGAAAACCAGATCTTAAGCAGACTTTCCCAAACTCCACGGGCGGCAACTAGATCTTTCCCCAAGTTGAGCTCTAAACGGGCCCAGTAAGCATACAAATGCAACAAACCTTCTGAATTCTTTAGGTGTGGTGACAAGTAATCTGATGCACGCTATAAAGTAATTAAGAGTTAGTATTCCAGAGGAAGTCTAACTAAATAGATTAATTCAAATAAGCAGAAAGTAAAATTCAACTATGTGGCGAGAGTTAACAACCTTAGAAGAATTAAACTAGGATAAGAATAATGTTCTATTTTGTGCCATTTCCTTCCTGCTGCATAATCTACAAAGATTCCCCTTTTGTTTGTGATCTTTCGTACCCATAATGACGAGTCGCTTGATCTCCAAATTTTAAAGAACTTTTGATTTTCAGGGCTAAGGATGAGGTCTGTGAATGCTTCGAGCATCATTAATAACAGATTTTCCACTACAATGGCATATCTGGTTGAAACCCCTCTCTCCAGCCAAAAAAATCTGCTTACACTTTTCCAATTGTAATCAAGCACAAAGATTTTGTGCTCAACAGCACACCTGATAGCTTCAAGAGATGCTACCATGGTTGTCTACTACTTCAGTTGCATGAGACATTGTATGATCGGGAAGGGTGGTGAGAGAGAGAGAGGAGAAATCTATTGGAATTCTATATGCAAGCAAAATAACTCTCTATTTTTTTTATAAGAAACTGCACTTTCACTGAGAGAAATGAAAAATAGATACAAAAACAAGGAGGGCATACAAAAAACAGCCTTGCAAAAGGGAGCCCCTAAAGAAACGGGCTCCAATCCAAAAGAATGAGACCTAGCTGATAATTACATAAGGTCTTAGTGACGAAACCCCATAAGGAAGTATTAAACCTAATGAGGTCCCAAACATAATCCACAGTTTTCTCCACCCCCTAAACAGCCTATTGTTCCTCTCCAACCAGATATCCCATAACATAGCCAAGAAACACGCTTGCAAAAGAAAACGACCTCTACCACGAAAAGGGGAGAATAACAACACTTCCTCCATCATCGCCTTACAATCTCTGGAATGGACCCAAGCAAGCCCAAAACATCTAAAGAAACAAAGCCATAAATCCTGCGCGAACTGACAGGTCCACATCAAATGCTCAAGATCTTCCGAGGCACTCTTACAGAGAACACACCACTACGGGCTCAGGCAAAAGGAAGACATCCTCTGAATATGATCCATGGTATTGACTTTTCCAAGTAAGACTTGCCACCCAAAGAACTTAATCTTCTTTGGAATTTTAATCTTCCAAAGAGAGGTAAACCTAGGGGTCACCCAGGAAAAAGAAGAAGAAAAAGAAGAAGACGGGGAGTTCAGGACCTAGAAAAAGGAGCTATAAGAAAAACCTTTCGAAGAATTGGGGGTCCAAACCCTCACATCTTCCCTTCCAGAAGAGAACTGTAGATAGCGGATCAAGTAACGCGGAAACCTCTAATGATTCCCGATCAGTCAAGGAACAGGAGCCCTAAAGAAATGGACAAACCTTCTTCCCCAAGATTCAAAATCTTGGCTACAAAAAGGAGCTTCTTTTCAGACAGAAAGTATAACCGAGGGAACACAAGACACAGAGGTTTGTCTCCTACCCAAGTATCCTCCCAAAAGTAAGTATTAAGACCCTCCCCCACTGAGTCACGTAAAGATTGAGAAAAGACGGGATAACACAAAGCAATAGCCTTCCAGGGATTGTAATTGCTCACCTTAGACCCACCGGTCGGAACCCAGTTAAACGTATGTAACCCATACTTACTCATGATAATCTTTCGCCACAAGGCGTTAGATTCGTGGTAGAAATGCCATAACCATTTAGCCAGGAAAGCCTTGTTCCTAAGTCTCAAATTCCCAATGCCCAGACCTCCGCTTCCAGAGGCTTGGACACCTCTTTCCGGTTCACGAGATGAGCCCCACCCCCTTCCTCCACACCTTCCCAGAGAAATTCCCTCATTATCTTCTCTAACCCTTCACTCACAATCACTGGGATCTTGAGAAGGGATAGAAAGTAGTTCGGTATACCCCTCAAGACAGATTGAATTAAAGTGAGTCTCTCCTTTCGAAAAGAAGGCCTTCTTCCAAGAGGAGAGGTGTTTCTGAAATTTTTCCAGCACCGGCGTCCAAAAGATAGTAGACTTAGGATTATGACCTAAAGGAAGATCGAGATAAGAGGACGGAAACTTACCAACTTCACACCCCACAAGGGTCGCCCACTCCCTAAGCTTACCATCCTCACAATTAACACCCAATAAATAACCATTGCCTCTGTTTAAGCAAAATAACTCTCTATGATTTAGGGGATACTTGAATTAGGGATGTGAGAATTTTTAATTGGAAGGGTTTGAATTTGAATAAGCTAATTAGAGAGCCTGGTTAACATAATCCTTAGTCTAAATAGATCCTAGGAATCTCCATAAAAAGGGGTCATACAAAGAAGTCATCGTGACTGCAGAGAAAGAGGGGAGTGCAGAGAATAATTTTGTATTTGCCCAATCCCAGAAAATTTCCTTTGTTGTACTCGTATATTTTGCTCATGTTGCTTGAATTCCTTGGTTTTCCCGCATTCTCCAAATCAAGCTTGTGACACTTACAAGTTGCACATACAATTAAACTTGGATGCGTCCCTTGAGAGGAAAACTCAAGCCAAACAGCCAAACAATTACTCACCTCCATCTACCTCAACTTACTCTATTTATAACCACTTCTCTCTAACAAAATTATAAGGTAATGACAAGCACACCCCTAAAAACCGACCTATTACAGTATCATCATTACTCCAATCCAACATGGTGTGGGTCATATTCAAAGATCCTAAACCACCGACATTGTATCCACCTTCATGTGCATCATTTGAACATCTTTCACACCAAAAATGAATTGTTCGTGACTAACTACCCCTACCAAAGAAAACCTGTATCTCGAGAGAGGGAAAGAAGAAAAAGAAAACCAACTTGGAAAAGTATATACTTGAAATTTTTGATGGAGCACTTGAACAAAACCCTAATGGGCACAAAACCCTAAGGCACAAAACCCTAATGGGCACAAAACCCTAATGGGCGCAAAACCCTAATGGGCATCAAAACCCTAATGGGCAAGAAACCTAAAAACCTAGAGCTCTGATACCATGTAGAGACTAAGGTTGGAGAGAATCCAACGTTCATGTATTCTCATTATTAAAGTCTATATGTATAGACAAATATACAAGGTTGACCTAATCCTACAAAGAGAAGGTAAAGGACAAATTAATATTAATACAAGAATATAAAATATACTAATATATACTCTAACAGTCATAATCAGTGTTGTTGAGGTGCAGCCAAGCGCTCACCTATGGCGAGAGGCAAGGTGAGGCAAGGCCTTCTCGCCATTCAAGTACCTATGGCAAGCACCTTCAAGGTGCTCGCCATTTGCGCCTTTCAGTCGACATGAACGCGTGTTCAAGGTGACACAAGCACTCGCCTTCATGAAGCTACTTTGTCTTCAATTCTTTGAACCATAATCTTTAGGATGGGAGAAGGCAAGTGCCTACGTCGCCTTGAACACGCGTTCATGGAGACTAAAAGGCGCAAGTGGGGAGCACCTTATTGAAGGGCTTGCCGTAGGTACTTGCATAGCAAGAAGGCCTTGTCTCACCTTGCTCACGCCATGGGCGGGCACCTGGCTGCACCTCAACAACGCTGGGAGAAGAACACTTTAAGGATTATGACCCAATAGGATTCTAAAATGAAAGACTTTAAAGATTATGACCCAAAAGGAAGTCCTAGATGGGAGGAGGATAGATCCCCAACGCTACAACCTACCAAAAAATCCCACCTAGAATATAAAAACAGATCACCATTCAAATAAATGACTGAACTTTTGCTTTGGTTAATTTCAAGACCCAATATTGCCTAAAAAAATGACAAAAAGCAATTAAGCTTAAAAAGGACTCTTCCAGGCTAGAATAGAAAAACAGAACATTATTGGCAATTTGGCGATAATTGATAAATGGACTCTATTTGACCCAACTCTGAACCCTTCAATCACCCCTCTCCACACCCTTTGAGACTAGTCTGCTGAGTGAAAAGAAAAGGAGACAAGGCATCCCCTTCCCTTAGGTCTCTCGAAGCAAGAATCTTACCGAGCGGCCTCCCGCTTATCAAAACAGAAAACCTCACATTCCCACATCCATCCCCTCCATTCGGACCTTATCTAGGAAATCTCAAACAGTCAAACCACATGGTCATAGGCTGCCTCAAAGTCGATCTTGAAGGAAGACCTTGATTGCATGCCCAATAATCTTCGATAGCCTCATTGGCAATAAGAACTTGGTCCAAATTTTGTTTCCCTTCTAAAAATGCACCCCGGCACATAAATTGTGCTAGGTAAGACTTTCCTTTTAACTTTTTAGCCAGCACCTTAGCTATGATCTTATAAAGGCTTGTGACAAAACTGATGAGTCTAAAGTCTCATTTTCCTAACCTTCTCCTTTTCTGGACAGCACACAAGGGTTTCATTCATAGAAGCATCAATAATACCTCTTTTCTGGAACTCAGAAAACACTCCAAAGATAGCCTTTAATATGCTCTCGATTCTCCTAAAATAAGGCCATCGATAAACCATTTGGGCCTTGCAACTTGTCTCCTTCAAAATCGAAAACCACCTTCCTAATCTCTCACAAAGAAAAAGGGGCTTCCAAGCTTTACCTTTCAAACTCGAAAGTAGGATACCAATCTAGACCCTCCATTGAGAAGTCAAGGGAGGTCCATACAACAAAGAAAAAAAAGGAAAGGACCTCTCCCTCAAAAGCCTGATCCCCCTCAATAAGCTCGCCTTCCACCGTTCCCGAGAGACAAGGAAATTCTTACCCTATTTAACCCACTACACCCTAGCTCTCAGCCTCCAACTCTATCCTATCTGCCGATGATCTCCTCAAAATCCCCCTTCAATCTAGCTCTCTCCTCCCTTAGCTCTCTCGTCAACTACCCTTGCTCATCTAAATTATCTAGGGCTTGAATATTGTTGAACACTTCAGTTTTTTGATCCTCGGATCCCAAACACACTATGATTCCACTCCTTCAGCATCCCTTTGAGGGAAGCTAATTTCCTCACAAACCGAAAGTCTTCCCACTTCCCTTCCATAGCAACATTCCACCCAGACATAAATGAGGAATTAAAGTCCGAATGGGGTAGCCCCATATTCTCAAACCTAAATGGGCATGAACCCCCTTGCTAGCCCTGAATCTAGACAAGCTCACCAATGATTGGAAGTCATCCCAAACGCCAAAAACTATCTTGCATTTCTAAACGTACATCAGCCACTAGACAGCATGAATCTATCCAATTTTCACCCCATTCCCTCGACGCCCTCTCCATCTCCACCCCAATGCCTCGATTTGGAATCTTTTAATTTTAATTATTTTAGTATTAAAAAGTATTAAATATCTGTTTTTCAGCTTTTACATGGGCCTCCTCATCTTTCCTCTTCAGTTTGGTTTTTATGATTAAATGTCGTCAAAGCCTTATTATTCGGAATTGTTCGAGAGGAATTCAAGATTATTTGAAGAGAAACGAAGACTTTACGACGAAAGTTTCTATTCATCTAAGTTTACCTTCACTTTGGTGTTCTCTTGTCGACTCTTATATGCATCACTCTCCTTCTATGATTTATGCTAATTGGGGAGGTTTTATTAATTCGTTGTAATTTTGATATTTACATTTTTCTTTTTTCACTCTTTTGGGAGTTTGTATCCTTGAACACTTGTATTATCTTTTCATTATTTCAATGAGAAGTCGTATCTTTGTTCAAAAAAAAAAAGTATTAAATATCAATAAATGCATTAAAATTATACATTTTTATATGAAATAAGGGTATATATATAATTTACTAATTTAAATAATTAAATTTGAAATCCATCCCATTTGGATGACTATTATATCGCCTTTCTAAATGAATACTTAGCCATCATTCGTGAAGAAAAGATTCTCTCTTATGTGGAGAAGAGGATTCAGATTCTTAAAGATTACTTGAAGGAATTGAAGGATGCTTTTGAGGTTTGTTTTTTCCTTCTTCGGTTTCTTCTTCGCCCATGTAGGTTTTGAAGTCCTATGGTGCTCCAGGATTTGTTTTTGAAGCTTTTTTTTTAAAGCTTTTTGGTTTCTATCGTGGCCGTCCTTGGCTGATATTTCTCCTTGACGATGATTTTATGCCTATTATCGTTCTTGTTTAGCTAGATTATTTTTTCTTTACTCTGTTTTCTTATTCTCTCCCTTTGAGAGATTGTTTCTTTTTTAACTGAGAGAAGTTCATATCTTGTAAAAAAAATAATTTCTTTTGAACAAAAAACAACTTTTCATACAAAAAAAAATAATTTAATTTTTTTTTAATGAGAAACAAATATTTCATTGATGATATGAAAAATTACAATAGGGGGAAAGAAACCCTAATTTTTTTTTCTAAAATCCGTGTGTCCGGGCCAGCTTGCGCGCACCTCGACTAATCACGGGTCAACCGCCTGACCCTACTACGTTAGGTTGACAAGGTAACTCGTAGGATATTAAATCCTAGGTAGATGGCCACCATGGTTTGAACTCATTCCCTCTAAGCCCTTTGCTATTTACATCGGTCCCAAATATTTTATATTTTTATTAATAATTTAATAGAAAATGTCCATAAATATATATTTTTAAATATTTAAAAACTCAAAATTGAGGACGGTTGGGAATGGGGTGGGGAAACCGTCCCCTAGAAACACTGGGAGAAATTTTTCCTTCATCCCCTACTCTAATCCTCTTAAGAATGAACAAACCGCCACTCAACCCAAAAGCTTAAGCTGATGGGTTGGGTAAATTGAATTCATTTATATGGATTCTAACACTCCCTCTCACTTGTGGGCTTGGAAAACAACATCAAGACCCAACAAGTGGAAATCATAATAAATGGGGAGGAAATGCCAATGCAGAGGTTCGAACATAGGACCTCCCGCTCTGATACCAACTTGATTTTGATGGAATAAAAAATATTTGTATTCCAATTTTTTTTTTTTTGATAATAAGAAATACATGGCCTTCTTATATAGAAGATAGGCTCAAACATAAATGGAAATAAAGATATAATAATAATTAATATTGGCAACTAATTTACAACTAATATTTACAAATAATAAACCAACACTCCCCCACAAGCTGGTTGAAAGATATCTTCCATTGCCAGCTTGTCAACCATCTTGTCAAATTGTACTTTCGGTAGTCCTTTTGTCAACACATCGACAGTCTGCTCCATTGTTGGGAGGTAAGGGATACATATCACGCCGGTATCAACTTTTTCTTTTATGAAATGTTTGTCAATTTCAATATGCTTAGTCCTATCATGTTGAACTGGATCGTGGGCTATGGAGATGGCAGCCTTGTTGTCGCAATGAACTTTTATGGGTGCTTTCTGAAATACTCTCAATTCTTCAAGTAACCTTTTTATCCATATCCCTTCACAAATACCATGGGCTAGGGCCCTAAATTCTGCTTCAGCACTGCTTCTGACCACTACATTTTGTTTCTTACTTCGCCAAGTTACTAAGTTACCTCCAACAAATGAACAATAACCAGAAGTAGATCTTCTATCTGTCATACTTCCTGCCCAATCAGCATCGGTATAAACTTCAACCTGCAAATGGTTGTGTTTTTTGAACAATATACCTTTTCTTGGAGTTCCTTTCAGATATCTTAAAATTCTATAGGCAGCTTTAAAGTGAACTGATCCTGGTGAGTGCATAAATTGACTTACCATGCTTACTGCAAAGGTAATATCTGGACGTGTGTGAGACAAGTAGATGAGTCTTCCCACAAGACTTGATATCGTTCCTTATCCTTTACTTCTTCTCTTGTAGCTTCCAGTTTCAAATTAGGTTCAATAGGGGTCTCAGCTACCTTGCATCCAAGCAAACCTGTTTCTCCAAGTAAATCAAGAATATATTTTCTTTGGTTAACAAAGATACCTTTCTTAGATCTTGCAAACTCCATTCCTAGGAAGTACTTTAACGTTCCTAGGTCCTTGATTTGAAATTCACTTGCGAGTCTTTTCTTTAAAGTAGCCAGTTCTACTTCATCATCACCTGTAAGCACAATGTCATCTACATAGACAATCAAAATTGCAGTTTTATTGCTTTCAGAACGTTTGTAAAAGATCGTATGATCAGCTTGACTCTGAAGGAATCCATAGCTCATGACTACTTTACCAAATCGTTCAAACCATGCTCTTGGAGATTGTTTGAGTCCATACAGAGATTTCTTTAACCGACATACTTTATCCTTTCCAAGATTAGCTTCAAAACCTGGTGGTAAACTCATAAACACTTCTTCTTCAAGATCTCCATTCAGAAAAGCATTTTTTACATCGAGTTGGTGAAGAGACCAATCTAAATTTGCAGCTAGAGATAAAAGTATCCTAATGGAGTTGATTTTAGCAACAGGAGCAAAAGTTTACTGATAGTCAATCCCATAGGTTTGAGTAAATCCCTTAGCAACTAGTCTAGCTTTATACCTTTCAACACTACCATCAGCATTACACTTGATTGTAAAAACCTATTTACACCCCACAGTTTTCTTATCTCTTGGCAAATCTACGATCTCCCATGTACAATTATGTCTTAGAGCATTCATCTCCTCAATAACAGCTACTTTCCAATTTGGATCATTTAGGGCTTCTTGTATGTTTCTTGGAATAAACAAGTTAGTTATCCTAGACGTAAAGGCTTTATGACTACTTGATAGTTTTTCATAGGAGATATAGTTTTCAATGGGATATTTGGTGCAAGTTCGAGTTCCTTTTCTTAAGGCCATAGGAACATCAAGATCATAAACAACCGGTGTGACATTTTCAATATTTGGAGTGACAAGAATGGAAGATTGATTACCTGGAGTTTCAGAATTATCCCTCGGAGTTTCAGATTGGGTCTGTGATGAGTCAGCTATCTGGTCCTCATTCGTTTGATTGAGTCTTCTTCTAGTATAAAACTTAAACTCAAGATTTGGACCAATTTGATCATTTCGTAGTAATTCTCCCCCTGAATCAGAATTTTCTACACTTGGCATTGAAGGACTCGTAAAGACAGGACTATGACTAGTAAAGTTGGGACTTAAAACATTAGGAAGAGGAACAGGTATATCCCAAAAATTATCATCCTCTAAATTTAGTTTCTCCCCCTGAAGATAATTTTGGGTAAAAAACGGTTGATTTTCCAAAAATGATACATCCATACTCACATGTAGTTTTTTTGTTTGAGGATCAAAACATTTACACCCTTTTTTCGTAGAATCATAGCCCAAGAAAATGCATTTAATAGCTTTATGATCTAATTTTGACCGAAAAGGACTAGGAATATGCACATAAGTGGTACACCCAAAAACTTTGAGAGGTAAATCAGAGTTCAAAAGAGTTGTTGGAAAATATTCTTTCAAAGCATCAAGAGGAGTTTTAAACTTCAAAACTTTAGTAGGCATTCGATTTATTAGGTAGGTAGCCGTAAGAACAGCTTCCCCCCATAAGTACTTAGGGGCATTCATAGAAAACATTATAGCCCGAGAAACCTCCAATAAATGCCTATTTTTTCGTTCAGCAATACCATTTTGTTGAGGAGTATCTCGACAAGTGGAGTGATGAACAATACTTTTATTTCTCAAAAACTCACTCAAATGTTCATTGAAATATTCAGTTCCATTGTCAGAATGCAAGATACTAATTTTGGTTTGAAATTGGGTTTCAATCATATTGTAAAAACATTTGAAAATATCTTTCACATCAGATTTGTTTGTCAATAAATAGGCCCAAGACAAGCGAGTATGATCATCAATAAAAGTTACAAACCACCGTCTACCACTATGAGTTAGAACTTTAGAAGGACCTCAAACATCGCTATGAATTAAGTAAAACGGTTTGGAGGACTTGTAAGGTTTTGGCAAATATGTGGATCGATGATGTTTTGCAAAGATGTAGTTTTCACAATGAAATTGAGAACAATTAACTCCTTTAAACAAATCTGGGAATAGATATTTGAGATAGAAGAAACTAGGATGTCCTAACCTAAAATGTCATAGCATAATTTTTTCTTTAACAGAGAGAAAACTGTTACTACTAAAGCACTGAGTTATTTTATTACTACCAGAAAGCTCATCAAAGTAGTAGAGGCCATCCAGCATCCTAGCACATCCAAACGTCTTCCCCGAGGACCGATCCTGAAAAACACAGTGAGATGCATAGAAAGTAACAAGACAGTTAGAATCTTTAAAGAGTTTACTAACTGATAGAAGATTGCAGGCTAATTTAGGAACATGAAGAACCGATTGAAAAGTGATATTTTCGGTTAATTTAATGGTTCCCTTTCCTGCAATATAAGAGAAACTGCCATCGGCAACCTTAATTTTTTCATTGCAATATGTAGGTGAGTATGACTCAAATATTTTAGAAGAACTAGTCATGTGGTCAGAAGCTCCGGAATCAATGATCCACGGAGATGAGTCAAAACAAGAAAATGCTCTAGGATAATTACCTGTTTGTGCCAAGGAAATACAAAGATTACCAGATGATGAATTGGTCTCTAGCTGTTGTGATAGATGTTCTTTAATAGATGGATTTGAGTCAACACTATAAGTGTGAACTTTCTCCCGGTCACTCTCATATTCCGCTAGACTTTGGTTGGAACTTTGAGTTACTTCAACGATTTCTTCAACCATGGTGGCAAAAACAAGTTAACTGAATCAAATCAAACCACAATATGATATTAGAGAGGATATAGACGGATAACCAGAAAAACCCGAACCGAACCGGGTGGACAAAATCGGACCAGAAAAAAACCGAACCGGTACAAAACCAAACCAGATCTGCGAACCAAACCCAGCCGGACGAACCACCTGAATCGAACCGGTCTAGGGTTTATAGAACAAGAACGGCCCACGAACACAGAAGCCGATTTGCTTCTACTACTAGATCTGCGAAGGGGGGGGGCGTTTCTATCACGGCAAATCCACGACGAACAGAGGATAGCGGCGGTGAGCGCAACGGCAAACGGCGGCAAAAACCGAAGGCTGGAGGCTCGTACGGCGGCGGATCTGAATGGGTTCCGAGCAGCAACCTCCGAATCAATAGCTCCGACTCGGCACCAACTACAATCGCGAAAAAAAAAAAACTATGGCTCTGTCGAATGAGAAACACCGCGCACGAAGGGACCGACCGGAAGTAGGATGCGTCGTTTGAAGATGACGGCTAGGGTTCCGATGGTGAAGGTGGCGACGGCGAACTAGAGTGTCGGAATAGTAACCTACCATGCCGGAAGTAGGATGCACCGTTCGAGAATAACAGTGGCTAGGGTTCCAGCAACAGTAATGGCAGCGGCTAGGGTTTCTACAAGCCCTTAGGATATTAGGGTTTATTTTAGCTCTGATACCAACTTAAGAATGAACAAACCACCACTCAACCCAAAAGCTTAAGCTGATGGGTTGGGTAAATTTAATTCATTTATATGGATTCTAACAGATCCAATTCTAAAATGGAGATTCCCTATTGCGTTTGGAGCAAGGCTCCACTTAGAATTTCGTCTACCCTTTTATGTTGACAGTCTTTAAAGAAAAGATACTAACAGCAGTTATTAGAAATAATAAAATAATAATAAGATATTAACAGCACACTTGATATGAGTGATGGAAACATTCAATAAAAGTAGATCGGTAATGAATAGTATATACTGCAGATGAGATCCAAGAATATGAAAAAACATATAGAAAACCTGAAAGGTCTCTTTAATCAACGAATATTCCAATACGTCCTCTATCTCAGACGCAAATGAGATTCTCCGCCTCAAGCCATCAACTCGTGTAAGAAACAAATCCAAGTACTACAACAAGGTCAAATATGCAATGTCATCAAACTCAAATGAAAATTTAAAATCTTATTTCTCATTTGTTAATTTCATCTCGTGCATAACTCTTTTGAGAATACTAATTAACAATAATGATATAAGTTGGCATGCTTTTGTACTGAATTTTATTTATCCAATCAATTTTTTTCTTATCCAAATCAAACAATTATGAAATAATTTCATCCTCTTACAACTACAAGCTCTTTGTCTTAAGCTACTGCATACTTTCTATATAGTAACCAGTATAGATTGCATAAGGACAGCCAGAATAATTAGGTATATATCCAGATAAATGATAATACATACCTCATCCAAGGTTGAGAATGAGCACTGCAAGGATTTTTCAAAGACCTGTATAGAGTATGCATCAAGAAAAAATATTCTGATTTCAAATCTTAAAGAAGTAAAACTTTTTATGCAGTACACAAACAGAAAATAGACAAATACAAAAACAAAGTAATTTTTTCAGCCCAAAACAAAAAGCAAAAAGCAAATAGACTAAGTTACTTTTCTAGTGGAAGTAATTTCTTTCAGATTACTTCTATTTCAAATTTGTTTCCTTGCTCTCAATTACTTTTCTAATAAAATCTAGGCAAACTTTTGGAGCTCCAGAGAAACTATGTCACCAGCATTAAGTAAAGCAATTTTTGCCAAGAACAATTAGGGCAGATTCGCTTGTGACAAAATGTAAAATAGTCATCTTGTCTAATGAATTATGAAATCAAAACAAACTCTACATAAAAAGACTGCTCAGAGAAAGGGTGTAGTTCTTGATGCTTACAGAAGCTATCTCGCCCTCAGAAGCACGAGCACGTTCCAAAGCAAGCAAATATCTAACCCAAAGGTCACCTACCCATGGACAATTCCTAGTAGCCCTGGAGTAAACGTTCCTTACAATACTGCCCACCTGAAAACCCAACTTCATGTATAATTATATCTTAAAACTATGTCCATAATTCATAAGAAACAAGAAGGAGAAACCTTCAAAGTTTTGTCCATGTATCGGGTGTAATCAAGCCAGAGATCAACTGATACTGGAAAATCAGCAACTGCACGCTCAAACAGAACTTGGACCCTTGCTGGATCTCCAGCAGATTGTTCAAATTTCAGGTAAATCTGCAAGAAAAATAGAAATAAAAATTTTTTATCTAAAACCAACGAGGAGAAGCTTTTATGATGATTTAAACTCCAAAGGGGTCAGGTAGGTCAAAAATGTAAATGCTACATACGATATATTGGTTCAGTCTTTCAGTATCTGTCGTATCCTGTCTTGAAATTTGTTTTTCCAATTGAACGCGGGCATTATACATATCCAGTGCTCTTTGGTAAGCCGAGGCAACTTGAGAAGGAACCCTGTCTGAGTCATTAGATTTCACTTCAAGAACACATCCATGTTCCCCTTCCATCTCCCATGCCTTGTAGGCCTCAAGTGTTGAATTCATATTAGCTAGAGGAAGGGACAACTGACGGTGGAAATTGCTTCGAATCAGCTGAACTTGTTTTTCCTTCGCCTGAATAATAATATGCAGCTCTGAACATGTGTATAACTTCTATCCAAGTTAAATTTATTTATATTGATCATCCACAAGACAGAGAAATATTTATGAAAAAAATCAAAAACTTACCATACATAAGCTTCTCTCCGTACATCCTTTTAACCATTTTCAATTGTAAGAAACATGAGTAATGATGCTGAAAATATGTGATAGACTCCAATTCACTTGACATAGGCAGGAAGAAAAGAAAAAGATAGGCAAGATATAAGGAAAGCCTTTTCTTTTTTTTTCTCTTTTTTTTTTATGAGAAACAGATGATATGAAGAAAGTTTTAATGTATTTAAAGAACAAGGACCAACAAAAGGGATGTGCCCCTTTGCCTTGACTTGGTTGTTTTCACTCTTTCCAGTTGGAGTGTGCATACCAAAATTTTTTGTTTTATTATAAAAACCGAGCTTTCATTAAGATAAATGAAAAAATTATGACATAAAAAAACTAGTTTAACAAAAGAAGTCAGGCGTATTATTAATATTTCAAGCAAAAAATTCTTTTGTAATTATAGCCTCTCTTCAATTATGCAAGACTGGAGAGCTCTTCTTTTGTAGTTCTTAGGGGGGGGGGGGGGTCCCTCTTCCCCCTGCCCTTAGGCTGTTTGTTGTGTTTCTATGCTTTTGCTAATACAAAGTTTCTTATCCAAAAAAATATATATATATATATGCTTCAAGCAACAGACATCATGGCACGAGGACCAACCAATGAAGAAGGAAATCTCCAGTTCAACACGTGGACAATCAAGATTCAAGCTTTATGATGATGGAGACAAGCGGAGAAAGGAGCTTCAAGGGAACATGAAGAAGAGCTCCAATTTATGAAGCATTTATGGTTTGAGTCTTAGAAAAATATTTTCATGTAATTCTTAGTGCAACCTTCTTTTGGACTTCATGGGTAATTTATGTAATAGCTCTTAGACCCAATTGTAGGGTTATGTACCTTAGCTATGTCCATTTGTAACTAGTTTAGTGTACGTTTAGTTATTCAAGTTTCTTTTTCTTTTTATTTTAGGAAAAAACAAGATGCCTATATATAGGCGTAGGCCTCTTCATGAACATTTAAGGCATTGGAAAATCGATTAATGAAAATAACATTTGAGCTTATCTTCTTTGCTCCCCAAAACCGTGAGCGTTGGCTCATCTTAAGCTAGTTGCACAAATCTCTTTAAAACATGCAAGTTTAGGTTGGTCTCCAAACTTGTGGAGTGTTTCACTTTGAACCTAGAATAAGTTCTCTCTATCCAAAGCTTCGACCTTCAAGGTAAGTCCATTCTTCTTCCCCTTAAGTGATTCCTTGGGTATGTAGTGTTGTCGTGTGTTTTTAGGAGGTGTTTTTTATTACAAGGGTTGCCTAAGCCACTAGTAGTAAGGTTGAGTACATCATTTGATATAAGAGCTTCCTCGAAGCCTTTGATTTTACATCACCTACAAAAGACATGATGGATGGGCATGAATATGAAGGATTCTGAAAATGATCTATTGGCAGCAAGGTTCAATTTTAAAAAAAGGTTCTTGGCCAATACTTACCTCGAAGCAATCTACTTGCTCTCTTTGGGATTCGATTTTGGAAAAGGTGAGGAAAAACTTAGCACTTGGGAGAATTCCTTTTGTGGAAGACTTACTCTCATACAAGCTACCTTATCAAACGTCTCTATATACTTCTTGTCGACCCTTTCCATTCCATCCAAGGTGGCTAAAGATTTAGAAAGAATCTTGCAAAATTTCCTCTGAAAAGGTACCACAAGGCGGGTCAAAGCTTGGTGAGTTGGGACAAAGTTCTCAAGCCTATGGAATATGGAGGGCTTGCATCAAAGACTCTGGCACAGATATCCAAAAAAAATGAAAAGTTTCATCTAGTTGTTGACGAGTCTATTGAATTTTTGATGTTCCAAGTCTTATTTTTAAGCATCAATGATTCAATGCATTTCAACTATTATGTAATTACATTTACAGTAGTCAGTACCAAAATTACATTGTGAGAATTCAAATCTTAACATTGTATATTCCACAAAATGTAGCATATGACATGTATGTATAGCTCTGAAAGTTACATCATGAATAAGACCTCATAGAAGATGCCCATAAACATAAGAAATCAGGAAAGATGTTCTGACCTGAATATCAGTTTCATCAATGGATTGATATACGGCTTTCTCAAATTTTCTATATGCTTCCCATAATTCTTCAGCATCGGTAAAATGCAAACCAGCAGCTGTAAGAGCACGTTCAAATAAATCTCTAGCCTTTTTAATTCCAGAAGTTGCACAATCTCGCACCAATGGATTGTATTCTTGAACAAAATTTAAGTAGTCACACCAAAGAGAAACCGACTGCATAACATATTGAAAAGTTAAACTATCTCACATGACCACGAGCTACAAAAGAAAATCTGAAAACACCATGACACCTTCTACAACTTCAAAATATTGCATCCAAAATAAAACGAAGATAATTACAAAGAAACCCATTTTCCTTGAACTTGTACAGGATCAATAGAGTATAAAACCGCGCAAAAGGTCATGTTTCAAAGCCAATCATTTTATTTCCAAAGCAACAATCTAATCATCAAAAGGTACAATTTAAACTTATTTGTCCAACATCCAGATACATTTAAGGAGAGAGATTTAAGACTAGCAGTAATAGTATGCTAACATTCTTTAGCCTAACATGAAACATGCCTCATAAAACCAAGAGTTAATCTCCATATGACACGGCAATACAAACCAGATAATCAGACACCCCTCGCTCGTATAGCTTCTCGATTGCAGCAAGAGCCTCTGGCCTGCAAAGGCAACATGCCAAAAGAGAGCAAAACGAATCAATGTTAAAGAAGGGATTAACATAAATCTTAAACCCTTCTGTTTTTCCTTAAAATTTTCACAAAAAAAACCGGTTGAAAGTTTCAGGAACCTGTTTAGTAGTTTGAAATTGACAGGGGAAAAAAAATCAACTCAAGAAAACAGCATTGAAAAATGAACTAAAATTAGGGAGCAGTAGGGTAACATTAGCAGAAAATTAAACGCCACCTGAAAGAGAAATAACGGCACATCAAATTCTAAAAAGGTATTAACCGACGAGATTACCCAGTAGTACTGATAGATGCTTCGTCCTTGGCCCATTCCTGCCACATGGGAGGGGTCAATGGGAATATCTCACTCATTGCTTCCCTTGCTTTCCTCAGGTTGTCAAGGTCACCCATTTTCCTCAAAAGCTTTATACACTGAAGGAAGAAATGGGGAGAAGAAACGATGATTGATGAGAGAAAAAAGCATTTAAAGAAAGAAGAGGAAAATTACTTGGACATGAGCGTCGTAGTTGGAGGGGTTGGTGGAGAGCTCGGATTGAAGAGTGTGGAGCTGGAGCTGGAGCTTTTGGTCGGATTCGTCGTCCTCAGAATCAGAATCAGAGTCAGAGGAAGTGGAAGTAGGGTTGTGAGGAAGGTCAGGCATCAGTTCATCTCCATTAATCGTATTCCCTTCGTCTGAAACTGGAACTTCAGCGTTAGATTCAATCGTCTCCGCCATGGCGTCGGACCTAGAGAGCTTGAATGCAGCACTATGCTCCTCTCCTGCCGAGGACCACGCATGAAACAACACTGCCTCCCACCACTCTACGGGTTAAACTTAAATTTGGCTTACAAACTCATTTCATGTTTCTTAAATTTACAAAATAATAATTATATAAAATTACTATCTAATTTAGGGGGTAAGTCGGGTCGGATTTCGGGTCAACCCCTACCCACTTGAATTAGGCTTTTCTTTTTATCTATTCCTTCTTCTCCTTCTAACCCCCGCTTTTTCCCCTCCTCTGCTCCAAAATCTATAGGAAATTGACCCATTTGACCTTTAAAAAATTTAGGTTTTGCTCCCACGTGCAATTAAGAAAAATAAAAGAATATAAATTTCCTAACATACCCCTGATTTTAAATGTAACTATTTAGGGCTTTCTTTTCCTCTTATTTCCTATTTGTACGCGAAATTCGAAGGGATTTCTCAAATTGTTCCTCTTCGTTTTCATCTCTCTCTTAACAACATACCAGCCGCCTCCCTTTCTCTCCATCTCACTCTCCTCTCGCAATCTCGTAGTGTCTCTGGCAATCTAGTACCCAATGGCAATGACGCAACCTAGTGGCAATGAGATCGAGATTCGACAACGATAGATGACCTGCAGCCCCCGTGCGAACTCCCTCGCAACAGAGACTCGTAGTGGTGCTACGAGCTCTCCCACGGTTGAACGAACTTGGGCATAAACTGAACGGAACTTGGGCGCGAATTAAATGATCTCTGGCTACTTAGGAGTTAATTGAACGAACTTGGGCATACTCGAGCGTGAATTATTGAACGAACTTGGGCATACTCGGGCGTGAATTGAACAGAGCTCGACAGGATTGAACAGAACTCGAGCTGGTTTCATATAAAATCCTCAAATCAAACATTTCCCCCGAGCTCCTTAGAAAACTGAATCGACGACCACGCAATCCCTTCAGCCACCGAAAAATCGCTCGCTTTAGTCGCAGGAAAATCGCTCAACAGAAACTATCAATCGAAGAAAATAAATCGCTTTACTTATAAAAGTGTCAGGATCAAGATAATTTAATTAATCTGTGAATCAATTAAATCAAATTATCTCGAAAATTCAAAACTGTAGACAAAATATGGCAACAAAAATCTCTTAGAAAATCGGTAGTCTTGAGGAAAATCGCGAAAATTGATTGTAATCTTAGAATATTCGTAATTTTGAGGCAAAAGAGAAAGGCTAAAAAAGAAAAGAAAAGGAAAAAGAAAAGAGGAGTGTAATGGTCCGGAGGGGCTTCATTGTAATTCCACGTTGTTTGCAAATAAGTAAAAACTGAATTTATGTTAAAAGAGTGAGTTTTTTTTTATAGTTGGTGATTTCTGCAAAACCTAAACTTTTTCATGTCAAATTAGTCAATTTCCCAAAATCCGGACAGAAATTACGTTCTCTTCTTCTCTTTCTTCTATTACTGTTTTGAATAAAAAAATGTGAAAGAAAGATAGTGAATATAAAATGGAATTGCATGCTTTTAAATCCACACAACTCAAAGCAAGATTTTGTTTGATTTCCCTCCTCAAATTCAAACCTTCAAAAATGCACTTGTTCGTTCCTCTTGTTTCTTTCTTTTTTCCTTCTTAATTACTGCAATTAAATTTCCCCCAATCAAAAAATCACTAAAAAAAATCAGCACCTATTCTTCAGTCTTGAACCCGCCATTGTTGGCTCTCGTTCCTTCCTTCTTCAATCAGCGTCGCCCTCGTATCCAATCCTTATCAGAAACAAGCACTCGTCGAAGGCGGAGCAATCAATCCAATCCTTTAGAAGCTCCTAATCTCCACCGTTTGCTGCTTCTACCCGTTCTTCCACGGTTGCTCAGTACGGCAAGTACTGTAATCACCTAGTACACTCTGATTTAGAGTCGTGTGCCACCACCGGTAGAGAATGTCACCACTGGTGGGTTATTCATGAAATTAAAGTTTTATTATGGATTTGAAAACTAATTTGGCAATTGATATTATGTTTATTTGCAAAGTATTTGAAGTATTCTTATATGATTTGATAAAGTTTTGTTTAGATTTATTTAAAGGTTTCAAATTGATATTTTATTTATTTGTGAAATATTTGAAATCATGTTTTGAGGATTGATAAAGTTTGTTTTAAATAAGTTCAATGTTTTGAATTAATTTAATATTGAAAGTAAGTATTTGTTTTACATTTTATTTGAAAGATATTTTGATTAATTTGATAAGGCTATCCAAATATGCCATATTTTTGTTTTGAGAAACGTTTTGCTTATTTGGGGTAGTAGCCTAATTTGGAATTGATGGATTTCTGTTCTGACTTATTTGTGGGAAGACACTTTTGTGGTTTGACATTCCTTGAGAATGTAGATTCATGTGTGTGTTATTCACTCACATGGCCTCACATTTAAGTAATCGTTCTGTTTGTTCTGGTCAATATTATTTCGACATCCCTGTTCTGGTCGATATTAATTCGACAACTCTGATAGAAGCTTTTGATTGATTGGTGTTACCGACGGGTAACCACATATGTTCTGTAGGCTACCCAAATAATGCAACCTCCCACTCTGATTTTGAAAGTATGAATGAATGTAACATTGTTTTGAATGTTTGAATGATTTAGTTATTTGAAAGTTTGAAAGTTGTACCAAATGTTTTGGAAGGAATTTTGAAAGTTTTGATCGATTGGTATTTTTGTTACAAATGTTTTGAAGGAAAAAAATGAATTTCAATGTTTAATATGGAAATTGCTTATTGAGTATTTTTGTACTCATTTTTCTGTTTATTAAATGTTTTCAGATGAAGGTTCAAGTGACTGCTCAGATAGTGAATTAGGAATAGCGTTCTGGCATGAGGAGTTGAAATCTTTAGTATTTTCCAATGTTTTTTAGCTTATGAGAACTTAGATAGTCATTGTAGTTATTCTTTGGCTTTATTACAGTGTAGGTTTTGTTTCAAAGTTGGACTTGTCCTTATCTTTTGTCACAGTATCAAATTAAATAAAGAAGTTTTTCTGTTAATATAGTGTTTATTTGTTTACGCTTCCGCATTTTGTCAGAATGACCCTATTAGAAAATACGGGTTGTTACATGTTTAGTAACCACTTTAAGTTTTTTGTTTTTAAAAAGTTAGAAAATTGAAAATACATACTAGAGAGAAAACAATTTATGTAGAGTAAATATGACAATGATGTGGATGCGAATGCTCTCCCCCATTCTCGTGGTCGTGAAAATATTTAGTCTCCGTCTGCACCTCGTTCTTGGGTCCGAGAGATGTTCTCGAGAAAAATTATCGGTTTTATAATTGTTTTTAATTATTTGTAGAATTTAAGTATAAAAAAAGTGTAATAAATATATATTAATTATTTAAAAAATGAAATCGGGGACGGGGACGGGGACGGGGTCGGGACATGCATTTCCTATTTTTTGGACCCGACCCTGCGGAAATTTTTGTCATCCCCAAATGTAGAGACATGAAAATACACGTTTTGAGAGATGTAAATAAACTTTTGGAAGATAAATTTTAGATAGATACATAAAAAGATTTAGAAAAAAATAGTTAAAGAAAAGTTAAAGACAAAAAAAGAAAAATTTTAGAGAAAAAAGTAAAGTTGAGAGAAAAAGATATGTTAAAAAAAATTATAAAGGAAGAGAAAAATTATAATGGAAACAAATTTAGAGATAAAAACAAGATTTTGAATATAATTTTTAGAGAAAATAAATAAATACAGAGATAAATAAAAGTTACAGTGAAAGAAAATTGAATGAGAAAATAAAATATAATTTTCAGAGGAAAAAATAGATTACGAAGAGAAATAAAAGTTATAAAAGACAAAGTTTTAGAGAGAAAAGAGTTAGGGAAAATATTAAATTTTCAGAGAGAGAAACGAAATTGGTCTATTAGAAAAAAAATAAAAAAATAAAAATACTGAAAATTTTGGAGGGAGACAAAAAAATAATAAATATTCAAAATATGAAAATGTTAGAGAGAAAAATAAAGTTTGTAGAGAGAAATTTAGGGGCGTTTGATAACCATTTTAGTTTTTTGTTTTTGGTTTTCTGTTTTTAAAAAACAAAAACCATATATGTTTGATTACCATTTTTTGTTTATTGTTTTTAAAAAACAAAAAACCAAACATGTTTGGTAACCATTTTTTATTTTTAAAAAGTTAAAAAATTGAAAATACATATTAGAGAGAGACAATTTTATGTAGAGTAGAGATGGTGTGGTTGCGAGTGAATATGCTCTCCCCCATTATCGGACTCGTGAAAATTTTTATTCTCCGTCTCCACCTCATTCTTGGATCCGAGAGATGTTCTCGAGAAAAATTATCAGTTTTATAATTGTTTTTAATTATTTTTAGAATTTAAATATAAAAAAGTGTAATAAATATATATTAATTATTTAAAAAATGGAATTGGGGACGGGGACAGGGTCGGGACATGCATATTTTGAAACAAATTTAGAAAAATATATATGTAAAATCTTTGTCTTCTCATGTGGAAACAGGAAAATATATATGTAAATAATCTTTTGGAAGATAAATTTTAGAGAGATAAATAAAAATATTTTGAAAAAAATAGGTTGAGAAAAGTTAAAGACAAAAAGAGAAAAATTTTGGAGAAAAAATAAAGTCGAGAGGAAAAGATATGTTAGAGAAAAAAAGAAATTATAAAGAAAGAGAAAAATTATAGTGGAAACAAATTTAGAAATAAAAACAAGATTCAAAATATAATTTTTATATAAAATAAATAAAAACAAAGATAAATAAAAGTTACAGTGAAAGAAAATTGAACGAGAAAATAAAATATAATTTTTAGAAGAAAAAATAGATTACCGAGAGACATAAAATTTATAAAACATGAAATTTTAGAGATAAAAAAGTTATGAAAAATATTAATTTTTTAGAGAGAGAAATGAAACTGGTCCGTTAGAAAAAAAACAAATATACAGAAAATGTTGGAGAGAGACAAATAACAATAAATATTTAAAATATGAAAATTTTAAAGAGAAAAAATACAATTTGTAGAGAGAAATTTAGAAATAAAAAAAAAATTAGAGTGAAAAATATTTTTTTTATGGATAAATATGAGAAAAAAAAAGTTAAGTATTAGAAGAAGGAATGAGATTTTGAAAAACAAAAACCTGTTTTTGAAAACTATTTTTTTTTGTTTTTGAAATTTACATACAATTTCAAAATTGCTTTTGAAAAACAAAAAACAGAAAATTGAATGGGTTATCAAACGATCCTGTTTTTGAAAAACTAAAAACGAAAAACGAAAAACGAAAAACGAAATGGTTATCAAACGAACCCTTAGAAATAAACAAATTTTAGAGTGAGAAATAATTTTTTTAGAGAGATAAATATGAGAAAGAAAAAAAAAGTTGAGTATTAGAAGGAAAAAATCAGTTTTTGAAAAACAAAAACTTGTTTTTAAAAACTACTTTTTTTTTTTTTTAAATTTACATAGAATTTCAAAATAGTTTTTGAAAAACAAAAAACAGAAAATTGAATTGGTTATCAAACAACACTGTTTTTAAAAGACCAGAAACCAAAAACGAAATTGTTATCAAACGGGCCCTTAGTAATTGGTTGAATTTTAGGATTTAAGGATTGATTTTAGATATTGGTTGTTTCTATGCATCTAAATTGACAACTACCCAAGAAAGAAGTTAAGTTAGATTTGTAGGATTTTCGAGAGAGGTAAGTGATTTACCATATCCCTTTGAAAAGTATTGTAAGTAACTTCCCATATCCCTTCCAAAACTAAAATTTATTTTGGATTTGATATGAAGATTTGAAATTGATGTCTTGCTTATGACATTGAAGTTTTATTATGGATTTGATAAATATTTTGGTAAATGATATCATGGTTATTTGTAAAATATTTGAAATTATGTTTGGTATGATAAAGTTTGTTTGAAATTATTTAAATGTTTTGAACTAATTTCATATTGAAAGTATGTATTTGTTTTACATATTTATTTGAAAGATATTTTGATTGATTTGATAGGGCTATTTGGATATGTCATATTTTTGTTTTAGAAAAGTTTTGCTTATTTGGGGTAGTAGCCTAATTTGGAATTGATGGATTTCTATTCTGGCTTATTTGTGGGAATACACTTTTGTGGTTTGGCATTCCTTAGGAATGAAGATTCATGTGTATGTTATTCACTCACATGGCCTCACACTTAAGTAAACGTTCTGTTTGTTCTGGTCGATATTATTTCGGTAACTCTATTCTGGTCGATATTAATTCAATAACTCTGATAGAAGCTTCTGATTGATTGGTGTTACCGACGGGTAACCACATATGTTCTGTAGGCTACCAAAATAATGCAACCTCCTACTCTAATTTTGAAAGTATGAATGAATGTAAATATTGTTTTGAATGTTTGAATGATTTAGTTTATTCGAAAGTTTGAAAGTTGTACTAAATCTTTTAGAAGGATTTTTAAAAGTTTGGATTTGATTGTATGTCTGTTACAAATGTTTTGAAAGGAAAAATGAATTTCAATGTTTGATATGGTAACTGCTTACTGAGTATTTTTGTACTCATTTTTTTTCGTTTTCTAAATGTTTTTAGATGAAGGTTCAAGTGACTGCTCCGATAGTGATTGAGAAATAGCATTCTGCATGAGAAGTTGGAATCTTTAGTATTTTCCATTGTTTTTTTTAGCTTATGAGAACTTAGTTAGTTCTGGTGGTTATTCTTTGGTTTTATTATAGTATAGGTTTTTGTTTCAAAGTTGGATTTGTCTTTATCTTTTGTTATAGTATCAAATTAAATAAATAAGTTTTTCCTTTAATATAGTGTTTATTTATTTATGCTTCCACATTTTGTCAGAATGACCGTATTAGAAAATACGGGTTGTTACAAATAACATAAAATTATTTGATATTGCCACGTCATCCAAAATTTGACAACTCAATCACGCCACATAATTTTTCTGTTAGTCAACTAACAGTCGAATAAGCTAAGGGACCATTTAAAACCATTTTCTAAAATTTGGGGACCAAATAATCACTTTTTGAAACTCGGGGACCAAATAAACATTTATCCTCAAACTCATGGACTACAATAGTACTTTACCCTAATATTTTAAATCAAATCAAATATTTAATTGGTAACTACTACTAGTTTAAAAATTTATTACTAAACAAATTTTAACCGATTTTCAAAGTTGATATTAAATTTTCAAATCCTCAATCAAACACATATTTGAAAATTCAAAAAACATGAAATACAACTCAGTTTTTTATTGAATCCTAAGGGTGAGCATAGAAGATCGAAAAATCAATCCGACAAACCAAAACCAACCATACCGACATCGGTCGGTCGGTTTGATAAAAACTTCGGTTGGAATCGGTTTTACATAAAGAAAAACCAAGTTATGGATTGTCGATTTGGTCGGAAAAGTGATTGCTGACCGACCGACCTATTCTTTTTCGTACTAAAAAAAAAGATGTAGTCTGCTCTGCTGCTACAGTCAAGGACTGCACCAGCTTTGAAACAATGACCGCTTGTTTTGAGGTACACTTTTTTTTTAATTATATTTTTTTTGTTTAGTTTTATATTATAATTTATCTTTCTTATTCCACTTACTCTCATTTTCTCTCTCTTCTCTCCCCTCAATTCGTTTATTCTCTTCATCTTTCTTCTCTACTTTTTTCTTTTTGTTTCTTCTCACTCCCATCTCTCCCCTCCATTCTTTTCTTTTCTTCTTCCCACTTCCCAGCAGTGCAGCCTACTCAACGACTATCATCTATTCGTGTTCTCACTCAACGACTGTTGCTTCCTTCTTCGTTTTGTAGACGCAACCCATGGCTCCCCCACCTTCGGTTTTTTTTTAAGTGTTTGTCAGTTTTTCGACCAAACCGATGGTCGGTCGTATGGGTGTTCAAAGAATCCAGTGACTAGAGCAACCCAAACAACCCAACCCAACGGTACCGTTGGGCTGGGTTGTTTTTTTTTTGTAAAACCAAAAATTTGGTTCGGTTATCGGGTTGAAGAGTTTTTTAATCGGTTCAACCCGAATCGAACCGAACCACCATTAACTAAAAAAATTACTTATATATATATATATATATATATATATATATATATATATATATAGTTTAGAGTTTTCCGCCGCCTCACCCACCTCCCCACCCCTTCATCCCCTCTCCACCTCCCATCCCCTTCGTCTCCCTCCCATGTCCCACCCTCCCATCTGGCCTCCCACCCCTCGTCTCCTTTCCCTCTGTCCCACCATCCCTCCATCCCACCCACTTCTTCTCCCTCGTCACTTTCCCAACCCTTAATCTCCCTTTTTCCCCCTCTTATCAATCACCTTTCCAATTCTTCGTCTCCCTCTCCTTCGGTCCGATTTATTTTCTCTGTTTTGTTGTTTATTTCTGTAATCACTCCTCTCCACAACTTCTCTTCTGCCTCCACACTGCCGCCTCTCTCTTTCCCTCCCCTTTGTCGTCCAACTCCCTTGTCTCTCGTCTCTCCCTGTCCCTCATCTCCCTCCCTTCGAAATTCCAACCCGATAACCCAACCCGGACGAATCCGAAAATATGAGGGTTGGGTTGGGTTACGAACTTCACTCGTGATTTGGGTTGGTTCAAAAAATCTCTATAACCCAAGCCGTGAACACCGATAGTCAGTCGGCCGGCAAAAAGATTGTCAAAAAAACTATCAGCCAAGGTCGGTTTTCGACAAACCAACCCCGACCGACTGATGCTCACCCCTATTGAATCCATCGCAAACCAAACGCACCTTTAAATTTCTACGTTGCTAGTTGTTAAATTAGTGAGTGAATTTGTACGAAGTTAGCAGAGGGTGGAAATTGCAAGACTTATATAAACATAAGTTCTAATGTGATAAATTTGAAAGTTTATTGCGAAAATTTATATAGGGTGCCATAAATAATATTTTACAAAAATATATTTTTGTAATTTTAACACAAACTTTATGTCATTAAAAATATTTCTTTTTAGTACAACAACCTATAAAACTGGCAATTTGAAGCCACGACCTTTTGATTAGGGATAAATACCTTAAACAATTGAACTATGCTACGGTTGGATGTCATACAAATATTTGAACTAAAAAACCATAAAAAAAATTTTGAATAAATAATATAGTGTAAAAACCTAGATCAATTTTAATGTATGTGATAAAGATAAGATATACCAAAAAAAAAAAAAGAAGAAATCTTTGTATTAATGATTAATTTACCAAAATATTATATATACTTAAAAGAAATTCATTTATCTAAAAAAAATATTTATAAAAATATAGAATTTTTATTACTTAATTTATTTTTTATTTAATACTTACTAAAAAAATATGTAATTTTCATTTAAAAATTATCCTAAGAAAATAGAGTAATTTTATATTACTAGTGAGTAACACGTGCGATGCACGTGAAATTTATCGTTTTTTAGTAAATAAAAAATGCATTCGCAAAAAAAATATCAAATGAATATATATTTTAATAGTAGAAAGTTTGAAATTTTACAAGAATAATATAATTAAAATCCAAATAATTATAAAGTACCATCAAGTTATAATTTATATCATATTTTAATTAGAGAAATATCTTCGGAGGGCTATTTTAGAAATTTATTTACATAAATGTCTAAATTTTTATAAAGTTACACTTTTAGATTTTTGCAGGTAGGATTTTAATTTAATTTCGAATTTACCCCTACTTATTGCATTTTCATTTATTAAGGGATTTTGATTTTTTGAAATATAAAATAGTTATTTCCATAAATTAATATCACAATTTCTTAATAAATGTGGGCCTCATATTAATTGTCAATTCAAATTCCTTAACTCTCTCCTCCAAATCCCTTAAAAAAGATTTACTTGCTTTATTTACGAATATTATTAATTAAAAAAATATTCAAATCTCATCATCCCCATTGTTTCCGATTTTCTTCTTCCTTCACTGCTACGGTGCAACGAACACTTTCTCTTCGATTTCTGCTATGGTACACGGTGCTACAATGATTCAAAATGGTAATCTAAATTTTCTGCACTCCTCTCACATTCGCACTTGTTAAAAACAAAAAAAAAACACAGTATGCTGTTTGCACGCTACTGCCAAGCAAAAACCTGAATTCAGTTTTTTCCACTGTCATTCACGCCATAAGCAATTACATGGTTTTATTATTTCTTATGATTACAGGTTAATATCATAGTTTTAACATTATTACTACACTTCCTATTGCTGCACTTCCTATTATTATCTTGTTTTCAATTACAGTTTAGCTATTCATATATATGGGTATAGATTATGTTCATGTTGTTTCGTTATTATAAGATAGGGATTAGTACATATATGAGTATATAATATACTTGTACTTTTGAAATCTACTATTAACATTATGTATAAATGTCTGTTAAGTAGTATATAATTTATATCCACGTAAGTAAAAGTACTTTTATAAATATCATGTAGGTTGAACTTCTATTACCGTGAGCATGTTTCATAGTGAGTTTTGAACGACAGAGATAATTACGTGGATTACAAAGTGTCAAAACTAATTATACATCAATAAATGTCATATGCCAATTTGATGAAAGATATAATGGAACAATTGGGATGAGTAGGTAGTTCAAGTTATCCTGATGTCTTTTCTTGCATTGGAACCACTCAGTTTATTAAGAAGGACATAAAAATATCATATGAGAAGGATGTGTATTGGTTATACAACATCATTTTTAATGGTGCCGTTCAATGTTGAAGTTTAGTCGTTGATTATAGAAATTGTCTTTCTAATGTATTAGATCGCATGCCTATTAATACTTCAAGTTCGATAGACAATGGTGTTCCATCAATTGGTCAATTTCATCACTCGATTGATGTTGCCAATATTTCGGGGAATTTCCACATTGAAGTGAATGACAAGTTTTGTGGAAAGAAAAATTTACAGGATGCTTTGCGGTCTATGGCTATAAAAGATAACTTTCAATTTAGGATTATCAAATCAAATCGTGATGTACTCATTGTCCGTTGCTTTATGGACAATTGCCAGTGGTATTTTCATACTTTCAAGTTTGGGGACCAAGGAAGTGAGATTTGGATAGTAAAGAAATTTGTACAAGAACATACATGTTCTCTTGAGATAGTTCTTAACGATCATAGGCAAGCAATTTTTTCTATTATCAAGGAGTTTATTAAGGATAGGATTAACATGTCCGACAGAGATTTGTTTAGTGTTAAAGATGTTATATCCCATGTGCGTAGAGAACTCAGTATTAGTATCAATTATAAAAAAGCATGGCATGCAAGAGAATCTGAAATTAAAGAAATTAGGGGATCTCCTGAAGAGTCTTACTCATTAGTTTGTATTTATGTAAAAACAAATGTATATTCAATAAAGTTTTATTCAATAAATTTGTTGTTGAATTCATAGCATTACATTGTCCAAAATCCAATAAACTAGACATCTAAGGTTATTATCATGTAACCAGGACAGTATATATATTAAGTATATATTTGATATATTTGGTATCTAATTGATATACCCCTAATATACGAGGTATATATTTGATATACCCCTGATATACAAGTGGATAATGTCTCGTGAATAACCCAAACGTTCTATAGTATATGGATAAGGCTGAGTACCTTATCCTGGCAACACTATGGATACGGCACACTCTGTAAATGTTCCAGACGACTCGATGCTGGTCGTTCGTGTGGAAATATATGAGTGGGGGTATCCTATACAATGAGTTTGTATAAAATCGGACTGCGAAATAGCCAATCTTTAGATGTAACGCCGTTGAGTAACAGATTGCTATTTCATAAGATGACCAGACAACTCATTCTCAATCCTAAGTGAGTTATGAACTTCTGCCCGTGACAGCTCGTCCTTTGATCTGTATGGGTAAGAGTGGCCCGAGTTACCGACTCAATATTCCTACCATTTTGGGGACGAGACCGAATGGGGAGCTGGGAACATAACTTCACAAGATGGAATTCACTCCTCCCGACTTTAGGGGCTCCACCCTCTCACTGGCCCGAGAGGGACTTCCGGTTATTGGTCGAACCATAACATGGTTGTTTATCAGAGGAGAAGTGGTATTTAAGGAGTAAGATGTAACTCAGGGTAAAACGGTAATTTGACCCAGCTTGAGTTACGAACACTCGTGAAGGATTGACTTGTCATTAATGGTTGTATACCCGTGGACATGAAAATATTCTGTAGTGAGAAGAGTACAGCTGCGAGTCTTTAGTGGAGTGACCCGTAGTTAATGAATGTTGATTAACTCGGTAAATGAGTTTAACCGATTAATTTCGTATCGTTTGAGCTTCTAATCTGTAGGTCAATTAGGTCCCCTTACTAGCTCATAACGGGTAAAACAAGGATCAAGTTTTTGGAAAATTTGAAATGTTCAAATTGCTCAAGGGATTATATGTATAATGATACATTATAATATATAGTTAATTCTAATTGAAACTATATATTATGAGAGAAATTATTTGAATGAGATTCAAATAAAATTAATATAAATATGATTCATATTAAAACTATAGGTTAAAAAATAATGTGCATAAGATGTACATTACGATTATAGGTTATACGAGAGAAATGCTATAGAATATGATTCTATCTATTGTAATAAATAATTAAGTGTTAATTATTTATTTGATTATATATATTAATTAATTATTAATTAGATTAATAATTAATAATTATTTATTAATTAATATGATTAATTAAATATATATATATATATATATATATATTAATTATTATTATTAATTAATAATATTAATATATAAATTAATATTTAACTCCCCTGCAAAATTTCAGAGGAATGGTCAGTTAAGCGACGTGTGGTCTCCCCACGTCACTGGTTTTGTTATTGGGTTTTGCAGTTTTGCAAAACAGAGCAGTGGATAACAAAAGTAGCTCCCATAATTTCTCTTGATACGAAAAAACTCTCTCTTCAATTTCTCTCTCACGTTCCAAACGAATTGCTCGCACAAGCGTATTCCAGGTACCTAGAGGATAGCACGAAAGGTCTTTTGGTGGTGTTCGTTGGTTAATCCATTGAAGAAACGTTCTCTAAAGGTAAAACAACTTTTCCCCTGTGTTTTCATTTTTGCACACCTTTGATTTTGTTTCTCAAAATTGACGAACAAAGTTCCGCTTCCGCTCCAAGATTCACATCCCATCAATAATGTTGTAGGTTTAGTTTGCGATTTTAAAGTAAAAAATCATGGAAGATTTCAGTACCTTTTTATGGCTTTGTCGTCTTCGATCGATGGCTGGGAATATTGTTGGCATGTTATTTTAGTTGATGAAACTTCAATGAAGAATAAGTACGATGACACTTTGTTATCAGCTTGCACTTTAGACGCAAATGATCAGATATTCCCTTTGGCATTTTGTGTTGTTGATTCTGAGAATGACGCTTCATGGGTTTGGTTTTTTGAATAGCTAAAACCATGTATAAGTGCTCATCAAGACCTTGTAATTGTCTCCGATCGGCACAAGAGTATAGTAAAATCAGCTGAGAAGGTTTTCACTACTGCTTGCCACTGCATATGCGCGTACCATCTCTTCAAGAATTTAAAGTTGAAGTACAAGGAGAAAGTTTCTGATAAATTATTCTTTTCATGTGCCAAAGCATATATAATGTTGAGGATTTTGAACATAACATGCACCTTTTAGATTCTATTGTACGAGGCATACGTGAGGAGTTGTTGGGCATATATTTCTCTAAATGGTCATGTGCTTATTCTCCTTTGTCAAGATACAATTTTATGACAACCAACATTTCAGAAAGTCTAAATACTGCCATGAAAGATGCAATGGAATTACCAATTACTTCCATGTTAGAAGTCGTGCGGATGATGTTGTATAGGTGGTTCTATGAGCGTAAAAACGATGCTGATTTTCAAATTACTAAATTCACGAAAAGTGTTGAAAGTAAGTTAAGAGAACAAGTTTCAACTGGTCGTACAATGCAAGTAAGTTTTCATAAGCATCATTACATTAAATTTATTAATACCCATGATTTATTAGTACATGTTTTCTGTTTAATTAATTTAGTAGATGTATATGTTTGGACTCTTAAATAATAAATAACTGATGTTTGTTATCTTTCAAATTTCTTTTAGGTTTATGCTGTCAATAACGATATTTATCAGGTAATTGCTAATCATAGACAGTTTAAGGTAATACTTCAGAAAAGAAGCTGTTCTTGTCGTAACTAGGATATTGTTAAAATATCTTGTTCACATGCATGCGCTGTAATGACTCACAAGCATTTACCTACAAAGGTTATGTCTGCTCCTACTATTCGAACAACTATTTACGTTCCACGTATAGTGGAAGTACACACCCATTAGGTCATTAGTCAAGTTGGAATATCCCAGAAAATGTGGAGATTATAAAGATATTGCCGCCCAATGTGAAACGTCTTGCTGGTAGATCAAAGAAGTTGAGGATTCCATCAGCATTGAAATTTAAAAAATGTGTTAAATGCAGTCGTTGTGGAAGATATGGTCACAACAGGAAGTCGTGCAAATTTTCCCTTATGCAATAGTTAGACATTGATTTATATGTTTTTTCTTGCTTATTGTATTTTTTGGACTTTAAACAATTTCATATTACTGTTTTTAAATTCAGTTCTATGCTATTTCTATTCCATGTCAAACTACAATTTATATATTATTACATTTTAATATACTGGTACTTAAGTTGACAACTACATGTTGATATATTCCTGTATAAACACTATAAGATATATCTCTGGACAACCATTGGAGATATTGATAGTCAAGTAATTTCATAATTTCATAAGTTAACAACTACATGTTGATATTTCCCTTTATAAACACTATAAGATATATACCTGTACAACCATTGGATAAATTGATAGTCAAGTAATTTCATAATTTCATAAGTTGACAAATACATATTGATATATTCCTGTATGAACACTATAAGATATATCCCGGTACAACCATTGGAGACATTAATAGTTAAGTAATTTCATAATTTCATAAGTTGATAACTAGATGTTGATATATCCCTATATGAACACTATAAGATATATCCCGGTACAACCATTGGAGATATTGATAGTTAAGTAATTTCATAATTTCATAAGTTGACAACTACATGTTGATATATCCCTATATGAACAGAATAAGATATATCCCTGTACAACCCTTGGAGATATTGATAGTCAAGTAATTTCATAATTTCATAAGTTTACAACTACATATAGATATATCCCTATATAAACACTATAAGAAATATTCCTGTACAACCATTGTATATATTGATATATCACTCAAGCGTGTCTAAATTTTATCAAATGATTACTAACTTAGTATTCTCCACAAAAGAAGCTTCAGTATATCAAATCTCTGAGTCATATTGAATACATCCAACCAAAAAGTACATAATAACTATCACAAAAATTTGAGTAATGAATTCCATTACATAAAGTCGATACTTAAAGTTGTGATAACAAGTTAGAAGGCATCACCACTCTACGTTTTGTTCGTCTCAATGGTTCAACTTCAAGATCTTTCTTTAATGTATTCATATCTCAATTACCCTCTTTCTTGTTCCTCTCAACTACACATTAATATAACTTTATGTTTCATACAAAATATAGTCTCACATATGTCAAATATCCTTGGGTGGCAGCAATAGAACCAGTGTTAAGATGTTACTTGGTACAACTATATTAATATGTTGATTATACATTATTTCAGTTGCTCACTCCCCACAGACATCGGCAACAATCTTGCTTAAGAATTTAGCTTTATCAAACTTCAATTTTAATAAGCATTTTGTGTATCAAAGAAACAGTTGACATTGTTGAGAATTCATTAGCAGTTTGATCCTAGACTTCAATAATTATATATTAGATGTAACTATCAAAAATCGTATGTCACATCTCACAGACAAAGCAAAATTTGGCTGAATAAACTATAGAACAAACAAAGCTCAAGCAATAAGGCTTATCAAAGTTAGTGGAATCAGATGACAAACAAGCACGAGAAGTTAAAGAATTTGTATACTAACATGACCTGGGTTAAATGACGCCACAACCCAACAGTCACTGACAAAGAATAAAGGTATATACCAGCATATAATTCTCAATATGATATAACTATATCCATATATATGGGTCAGGCTGGACAAAACATTATATTAGTTATCCTGAAATAATAAATCTAATACTTACAGCATGGATGTACATGTCTCCTTTCGAATTAATATCATTTTGGTCGATGTTCTCCTTGTCCTGCACGAATCAAATTATAACAAAGCAACATAGAGTATCGTTGAATGAGCCACTAATCAAGATTAGTACTATCAAAACAATACAAGCAAACCTTTTTTTGGCAAGCCTCTTCTATCCTATCAACCTCATTTAAAAATGTTGTGCATACGAACTCATCTTGTATTAAATCTTCTTCGGTTTCTTTAACTCCGAGTTCCTTGCAAAATGTAAAACGTAGTAAATAGCATTACACATGTCTTGCACAAATTATGAAAATTAAGCATAATTTACACATATACGATGCATTAATTTTAGATACTCACATTATTATGATCTCCATCATTATCACTCTTTGTTGTAACTGCACTTTCCTTTGATAAATCATCCTTTGGTTGATATTCTTCCAAATTTTCTCCATGTTTATCATTGCCCTCATTACCATCATTGTTACAATCCCTTCCACCCGCACTCCCATCACCATCCCCATCCTTTTTTCTGATAACATTTAATCTATCGTTAAACAGTCGTTTAACACTCTCAATCTCAGAAAAGAGTGTATTGATTTTGCAATTCATGTTATCGAGGCTACTTAACACCATTTCTTTAAACTCTTCAAAAAGTGGAGTTATATAGCTTTCATTCGATCGAAAACTCAATGAATTCCTATTCGATGGTTCACCTTCCTCCAAAACTCTTTTTTTACATGTAATCGGTGCATTCTCATCTTCTTCGAACATATTTTCAAACTCGAACTGCATTAAAATTAACATATCAGTAATATAGTCATCCAGGTTTTTTCTTGTTCCAGAATCCTTTATCCTTGCCTTGAATATTGGGTTTAGACATTACTTCGGTGATATTTAATCGTTTCAAAATGGCAGCAACATACCATTTTTTATGATTTCTTTTTATCAAAGAATCATATAAATAATGGATTCTCGCATGATACACTTTTGATCAAATTTGACGTTTGAATTTGAAACTTGCTCGAATTGGATCCTTTCGATTTCTATATCGAACATATACTTACGATGTTGTTTCAACTTATTAATTGGCACTAACCCTAGATCTCTGCCCTTGATAAATGAATCAATACTTTCTACCCGAGCTCCATCATGTACTATTTACATCAAAACCCTCAAAAAATGAGAGCTCGAATGGAACATAACAAACGATGTCGAGTCAAGAGCATCTTCGTTCTTATATAATAAAAAATGGTGGGTGTAAGAATCCACAGTAGATCATGTCCTTCAAGTCGCACGTTGCTTTCTACCACATCGTTTTAAACGAAGTTTTACCATAACCTCTAATTTCTTGGAACTGGTATGTAATTGATTCATTTATTGAATCATGTATAGTCATTGGTTTAATTAGTCCATAGTAATCTATACTCTTATGACATGGGTAGTTTTTGAAAAGTCTCAGGAACAATTCAATTTATTTAAACCCATATTTTATTGTATATATTGGATCAATAACAATTTTTTTGTATGAGTGCAATATGGATTTCGCTATATATAGATATTTTCTATATATATATAGAGAGAGATTTTTTGTTTATAGAAATTAAGAAATAATTAATTACGAATAATGAAGAACCTGCAATTTTAAATTTCTTCATAGAATGGATTCACCAGTTTCACACTTCTGCGAGTACCAAGGACTTATAAGAAATCATTAAAAGATTTAATTGATTGAAAATTTCCTACCTGAATATTATTTGAATAAACTTTTGTAATAAAAAAGAATTTATTATATTTTATTATCATAAATTAATGCATATTCGGATTAACCCATCAGTGATTTGAAACAAATAGATAGATAAAAAAAAATCTCTTGTTTTTTCGTGCAGTATTGGATAAAAAAAGACTGATGTCAGGGAAAATTCGGGTTGGTATTCTTTTTGATAAAATCAAAATCGAAAGATTAGGGAATTACCACATCTATCAGATAGAGTAACCTACTGTCCTTGAAAATAATTATAGATATTTTATTTGAAATAATGAAATATTTCAAGTAATAATTTTAAAAATTTAGGGACCAAAAATCTTTTTCACAAAAATATAAATAAAACGATAAAAATCCATATATATATATATATATATATATATATATATATATTGAAAATAAAACTAATCGCTATTGAAAATAAAGAAATAAATAATACCTCCCCATTCTCGAAAACTCTAATCGCTATATCCCGCCATTCTGGTTGTGATGTAGCCTCCCAGTTTACCATTAGTGGTATTTTAGTAGATATGTGCTTGACATATTTTGTTTCCACTGAAGAAAGCAATGGTATGCATTCGTATGCCTAAATAACCAATGCTCATGGTATTCTAGAGAGTCACATACCCGATGCATCAGGGTTTTCAATCGCTTTCTTTATAGAGTCAATTGTTGAGTTATAGCAAACACGCCCCCACGGGTAGTTCTCAAATTGTTCGGTGTCATCAAGAAGCTTGATATATTCCACCTCAATTCAGACTGCTTGTTGATTTCCCAACAAGAAATTTGACAACAAAAATAATTGTGTCATCTTAACCCTGTCCTTCTTCACCACATCCATTGAATTAAACAAGGTACTTATTGTTGCCCTCTTCACAGGAATTGTTGAAATATTTAGTCAAGAATCTCCCACTCAGTTTTTTGAAGTCTACAGAAAGTAGTTCCTCACATAAGTCCAGTAATAGCCTTAAATTCTTGTAATCCAAAACGAACCACTTTGCTCTCAAAGTTGAAATTAATTCCATCTCCTAGGCAAGGGCTGTATTTTCTCCTAATTATGTGGCTAACTAGTTGTAGTGGATATTTTTTGATCTTTACATCTAAAAGGCTTCCAAAACACGTATTTCTAGATTTTCTTAGATGTTTTTTTGAAAGTACGTCCTTAATATTCTCCAACACTTCTAATTTTGAGTATATTTGAAGTTTGGTTCTATTTAACCACTTATCCCTCGGAAGTAACAATAGAGCCTCCTGAACATGATATAAGCCTAAATGTAATTATGCACATGATATATTGAAAAATAACAATACAGTACATGGATATATAATACATACCCCATACACATCTGCCCGGTTTTGACCAATAAAACTGCCTTTATCATATTTCCCTTTTCTCCTCTTATCTTTACGTCTTGATTTTTTAACATTCTAATTCAATAAAGATTAAGATAATCAATTTAACTTAAAAATGTACTTCTACCAAAAGAAGAAAAAAATTACCATCATCACATTTTTGGTTGTCATATCATCTTGTTTCTTCTTCCCCTTAAATCCTGGCACACCATTCTTTAATTCTTTCAACCTTTCAATTATTGAGATATCATCATCCTGCATTATTCCAAATTCAAATTATACTACTAGTTAAAGAAATTATACTAATAATAAGGTTTTAATACCTCAGATTCCTCTCTCTCTTTCCTTTTCCCTCTTCGATTCACATTATTGAGTATTAATTCTTCTTCTGTTATTTTCTCAATATGAGGTTGATCGGCAGGCACCTGAAGATAACATATTAATATGCATATAATGGCGATTAATTCTGCTAAATATAAAGAATATATACATGATATTCCTCTATCTCTTTCCTTTTCTCTCTTTGATCCTCCACATTATCCACCATTACTTCTTCTGTTATTTCCTCAATAAGAGGTTGATCGGCACGTACCTGAATATAACATATTAATATCCATATAATCGTTATTAAATGTGCTAAATATAAAGAGTATCTATATGTATTACCGCAAAAGAAACAATTTGAGTTCCAACAACTTCATATTCATTTGGAAACTCAACTATAGGATCACATATAGTAACTTCCGTCTTAACTTTTTCATTTAGTTATGGTAAAATGATTATTGGCGAGTACTTCTTATAACGTGGCATATTACCGAACAAATCTTTGTAGAAGGTAGGCTTCAATGGCTGAGCATCCTTTTTTTGTGTGTCTTCCTCAGTGCTATCCTAAGAGCAACCCAATTTAAAACATACAATGTATTTATAACCTATATAGATCTTGAAAATAATATAATGAAATTATTGCTTACCTCTAAGCTAAGATTAATATATAAATGGTCTTTCTTCGACTTGTTGGAAGATTGGTTAAGTAACCTATTACTTCTTATTCTTTCCTTCTGTTTTGGTAGCCCTTTGCACTTGACCATATTAACGTAATTCAACTAATATATATTTACCTAAAACATGTAAAATAGTAAAGGCTCATTCTAGGGCAAACAATCCTAGCTGAAAGCCAATATGAAGTTCTATAAGACGTGATATAAAGTATAACATATTGAAGATACGATATATCCGATATAACATAGACTAAACTTTCTGAGATATAAAATTTATCCGTATGTATTGATGTAAATTAGTAAGATATATATCCAATAGATTTTTAACTTTAAATCGCCATCAATATATATCGAGATACATAAAACTTGAGATATAATATATACCCTTATCTAAACAATATATATCCTCACATATACGTTGTTCAGAACAAACGGATAAAGAAAAATATATTCGTATATACCAATGTAATACTGAAAGTCCTCTGTAAACTAGAGATATATTGTATATCCTAATACCTTTTCCATGGAAAGTGGTCTGTATGCTTGGGTTCTAATTTTTTGAATTGTTTCACTGGTATATATCGAGATACTTTAAACTAGAGATATATTATATTTCCTAATCAATATCAATATATTATATATACTCAAATATACACTATTATAAATGATAGAACCATATAGCAAGAGATAATGAGAACCAAAGAGTAAGAGATTCTGTCCAAAATTGAAACCTAAATTGAGCATAAACAATAAGAACTATATACCTCGATTCTGTGCAAAATTGAAACCTAAATATAGCATAAAATACAAAATAAGGGAAACTGATGAACTGGATTGCTCATGCGATGGAGGCCGGAGATGAAATTTGAACTTACCGTATAATGGAGTCGACGGAGCCGCCGGAGACGAAGGAAGAGCGATGATGTTGCCCTATGAAATGTGATGGAGGCCGCCGGTGAAATCTTCTGCAAAGAAAGGAGAAGCAACCGTCGGAGATAAGCTTCTGACATCGACGAGAAGCTTCAAGAGAGAAAGAACCTGTACGGTCGCAACGGTGAAAGGATATCGACGGAGATGAAGGAGGTTACGAAATTGTGGGGTTTTAGAAATTTCAGTTTTGGATATTTGAATTAGCCTAATTTTAGGGATTTGATATATTTTAATAATTACTTACCAATTTCATATTTTATTAATAATTTAATATTAAGATGGATATATTAGTAATTTTTATTATGGCTACCATCTATTTTGGGAATTATTTTAGACAAAAGTGTAAATTCAAGACCTTTCAATACTTTTATGCAATTATGACTCCTAAATAGACCATCTATGTACTAATCCTTTTTAATTATTTCGATTGTTGCCTGATAGATAATTGTGTCGATCTTTTGTGAATAATTTGATTTCCATATAAAATGGAAGAAATGTATTTAATAATAATTCAATAAGTTAAATTTGTTTTTTAAAAAACAGTATATAATAAATTGAACCTTAATTAAAGAAGAATCTCTTTCTAAACAACTTTTTTTTATGTCTAGAGGGACGACTTTGATCTTCATGTGATTTAATAAGAACTTTTGTTGTTGACATTAATACTCCTCTTGATAATGCAACATAAAGTTGTCCATGTGAAATTACATGTTGAGGAAGATATATTCCAACATTCAGAATTGTCTGTCCTTGTGCTTTGTTTATCGTCATGGCAAAACATAATCGTATAGGAAATTGATTCCTTTTGAATTTGAATAGATACCCTTCACATCATTACGTGGACTTAATGAAATTCATGGGATGAAGACTTGTTTCCCTACATGTTTTCCAATTGCTACTTCGGCACGTATAATATTTCTTCCAAATGATAGACATATCATTCTTGTTTCATTGCACAATCCATTTGATGGGTCTAAATTTTTCAATAACATAATAGAACAAAGTAAGTTTTGTGTGGAAGTATTCCATTTCCAGACTTATTTCTCCTAAAACAGAATAGATAAATTTTTAATTTAATAATTTCTTTTTATGTTAGTTATATTTTGTATTTATAAAACTTACCTTCATACATGTCTACTTTAAAATTGGATGGCCAAATTATTGATTTTTCATAAATTAACTCTTCTGATTTCGATCCTTCATTAGTTGCCAAATCATTCCTCATATATTAATTAGCTGTCGCAACGTCATCGTGATGCGGAGCGACTGAAATCATCCCCTGAAAGGTCTCTTTTGAGATAAGGGTTTGGAGTCGCCACCAATCATCTACAAGGTGTGATTGGTCACCTATTCAAAAAAACTTGGTCTACGAAAACAAAATTTTTGGTTTGAGAGTCGACTCAGCATAGGGAAGGTGTTAGCACCCTACGACATCCGTTTGAAAACGATATCACATTTTATCATAAATTATCTTATTATTTTATTTGGTCTAAGAAAAAAATATTTTTGTGTTTTGATTGATATGAATTAATAGGTATGAGTGGCACGAAGACCATTAGAAAAATTTTGACACCTCGAGAATACTGTTGAATTGGAAGGAATAAGTTCGGCAGCGGATCACGAAATCTTGGCGATCTTCTCTATCTAATGAATGGGAGTCCACTTTGAAATCGTTCTATTCAGCGGGCGTGGTTATTGGCAAGAACTTATTGAATCCATCGAAACGTGAATTCCCAACCATTTATGCATTGGAGAGACCGTTTCCTATTTTGGGGTAGTTGCTGAACCATACCACATAGTTCCAGCAACAACAAAAGCTGCAAAAAAGACAGCTTCCGTTTCATCGATTTTTTCCGGATCCTCCTTTTGAGCCTCCAAAGATAAAGGTACATGAACAGTCATTTGATCCCCATCAAAGTCTGCATTGAATCCCTTACAAACTAATGGATGTAAACAAATAGCATGAAGGTTCCAATTCTCGTCATTGAAGTTTTTGAAATAATTATTTGGCAAAAAAAATAATAAATAAATAAAAAGTAAATATTATTTTAAAGCAAATTAAGACTTGAACATGTGACATGAACATAGACACTCAAACCACTTACTAATGTGCCAACACTCAAGCCTTTTAGTTTTAAACCAATTAAAATATAAACATTTAATACAAAGTAAAAGAACAATCACTTGATCATAGTACAATTTATTTGTCAAAACTAACCACATCAGTTTAGAAATTCAAGTTAATTAATAAACAAATATAAACATACAATAAAGCATCTAAAAGTAGTTAAGATCAAGCAAATAGCAACCACCCCATATCAATTTAGGAAACAGATACTCAAAATATGATCAAACTACGTACAAAATAAAAAAAATATAAACATACAATAAAGAATCTAAAAGTAGTAAGATAAAGCAAATCGTAACCACTCTATATCAATTTAGGAAATAGATACTCAAATGATTATATACAAAACTAACATCAATTTAGAAATCTAAAATTAGTTAAGATAATGAAAAGAACAATAAGATTAATAAATAATTTTTTTTTTTTGTGATTTGAAGAATTGTTTCTCTTACAATTTTGAATAGGTCTTCTGTTCATCTCAAGAGACTGAAGATTTTAATATTTAATTTTTCTGTTTTAGTTGAAGTAGTGATGAAAACTGAATGACCATCTTTTGGGTTGAATGTTTTCAGAATTGGTTGGAATATATTTCCATTTAAATCAATAGGACTTGTTTTTAATTGACAAAAAAATATATAAACATAAAATAAGAAATCCAAAAGATCATGAAAACAACAATCAAGTGGGATAAATACAAATATTAAATACAATTTTATAGGAATAATTAAGAGAAAACAACAATCATTCAATGTCAGTTTATAAAAAAGAATACTCATAATATGATAACAGTACAATAATTCACAGAAATTTATAAAACATAACCCTCAGAATTCACATCAATTTTTATACTTTACTTCTTCATCGACTAAAATTAATTTTTGTATTCGCAAATTTTGGTTTTGACATGCTTCAATGTTTCCCTTACGAAGAACCAAAACTTTTAATTTCCACTATTTTTGGAAAGGTATGAGTTTTTTTATACATATATATAAAAGAAAAAATTTTCGTAGACATTTTGGGAGAGCGAAGATATGAGTTCTTTAACTTCCACCATTTCCTTTTATAAATGGTTTGTAAAAGAATAACAGTCATACTTTTTGATCAATCACACCGAACTGCTTCTCTAAACAAACACCTCATTCAAATAATAGTATCCCGTAGAAGAGGTACGTAGAAGAGTATATAATGTAGATGAAGGGTAAATTGGGTATATCTTAAAAAGTTGGGGGCAAAATGGGAAGCTAAAAATTCTCCTCTTTTTGGAAGGTATGAGTTCTTTGATAAAAGAAGAGATTTTCGTAGACATTTTGAGAGAAATAAGATATGAGTTCTTTAATTTCCACTCTTTCCTTTTATAAATGGTTTGTAAAAGAAGAACAATCATACATTTTGATCAATCACACCAAACTGCTTCTCTAACACACTGCTTCTCTAAACAGACACCTCATTCAAATAATAACATCCTGATGAAGGCTAAATTGGGTATATCTTAAAAAGTTAGGGGCAAAATGGGGAGGTAAAGATTCTCCTCCATAGCCCCTTTTAGATATAGTATAGATATAGACTAGTTACATTCACAGGTTTTTGGGCTAGTAGCCTTTTCCATAGGCCCACTATAAAATATGTCCTCACCCTCAAAACTTATGGTTTCTAAACATTTTCTGACATCACCCTCAATGCCAAATTACTCATTTGCCCCTCCAATACTACCCACTATACAAAATATTCAAATATTTTTCCGTCGCGTTTTTTCATTTGAAAATCTTTTTCCTATTCTCTCTCTTCCATCATCTTCTCTCTCTGTGTGTCTCATATCCCCCCATTTTATCGAAGTACCATCATCTTCTCCCTTGCTGGGTTTCTAGATGTACGTTTGATTCGTCGTCCCTTTTTTAATTTTCATGGTATTAGCCCGATTTACAAGTGTTCGATTGTCGGTATTTGTAATAAATACTCTTGTTTACTTTACTTTCAATAATCATTTTTGGAGTTCTCGTGTGTTATATCTCAATAAATTATGTTATGGGTCCGGTTTGAGATTAAGTTCTTCACTGCTGTTCAATACTTCCACTCACTTGTATTTTGAGCATTTTATCGCGAAGGAAGATGATGAGGTCTTAGGGTTCAGCGTGAGCAGACACGTACTTAGAGAGAAAGCTTACAGAGAAGAGACGATAAGCGAGTACGAGTACGAGAGCCGGAAGAAGCGAAGGCAGATAGAGCGAGGGCAACTAGAGCGAGGGAGAGAGCCAGTGCGAGAGCGAGAGCTAGAGAGAACGAGATTGAGAATTAGAGGTGTACTTTTTTACATCTATATTTTTAGTGAGAAAATGTTGTACATATACACTCCACACTAATCCCCTTTCCCTTCGTTCTTTATTGTTTTTAGCCTTATTATAAATTAGAAAAGAGAAGTAATGAAAGTAGATTCAACTGGAGTCAACACAGGACTCCGATTGAATTAATTAAAAAGTTAGAAAGGAATGGAAATGTAATTTGATGGCTAGGGCAACAATATGAATGTGGAGATAGTAGATTTGACAAAATACATAAAATATAACAATATTGTGGTTGGAAAAAGAAACATATTGCTATGGCGACAATTCCCCCAAAGCGTGCAAACGAGCCTCCAATGCTGCTGCTCTATCTTGGTGTTGTTTGTTCTCTTCCTTCAACCTGTCTGCCCATGCACGTGACTTGCTCGCCATCCTTTCAAATGTATGATGTATGTTCTAGGTCGATGTACATATTCCTTGTCTTTCAATGACTTCTCTTCTCCTCCTGCAACTCAACCCACGTTTGATCTCAATGTGGACTTCCCCCTTCTGGATACGCTATGGGTACTCTCAGTGGCGGATCTAGAAATTTTGTTCGGGGGGCTTTATATTAATTTAACAAGTAATTCTTTGAAGTAAAAAAAAAAGTAATTCAAAAAATCATAAATGAAATGAACTATAATTTAATACATCACAAGTGTCCTCTACGAGTTTTCATATTATGAAATCGTTGCATAATAACTTCATTATCTATCTTATCAAATAAATCTTTCTCAATGTATGTGATAAGATTATCATTCATCCACTGATCTTTCATCTGATTAAGCAACTGAGTCTTTTCAATAATCATAGCAGAAAATGTTCTTTCCATGATAGCTGTTGCAACTGGTAAGACTAATACCAATGTGAGCAACTGATAAACTAATGGATAGACTTTATCTTTAGCTGTCATCACCATGTTTAGTGCAAGATCATTAATATTTGTTAGATCAACAAAAATAGTATCTGAACGCATATCAATGATGTAATTTTGAAGCTGGTCCTCAAGAATAACAAGATCAGTAGTTGAAAAATCTCTAGGATAAAAATGGGCGAGATGAATAAGTTTTTGTCTTTCAAAAGCAGCAAATGAGTTTCTCGGATTCATGCATGTTACACAAAGAAGTAGATCTGTCTTGTTTCGGTAAAATGATTGTTCAGCTCTTGAAGTTGCATATCAATGACCGTGTAAAAAGCCTCGAAAATGTAATGGTGCATATTTGTAATTCGTTGAGATTTTCTTCTTTTCCTCACTCGAATCGAAAACATAACATCCATCTCAAGCATTTCAATATCATGCTTATCCCAAAAATTAGAAACTTGATCTAGCATTGAATCGCAACATGATTCTCTCATTGTTTGTAATATTTCTTTACAAATCCTGACCAAATTCATTGAATTCACGATATTTTGATATTTTCTCTGCAATGCTTAAGACAATTTATTTGTGATTCCCGATATACCTTTCATAAGATGCACATGAAAAATGAAATCAAATGTGTTAAATCAAATTTATTAGAACCTTTGCTTCATATTTTTGTTCAGAAGTTGGCTCATCCTTTACAATTGTCTCGAGTATTTCACCAATTGATGAAAACATTGCAATAAAGCTTACTAGAGTATTGTAATGTTAGCCCCATCGTGTATCTCCTGGTTGTTTAATCATTGTTTCTTGATTTAGTCCTCGCTCACTTTTATCTCACCATTATCTAAAGCTTCAAGAGTTATAACATTATATTTTCTCTTAAAATATCTCGACGTTTTGCTGATGCATGCCCCAATAACATTTACCATATTTGCAACTAACAAAAGAAGACCACTGATCTCTACATGATTTTTTCCAACATCTACCAAAGCTAATTGGAGTTGATGAGAAAAACAATGAATGTAAAATGTGATGGGATGTGAACCCCGGAGCGGAAGCGGATCTTTGTTCATCAATTTTTTAGAAAACAAAATCAAACATCTAATAACGAAAATACAGGGGAAATAACTTTTCTTTTACCTTTGAAAAACTCTTCTTCAATGATTTAATCTCCCGAACAACACCAAATGGTCTTCCGTGCTATCCTCTAGGTACCGAGATCGAGCTTGTGGGAACAATTCGTTTGGAATGAGATGGAGTGATCAAAGTGAGAGCTTGAGTGAGATGCTGGGAATACCTTTTCTGTGTTGCAGAACCAACTGCAAAGAGCGAGAAAAGAATATGATATGGGGTAACTCTCCACGTCATAAGTAACTTCCCTTGTATTTTTGTAGGGGAGTGTTTTATTATTAATATAATAATATTATTAATTAATAATAATCAATATATATATATAAACTATATAAATAATTAACACTTAATTATTTATTATCAAAATAGAATCATATTCTAAAGCATTTCTCTCATATAAACTATAGTTGTAATGTATATCTTATATATATTATTTTTAACTTATAGTTTTAATATGAATCATATTCATATTAACTTTATTTGAATCTCATTCAAATAATTTCTCTCATAATATATAGTTTCAATTAGAATTAACTATATATTATAATGTATCAATATACATATAATCCTTTGAGTAATTTTGAACAGTTCAAAATTTTCCAAAAACTTGATCCTCGTTTTACCCGTTATGAGCTAGCAAGTGGACCTAATGGACCTACAGATCAGAAGCTCCAACGATACGAGATTAATCGGTCAAACTCATTGACCGAGTTAATTAACATTCGTTAACTATGGGTCATTCCACTAAAGACCCGCAGCTGCACTCTACTCACTGCAGAATGTTTTCGTGTCCACGGATATACGACCATTAATGACAAGTCAATCCTTCACGAGTGTTCGAAACCACAGTTTGGTCAAATTACCGTTTTACCCTATGTTACATCTTGCTCCTTAAATACCACTGCTCCTCTAATGAACAACTCGATTATGGTACGACCAATAACCGGAAGTCCCTCTCGGCCCAATAAGAGGGTGGAGCCCCTTGTTCAAGTCCCGGAGTCAGCATTTAAAAGAACACTCATCTACTCCCCTAAAGTCGGGGAGAAGTGAATTCCATCTTGTGAAGTTATGTTCCCAGCTCTCCACTTGGTCTCGTCCCCAAAATGGTAGGAATATTGAGTCGGTAACTAGGGCCACTCTTACCCATACAGATCAAAGGACGAGCTCTCACGGGCAGAAGTCCATAACTCACTTAGGATTGAGAATGAGTTGTCTGGTCATCTTATGAAATAGCAATCTGTTAGTCAATGGCGTTACATTTTCGCAGTCCGGTCTTATACAAACTCATTGTATAGGATACCCCCACTCGCATATTTCCACACGAACGACCTGCATCGAGTCGTCTGTAACATTTACAGAGTGTGCCGTATCAATAGTGTTGTCAGAATAAGGTACTCAGCCTTATCCATATACTATAGAACGTTTAGGTTATTCACGGGATATTATCCACTCGTATATCAGGGGTATATCAAATATATACCTAGTATATCAAATATATACCCAGTATATATACTGTCCCGGTTACATAAAAATAACCTTGGATGTTTAGTTTATTGAATTTTGGACAATGCAATGCTATGAATTCAACAACAAATTTATTGAATAAAACTTTATTGAATATATATTTGTTTCTACATAAATACAAACTACGAGCTTAGGGCAACACACCCAACAAAATGCACATTAATTTTTTTCTCAAAATTAATGCTTTCAATCCATTAAATTCACCTTGCAGATTGCTTGCTCCATTATATCTTTGTCCTCACAAACTAGCAATGCTTAACCCATGTTTAGAAAAGAATCCTTCAATAGCTTCCTTAAACGACATAGAATTTGTAGTAGTAACATGTACAATACCAGCAAACCGTTCAATCACATGTCCTTTGTCTACATATCTCAAGCAATTGACATTTGCTCTTTCGAAGATATATTCTTTGACTCATCAATCAAAATTGAAAAGAACTTATCAGTAATATCTCTTATGGTTGCATCAACAATTTCTACTGCAATACAATTCCCAACATCTTTTTGTATTTCTGGAGCAATTAGTTTCAAATTTGCAGGAGCATTTCTCAAAGCAACATCTTCAATATCTTTATTGTGGTTGCATAGCCACCGTAGGAGTTCAAGAAAATTCCTTTGATTTTTTGAATCTTAATTTTCATCATGCCCACGAAATGGAAGCCCTTGTTGTAACATAAAGTGAGCACAATCAATTGATGCACCTAATCGAGTTCGATAATCAATTCTTGCTCGGTCAGACATCTTACTAAAAAAATGTTTCGATGTGTTGTTTTTGCTTCAAAAGAGCTTCACATTTACACCAGGCTTGGTTATGCGCACTATTTGGTCCTTCAACATGAGTTTGTAATTTCTCTTTTTTCTTCCAATTTGAAAATCCTTCCCCAACAAAATGGTCACCTCCTGATTGTTCTCCAACTTCTGGCTTGAATAAATAGTGGCTTGAATAAATAGCAACATAAACAAAAGACAGCATCTTTCGAAATACTATATTCCAACCAGTTAGAATATTCAGTAAACCAGACTGGATTAAACCGTTTTGATTGTGACCCAAATTTATTCAATGGAAAAGTGTGATTTTGAGGCTGGCAAGGTTTTTTTTTTTGTCAAATATGCTCTACGAACTTGGTCCTGAATATTACAATTGTAATCAAGTATTCTAGTTCTTAAACCAGGATCTACCGATAATTCTTCTAAATTTACTTCTGTAAAATTTCTATCATAACTACTAATACTTTTCTTCAATGGAGATGATGACCCAGTAGATTTTCTTTTATGTATATCTAAATTTAGATTTCTAATTAAATATACAAGAACATTAATAAAAATAAAATAAAAAGCAAAAACATAAAATAATAATGATAATAATTATATGTTTAAAGGCAGTTAAAAGTTGAAACATGATAATCTTATATTCTAACCCCAATTTTTACCAACTATTAAATTTAAAATAACCTCAAATCCATATCATATATGATGTAAAGTTAAGAAAATGTACCTTAGACAATTAATTTCCAAATAGTTAGCTTCCTTTAAGTTTGGCGACTGCAAAATAAAAATTAAAAAATAATATCAATAAAAACAATAGAATCTCGAAACTGATGATTTGAAGAAGAAATAAGATGGATCAATACAATAATAAATAGAAAACATATTACATATGTGTAACTACAACGTATAAATTGAAAGAAGAAAGGTTGACCTTGAAATTGCCAACAACAATTGGTTTAAAAAGACGACAATGATGTATCAATTAAAAGAATGTCTTGTAGGTTCAAAAGAATAGATGATGAATACACCATCTAAAATTAGGGTTTAACTATTCTAGTAATATATATATATATATATATATATATATATATATATATATATATATTGGTTTAAATATTCTACTAATTTATAGATATTTTTGCGTTTTTTAAAATTTGTCATATTTGTTTGGAAAATCATGTGTGTTTTCCAATTCTTTTAGTTTTTTAATCTGATTTGCAGATAAATTTGGTAATAAATACATAATTTTCGCCAAAATCTGGTAACAAATATATAAAAAAAAAGAAAAGAAAAAGGATGAAGCTCGATTTGAACACTAGACACATTAGAGCCATTAGAGGGGCTTGGGATCACAGAGACCACTATGACAATAAATTTTTTGATATTTATTAGTTGATCTGTATATATTAATGATATATTATATGAACTTCACCCCCGGGCCCTTAATAAATCCTCCTCTGGGTATTCTCACTCCACTCGTATCCTAAGATATTTTGTACATGTACTTTCGACAAACAGTAGAATATGAAGGAAGATATATATTACAAATGATAAAATCGGTGATATATATAAGACGAAGCGTCACTCAATATTCGTTGAAGTTGGTTGGTGAGCATTAATTCGGCGTGATTATGTGGGACGTTTTCGAAGTGTATTTATTTGGTTATGTGCTAAAGTAATCGTGGGGTCGTGGATGGGGAAGAGCGAGAAGGCAAGAGCGAGAGCGTGAGCGTGAGCTACAACGAGGGCGAGATAGATCGAGAGCCAAGGCATGCCTCCCATTGTTGTTATTTCTTTTGGTTTGTTAAAGAATGATTTGTTTCATTATATTTCTACGAGTGTGTTTGAATGTTCAGTGAACGCAATAATGATTTTTGGATTTGAAATCCAAAAGTCAACATGTATGAAAGAAAGTTGTACTTTACTACACAAGAAAAATACATATAAAGTTAATGAAATCTAGGTGACAGTGCCCCCATTTCCCTCAAACGTGACTGAAATGCTTTAACTCTATCCTGTAGTTCCCGCTTCTCTTCCTCGCACCGTCTGCTCGTTCCCTAATTTCCTCTACAAGATTTTCCAAATACTTAATCCGACCATCTTTCATTCGCAAGTGAGACTGTGCTGAGTATAACAATTGCCTGTTCTTGCGATGTTGTTTTCTATCATCTTCCAACTTAGCCCTAGTTGTATCTTTGTATGAGCTTTCCCCTTGTGATTTTGACATTCTATTTGCATAAGTAACCTCGTAAGACATTGATAGTGTAATGCGCAGAAGAATCCAATGAGTGGAGTATAGAAGAGAGTTGATAGGCGTATAAGTAATATAGGGTTGAAAAAGACATGAAAATTAGATTCCTTGATTGTTGTTAGATGAACATTAACTGTTACATTTATTGAATGCATGAGGAAGGCAAACAGACACATAGAGCATGCATACATTCATTGGGAAGGCAAACAGACACATAAAGCGAGTGCATCGAGGAAGATAGACGAGCGAGAGCGAAAATATGAGCGAGAACGTGAGCGAAAACATGAATGAGAATGAGAACAACAACGAGAAAACCTATGTGTTGAAATGGAGCAGAATATAATGAATTATTCAAAATAAACTTTCTTCATTTCAATAAAGCCTGTGTAGTACATTAATTCATTTAGAGTGATCCAACACGAACACGCGTGACTGCAACTCCGTTACTCTCTCTTCCAGACGTAGTCTGACGCCGCGCTCTTCGTTAAGCAACCTTTCCAGTAAATCTCTCGTCCTCTCCATCCCCTTTAATATGTTTTTCATGTTTTTGAGATCGTGCTACATTACACGAAGCTCTCCCTTCAGCTCTTATATTTCCTGACGTGCCCGTTGAAGTGCAACTTGTGTAGAGTCAAGAAGTTGATTTTCTCCAACCGAAGAAGATGTATGGTTATTCTTGGCACTTGTTGCCTCGTTAGACGACCTTCCCGACATATTGTATGATGCTGGACGATTATTATTAAATGGGTTGTTGTTTATATTGTGATGCCAGAACATTATAAAGGAAGTGGCGTAGATGGGTGTGACGGTTGGGTTCTGCACGTGCATTGGGAATCTGAGAAGTCGTGATTTTGTTGGAAATACGACATGGATGAGTAATGACGACCGCATTAGAGACCGAGATCGAGAGCGAAAGGGAGGACGATTATTATCATTATTTATTTTTTTCATTGCTTTTTTTTTGGCTCATTTTATTACTTAGGTGTTTAACTAGTTTATGTCTATAGTTAAGTATCTATATTGCAAGATACGACTTTTACGGAAGTAATAGTTCATTGCATGCCAGCGCTGATATGATGACAAAAATATATGAAGATGATTACATATTACAAATTTTCCAAAAATATATGGTTGGAGACATGATGAATTAGTCGCTTCCAACTATTTGCCTCTAACAGCGAATTGGATTTCCAACAACATGCAGCGATCTAGTAGCTTCATATGTCGTTCCTGCAGATCGTCGAGATGGACCTTGAGCTCATCCGACATAATCTGTAAGTAGGTATTAGTGCAGTCCAACCTGATACTTCGGTCGATGTATTCATTGAGTTCACCAAGCATTCAAGAAAGTCTTGATTTGATGGACGACAACTCAGTTAGAATTTCCTCTTTGAAACTGCATGCATTGGTCGTTGGGGCGTAAAATTTGTTCGCCATTCTATTATTCCAATAAATTTCGTGTGTTCAGCCTTGCATACTGTATTGGTGTATATATACATAAAGGAGGTCCCATTTATTACGTACATGGATAGGTAGGTATGGCTTAATGGGACGATGAGACTCAAAACTACTTCAATAAACCCAATTAAATGGCGCAATTAAACGATCGAAACTATCAAGTCACTTGTCTCGTCAATTGGATGAGAACGAGAGCGATACCTAGAGTGAGACTGAGAATGATAAGGTGAGTGCGAGTAAGTGAGAATGCAACTGACAACTTGACCGTGAACGAGAACGAGAGCAAGAGATATTGCAGTACCATATATAAATGTATTCCTGTATTACATCAGAATTGCATGGAAATAATAAATGCACATGGAGACATCAATGACTTATACAGTTGGGTTTCCATAGCCCAGATTTTGGTCTTCTTGAGTGGAACTTACGCCAGTTACGGTATTATCCCCTGGCTTTTCATCACATGTCTGGGTTGTTATTGGGTTGGAATATGTTATTCTGTTGTGACCCGTGTTCCCACACCGACTGCACTTGTTTATACAAATTCGCTAGCCAGCTGATTGATGGGACGTTAATACCGCAGTGGAATTGGAGACCTTATTCTTGAATTTTTTACGAACAAAAACCACAAATGCAAAAATGAAAAAAAAAACAGCGAAAAGAACAACTCACTTTTGAAGAACTTTTCTTCAAGAAATCACAAACGAACACCACCACCAAATCTTCTAGACTATTCTCTGGGTACGGAGGACTGCTTGTGGAAGCACCGGTATATGAAATCATAGGGAATTCTTTCGAACTTGTTTTGAGAGAGATGAAGGAAAAGTGCAACGCTTGGGGAAGTTAAAATGTCTCTGTTTTTGCAGAACAATTGCAAAACAGAAAACCTGGATGACGTGGGGTAACTCCCTACGTCATAACCAAGTTCCCACTCCCCTGCATGGGAGTGTTTTTAATTAAATAAATTAATATAATAATAATAATAATAAATATATCTATATATATATATATACACGAACTAAATAAATAATTAACACTTAATTATTTATTACCAAAACAGAATCATATTCTAAAACATTTCTCTCGTATAATGTATTGTTGTAATGTAAATCTTATGCATATTATTTTTATCCTATAGTTTTCATATGAATCTAATTTATATTAATTATTTGAATTCTATTCAAACATTTCTCTCATAATATATAGTATTAATTTTGAATCTTTATCCAAAATTAATATATATTATATATAATGTATCAATATACAATATATATATTCCCTTATATAATTTGAACATTTCAAATTATTTCATAATTCTTTATTCTTGTTTTACCCGTTGTGAGCTAGTAAGGGAACCTTATGGACCTACAGATCAAAAGCTCCAACGTTACGAGATTAATTGGTCAAACTCATTAATCGAGTTAATCAACATTTGTTAGCTACGGATCACTCCACTAAAGATCCATAGTTGCACTCTTCTCACTACATAATATTTTCGTGTCCACGAATATACAACCATTAATGACCAGTCAATGCTTCACAAGTGCTCGTAACTCAAGCTGTGACAAATTACCGTTTTACCCCTAAGTTACATCTTACTCCTTAAATACCACTGATCCTCAAATGAACAATCCGATTATGGTCCGACTAATAACCGAAAGTCCCTCTCGGGCCAATAAGAGGGTGGGGCGCCTTCTTCAAGTCCCGGAGTTATGTTTCCAGTTTCCCACTCTGTCTCGTTCCCAAAATGTTAGGAATGTTGAGTTGTCGACTTAAGCTACTCTCACCCATACAGATCAAAGGACGAGCCCTCACGGGCAAGAGTCCATAACTCACTCAAGATTGAGAATGAGTTGCTTGGTCATCCTATGAAATAGCAATCTGTTAGTCAACAGCCTAACATCTAAAGAAAAGCTATTTCACGGTTCGGTCTTATACAAACTCATTGTATAGGATACCCCCACTCGCATGTCTTCATACGAACAACCTGGATTGGGTCATTTGTAACATTTACAAAGGTATTCGTATCTATAGTGTTGCCAAGATAAGGTACTCAGCCTTATCCATAAACTATAAACCCTTTAGGTTATTCTCAAGATATTATTCAGTTTTTTATCGAGGGCATATCAAATATATATTGTCTCGGTTTCATGATAATAACCTTGGATGTTTAATTTACTAAATTTGGACAATGCAATGTTATAAATTCAACAACAAATTGATTGAATATGAGTTGATTGAATATAGATTTGTTTTTACATAATTATAAACTACGAGTGTAGGGCAACACACACAACACAAATGAGATTCTTTTGGTACGCCGACAACCTACTCGTGGAACGTAACCCGATGGATGGATGGTCCTGGATTCGAAATCATCAGGGTGCTTCCATTCGTACATGTGGCCGACGGGCATGATTGGCTCAGTGTATGAGGTAATAAGGGAATCCACCAGCATCAATTAGGGGTATTAATGTTCTTCGTTCTTGCTGCTGCTATAGCGTGTGAGCATGAGATTTATAGAGGGTTAAATTCCTTGCATGGGACGTGCATTCAAATTTACTATGCCATTCAAAAGCCCATCTTCAACATGGAACCTACACCAGCCATTTGTTCAACTTTATATGTATGCGACTTCTAAAACAACTGTGCAAGAAGATCTCAACGTATTCAGGATAGTTTCACCTTTCGTGGAACCAGCGCTAGAGCATATCCCGTATATACCCAAGTACCAAAGTGACGGGCAATTCCCTGGCTTCTCTCAATATAGAATTCATAGTCTCCACGTTGTTGGTTGTCATGTTGATGTATCTTCATTTAACCTGGTAGCAATGGGCCCACCGTTCAGCCCAATCTCCTGTAAGTATTTGGCCATAGGAGCACTTGCTTACCGAACAAGTTGGTCCCACTAGTACCTGAACTGTGAGTTGTGGAATACGTACTTGACTTCGAAAACAACTTCGTAACGGTATCATTCTTGAACCGAGACCTTAGGTTCATCGATAGATGGTACGTGCACATCCCATAAAACGTTTTGGGGAATATCGCGCGAACCGCATTTACTATACTAATTTTATAGTAAGAGATTATAACTAAGTCATATGATTCCCCAATCACGTTCTTTAGATTCGCCATGAACCATTTCCACGAAGCGTCGTACTCCTTGTCTACAATCGCAAAGGTTACTGGACAAATCTGGTAGTTGCCGTCCATGGCTATCCCAATCAAGAGCAAGCCTTTTTGAACTTCCCCTTCAAGTGCGTCCCGTCCACTTGCCCACTTGCCTCTTCTGTTGGGTGATGTGGTGTACAGGCCACTCGATCATCCGAAGATTTGGCCGACATTGGAACAACCCACATAAGTGCGCAAGCGACGGTATGGTTTGACGTAGTGGATAAAGATGTTAAAAAAGCTCGCTGCCGGTAAGTGATGCGGGATGGAGTCATACACCGGTATTTCTCCAAGTGCAAATCGTACGCCAGGAGAATCCAACGGTCAACAATGTGGTGTATACCGTACACGAAATCAACCTCATGTCAGGTACGAAGGTTTCACTCAGGTCGAGCACAAGGTTGATAAGTTCCCGCTTTTGGTTCCATGTCAATAGCTTAATCAAGAGCATCTTACCCTTAATTTCTTTGTATACTCCTTCCCGCCAACTTAGGATATGCGGAACACGGATAGATTACATACAGAATAGCATAAATGAGGTGTGCGGTCAATGTGTGGGAGAGGGGGGCAATGCAAACGTACCATCTGGTTCAAGTCCAACACGGCGAACTTGTGAGCACAAAGGTCCAGACGCCTCGAATAGCTTTCGAGATGATCGAATGATGTACGTCAACATGTGTGCCATCAGTTTTCAACAAAGTAGGTGCTTTTGACATCTTGGTGTGTATGGTTGATCGGCTATTGACAGGTCGGTCGGGCATGGACTGTGCGCAATCTGTGCTTGATATGGTGGGTTCAACGGTCGGTCCAGCGTTTTCTACCATCGTTGAAGTGGGTACGTCTGATTGGTTGTCCCCAATAACAGCTCATTCCTCTCCAATTGGCATGTAGGACTGTAGCAACTCATCAAACTCGACATTGTTGACAAAACCTAACGTGTCGTGCAATCCAGTAGGTCTGACGCCATTGTTGCGAGTCGATGCAGTACTAGCTCCGACGCCATCCTTGTGAGTCGATGAGGTACCACCTCCGGCCCCATCGTTACAAGTCGATGATGTACAACCTCTGGCGTTTGCATGCCTACCAACTCTGTCTGCTATGGTTTGCCTTCCGGTACAACCGTTCTGCATTTGACTCTATAAGCAGGTTGATAACAACCAACCTCGTAAGCCTAAGCCTGGAAAGAAGCAGTCTCATATTAGTTTCACGCACAATATGGACTTCTAATGTAAAATGTACAGTTGTAGTAATGACAAGTATTTTACCTGGAATACGGGAGGAAAACTCGCTAGACTGTACTTCACTTGGAACTTGCTATTATCCATCGCTTTCAACTTGTAGTGTGTGACCTTGTCTTTAATCGCACTATGAAGGTCATTCAGTGTCCTGTTTCATATAGTTGTCGCCCAATCCATGTGGTTGAAGAGGTCAAGATCGTCAACGTCCTCAAACAGGTCGTCATTAATGTTGGACTTTGCCTTACTCTTGTCCATCATCACAAATTCGGTGTAGTATACCAACGTGACCTTCACAGTGCCCTCGTCGTTGTCCAAGACAGTCGCCTTGTATATTCTTTCAAACTCTTCAAGAGTTAGGTCAACCTTGTCATTGAAGTATCGATGTCGAAGCCTTTTCTTCTAGACCTTCTTCTAGACGACCCTACCAGATGGCTGCCACAATCCAATCATTACCAGAAACCCCCCTTCGAGAATGTAACAACAGTACCCCCAATGTTGAAGCTTATTGAATTTGTCGGGTCGTCGGCAACCTCCATAATCAAAATGTAATGGACCGAGAGGCACTACAGAACATCATGTGCAGGTTCACAAATCATGCAAATATCATTCCTTTCCTAAACATATCCAACTATTCGGGAGTAAACTTCTGCTTGATATACTTGTTCTCATTGCTGAGGTGTTACAAGCTAGTAACTTAGGCCGGAAATCTATCATCCTCGCTAATCTTAAATATACGAGCTATCTTAGTCCTACAACAAAAATAAATATGGAACTAGCCTTTCAGTGTCAAAACCAAACAACAAATCACAGTAGAGTTCGTTGAAGGAAGAAAGAAAAATAAAAGGGTCGACGGAAGCCATCAATTCTGGACAATCACATTTTGTAAATTCTCTCGCTTAAGGATTTGCTCACGCTCACGGCCTCGCTCAAGGTTTTGCCCAATGTCTCGTTCTCGCTCAGGCTCTCATTCTCTCTCAATATCTTGCTCACGCTCTCACGCTCACACCCACGCCCACGCTCACACTCTCTTTCTCTTATGCATTCGCTTTCACTTTTGTGGAAAACGAACAAGCACTCGAACCATCGTGTAACAATGAAGTCTAACGAATCCGAACTAACACATGTATATACATATGAAAATCATGCTTATTGATCAGTATTAACTATACGTAATCAATTTTCGCAAACCCTAACTAGATGAAATCAGGGAAACCCGAAAATCGACATACATAAACATCGAACATACATGTTTGGGAAGAATCCATCACAAACATCCAACAAATCACCAAACACAAACAAAAAACAAGTTCGAAATGTTATAAATAATCGTAAACATCAAATGAATTGATAAAACGCACCTAGTGTTGACAGGAAATGTCGTTGGAGACTGTATCAAATGACGGAATGGTAGTCGGAGAAGAAGTCCTGGAGAGGCAAGAAAACACGAAATGAAATCTGATTTCTTTCCGGAGATATACGATTGTGACAAATTACTGCCCAATAAGAACTTCGATAGAATGGGTTAATCGAAGGACAAGCACCACAGACGTTTGAGAATTCAAGCGTAAAGGAGAGATAGAGGAAAAAAATGAGGGAAACTAGTGAAACTATTTGTAATACCCAAATTAGTGGAGGGGCAGGGGAGTAATTTTGCATTGAAAATGATGTTAGCAAATGTTTAGAAAACATAGGTTTTGGGGGTGGGGACATATTTCATAGTGGGCCTATGGAAAGGGCTACTCAGCCCAAAAACCCGAGATTCACATATCTTGCATGTGGATTTAAAATTTTTAAATGTAATTTTTATAATAAATTTTAGATTTAAATTAATGGAATCCCCGCCCCATCCCCGTCCCCAACATTTCAGGGACGAGGGCGGCGATGGGGGAAGAAATCCCCAACGGGGTAGGGATGGGGATGGGCCCCCGGCCCCGGCTCGGCCTGTTGCCATCCCTATGATCAAATAGAGAGAGATATTAAAATATATACGAACATAAAATATAATTTTATACTCTACCTCTTCATCGACTAAAAAAGTTTAAAGAACAACGAAACTCTCGAGAGGAAGAAGCCACTACCGCCCATCACTGTAGTAAACACCTTTTACTCAAGGGATAATGCTTATCCTCTTTCAAGAGAAAAAAGAATAAATGAGGGAGAAACTGTTTGAATTCTCTAATAAAAGAAAAACATTCATAGACATTTTAGAGAAAGAAAAAAATACACTGTATGACCAAAACTTCGTTTTCTTTCATTTTATAAGTGTTCTGTAATCACACCATAATAGACATATTGTTTTATCGAACAGTCACATCTCGAGGTTAACTTCTCTATCTAAACAAATAATATGTTTTATGGTTTTATATAAATAGTTATCAATATTATTGATCACACCCATAGGTAAAAATTCTCCTCTATAGCCCCATTTATATATAGTTTAGACTAGTAAGAAACACGTACGATGTACATAAAATTTCATACATTTTATTTCAATGTTTTAAAATATAAAAATTAATTAAATAGTTAAAATTTTTAGGTTAAAAACACATTTGGTCCCTGTACTTTCATTAAAGTTACGATTTGGTCCCTGAACTTCCAAAAGTAACGATTTAGTCCATGTACTTTAAAATTGTTTACGATTTAGTCATTGCCGTTAAAAATTAGGTTAAGATTTAACGGAATGCTGACGTGGCTGCCTTTTAGGACTAACGGTACAAATTAAAATCCATTGGCAAGTTGGTTCTGTTGGGTGTGTTGCCGTAAACTCATAGTTTGTAATTATGTAAAAACAAATTTTTATTCAATAAAGTTATGGTTTGATATTCAATCAATTTGTTGTTGAATTTATAGCATTGCATTGTCCAAATCCAATAAAAACATCCAAGGTTATTTTCATGTAACCGAGACAGTATATAAACTGGGTATATATTTGATATACCCTAAATATACAAGTGAATAATGTCCTAGAAATAACTTAAACGGTCTATATAGTATATGGATAAAGTTGGATACCTTATCCTGACAATACTATGGATACGACCCACTTTGTAAATGTTACAGACGACCTGATCCAGGTCGTTCGTGTGGAGACATGCGAGATGAGGTATCTTATACAATGAGTTTGTATTTCATAGGATGACCAGACAACTCATTCTTAATCCTAAGTGAGTTATGAACTCCTACCCGTGAGGACTCGTTCTTTAATATGTATGGGTGAGAGTGACCCGAGTTGCCGACTCAACATTCCTACCATTTTGGGGATGAGATCAAGTGGGGAGCTGAGAATATAACTTTACAAGATGAAATTCACTCATCCCCGACTTTAGGGGAATAGATGAGTGTTCCCTTTAGTGCTGACTTTGGGACTTAAACAATGGGCCACATCCTCTCATTGGCCCGAGAGGGACTTTCCATTATTGGTCGGACCATAATCGGGTTGTTCATTAGAGGATCAGCGGTACTTAAGGTACAAAATGTAACACAGGGGTAAAACGATAATTTGACCCATCTGTGGTTACAAACACTCGTGTAAGATTGACTTGTCGTTAATGGTCGATATCCGTGGACATAGAAATATTCTATAATGAGAAGGGTGCAATTACGGGTTTTTAGAGGAGTAACCCGTAATTAAACTATGTTGATTAACGAGGTTAATGAGTTTAACCAATTAATCTCGTAACGTTGGAGCTTCTGATCTATAGGTCCATTAGGTCCCCTTGTTAGCTTGTAAAGAGTAATTAAGAACATTAAGTCTTGGAAGGAATTTGAATTATTCAAATTTAATTAAAGAGAATTTGAGTTAATTGTGTATGACACAAGTTAATATAATGTATGATGATACATTATAAACTATATATTATGAGAGAATAATATGAATTGAATTCATATTAAAACTATAGGTTAATGTGAATTGGATTCATATTAAATACTATAGGTTATGAGGGATATGTATATTTGAATATGATTCAAATATTAATTAATTTAATTAGATGTGATTTAATTAAATTATGTTTAATTAATTAATTAAGATTTTATAAATTATTAATTAAATAATATAGTTTTAATTTAATTAATTATTTAATAAATTAAATATAAATAAATAAATAAATATTTGTTAATTATGTTAATTGTTAATTAACAAAATTAACAAATTCACCACCTCCCAGTATTTTTTACTGGGAGGTGGTAAGGTACTCCCACTCTCTCTTCCTTCATTCCTTTAAAACAAAGGGGCTTTCTCTGTGTTAGGTTGGTTGTTGATCTTTCCTGTACGACAAATCTCTCGCTCTTACTATCTCAAGTTTTTCATGTACATTTTCCTTTCCAAGAAGGAGGATCCCACATCCAAGTTCTTATTGCTAGAGGATAGCAAGGTTACTAAGTGGTGGTGTTCAATCGTGCGTTTGGGAACATTTCTTCGTGCTGTCACAAGATCTATGCTCGGGAAAGAAGTTTTGCCAACGATCTTCAAATGTAAGTCATTTTCTTCCCCAAGAGACTTAACCTCTAGTTTTAAATAGAAACAGTTCTATTTTAAAAACCGGTAACATATAATTCTAATCGAATCGAATCACAAGCGATCAACCACTTCAGTTGGGGATTCGATCCCTTTGAATCATCACCCATGACTCCTACCTCTCTCACACACGATTCCATCTTTTCAGTTCTATCAATGCCTTCGCTCATTTTTAAGGTTCATCTCATCTCAATTTTTATTTTCTATTTTTGTGTAATGGTGCTCCTCTGAAATCGTCATTGACTATTTTTATATGAACTGGAGTTATTTTTTTTTATTCTTTAGATTTTGAATATTCTCCTATTTCTGTTCTTGTTTAACTAATTTTCTTATTGCAGGTTGAAGGTAAGGACAAATATGTTGATTCTAGAGCACCATATCTCATCCTTCTACATCCTGCACTTGGCCTACTTTGGCAGGTTACTAGATAGAAGTTATGTTTCCAATATCAGATTATTATCAATATGACTGTCTATGAGTGTATCCAGCCTACTCTGTCCCTATAATGATATAGTGTACTTTTACTTTGCCCTCTTCTGTAGTTCAGAGTGTAGTTTTGGTTCTATAGATTATCCCTACACAAGTTTGAATTTGAGGGCATGAGTGTTGTTTTATAGGTTTGGTTCTTGTTCGGTTCCTCACAACTAAAGGAAAGTTAGTGCAAGTATACACTAAATAATTTGTTGTAGAATAAAAGCAAGGTCGTCTTCACATGGATTACAAAATAAAAAAACAGATTTGGGAATTTCGATCACCAAAAAAAAAACCAAAAGAAAGATAATCAATGGTCTATTAAGTCAGTTTCTAAAGCTATCGAAATTAAACAAGCAGTGAGAAACCAGTTGCTGCGAATTCTCAGCACTCCCAAAAACAATCGGCAAAGAAGATGAGAAATACGTTGGAGAAACGAGTGGTAAGTAAATCGGGGAGGTGGATTTCCCTACCGCTGCTCTTTTGTTCGAAAGGACACCACCGCTCAACACCTCAACTCTTACTACCCAAACCCTCATGGCTCTTTCCCAAGATACCTTAGATATATTTTAGTCTGCTTCCCACCGTAACTAAGATACACATGGCAAACGATTTATAGGCACTGTATGGTGAATCCCATCCCTAGGTATCCACCCTCCTGTCTTAAACAGGACTAATACAATTAACGAAAGCTAAGCTACTCAACAAGGGCTTTTCCGAACCTCAAGCAAGAAAACACACTAAACAAGTAGGCCACACAAGCGTAGTGAGACAAAAAATTAAGCACACTTCCATTAAACAGTCATTGAAGTTGTACAAGATAAACAACGAATAAACAGCAAGCGCTGGGACTATCCCCTCCCCAAAGGTGAAGGTTAGTTCATACTAAAATGGCAAAAGAAAATAACAAAAAACAAGGGTGAAATCATTATCAACGGAGAGGGCAGAGACTAAGAAGCTTCCTTAAGTGTACAGTGTAACTCAAGGGCATGACTCGAATCTTTCAGCTCCTTCTTCGATAAAAATCCCCTCTGTTAATGAGAGAATGTCTTCTTTTTCTCCCAAAAAAAGATGGTAACTTCCAAGGGGGTTTGAATATCCCTGGTGGTTGGTCCCCCTTTTCCTTAAATACCGAGTCCTTTAAAATTAAGGCACCTCTTGGAGGCTGTACGAACGTGGTAACATTTTCAGCTCAAAGAATTACTACACTGTTACGCACTCTGGAGCATCCAGACGAGCTACGGGCTACTGGCCAGCGCTTCTTTTCCATACTTAACATATTCTTCGCGAAACTTGGCAGCACACCTCTCCCCCTAATTTGAATTCATCTGCTCCGCAAAAACTAACAACTATTAAGCATTTAATCATGAAAATCAAAGCGATTTAGAAATTTCAAGAGTTTAGGTCCCGCTCGATGTATTCTCCCTTTTTTTAGATTTATTTCTAGATATCCTCGCATTTTCACACCATAAATGCCGTGAATAGTGTGTTAAACACTCTCTATTTGAGAGTTAAGTTCTATATGAATACAATATTCAATTGTCATAAACTGTAGGATTGACAAAACTACTTATTGGAGGTACTGGGCGTTTACTATAACCTGATTTCAAACTCATACAAGATTTATAGAGAAATTTCTATAGATTGAATAATCCATCTATCTGCTTAGTGAGTGTCAAACATGAATATCAGATCATTTAAAATAAACCATAGTGGTTGAAGTTGACATTATAAATTTTTTAGTTTATTGAGATTGTGTTTGGTATAATTTTTGGATTAGTGAATAATGTTTTGAACTAATTAAAACATTTTCATGTTATTTGGTTATACAAATAAAAATATTTTTGAAATTTTCGAGACAGTTAAAGTACTTCAAGTAATTTGTGGCTTACTTCAGAGGTGTTTTTAGAAAAAATGTTACAAAAAGAAATACTCTTCAAAGTCAAAGCACATTTTGAATTTTCATGCTCGTGTTCTCCAGGGTAATCATGTATTTGAAGTTCCAGATGACTACAAATTGGTATAATTTTCGCATTAGATTTCACCTTTTTTCAGAAATTGAGTACGCAATATCATACTCATTCTTGATTTTTCAACTATTCAAGTTTTAAAGCTCAGTTAGATCTCATTGAGCTATTGATAAGCAGGATACTGGAAGTTGGTGCTGGAACTACAAAATACAGGATTCTCATATCAAACTGGATTATGTGAAGCAATAGGTTGCTGATGAAATAACTTCACTATGTTCTTTGTGAATGCTTGTTCACAGATGGGCTTCTTCAGAATAATCAAACTGTGCAAATTGGTTTGGTTAAACAGAAGTTAACCACTTGCATTCCACAACACCCCCCCCCCCCCCAAATCTCAATTTTTTTTTGTATATTCCTATGAATTAAATGTAAAAATATAGACGGTGAGCAATATGAAATTGTTTGCGTCGGATTCCACAATGAAACTGAAAGCTCCATTCCTCATGGATTATTCAAGTGTTGTGTGTTGACTTGAAAAGCTGTCAAATTGAAGGATAAATTGTTGTATGCATTTTAATTGTATTTCAAACTTTCCTTTTAAGGGTTTTTGTAATCTTTGAGAGTGAATAATGAAAATTATTTTTTGTGCGACAAGACTTTTAAAACTGAAATGTGGTGTGAATGATATTACAAAACTAGCTTATTTTGCATGAGCCAAAACTTTTATAAAACTTAAAAGGTTCAAATAATGAGACACATAAAAATATCCAGTCAAGTCATTACAAAGAAATTCACATCTGTCATTACAAAAAAAATTTCCACACCTTCATTACAAACCTGCCATTACAAAAGTACTCATTTACAAAATCTTAGTATCATCACAAAAAAAATATATATATATATACATTTTTTCTCATACTTTCACAACTATCATGGTAGAAATCTATAAATAGCTTTTACAACCACATAATCTCATTTACAAGTTTATGCCCTTCTAACTTTGATAGGCAACTTGGACCGCCTATTCACTTCAACTGCTTGAGAAGATGAACTTTCCTGCAATGTATTTAAAAAGTTTTAAAAAAATTAATAAACTTACAACAAATATATTGTTCATAACAGTTATGGGATAAAAACACAACTCAAATATATAGTTATTTGTAGTACTAACCTATGGATGTTTTTCTTTATCGATTGGCCCTTTGCAACTTCTTTTGTTGTGGCTATATTGTTTACATTTACTACATTTCATAGATAAGTGTCTCCTACCAACTATGCTACATTTTCTTAGTTCATCGAGCTCTCTACTTCTTAATTTCTTTGGCCTACCGAGAGCTCTTCTAAGATCTGGTGGACTGATAACATTGAAATTTGTACTTGGCCACAAGTTTGAACCGTTGGTTGGGTAAATAAGAGACGCGACCCAGTGAAGTCTCATTTCCTACCACTACAAGTTCTTGAATCAAGGTCTACAACGAACTTGTCACAACCATTTCTAGCCTGAAATTTCAAGTCACCGGCCCACACAGGTAACCAATTCCTACTACGTAGTTTCTCCTCCTCAATCTTCTTTTTAATTTTGGGACATACCTCACCTTCAAACTTTTCAATCATATTTCTATTTTTTTTAAATCTTCTTATTAGATAAGTTATAATCCATTCACATAAAGATATAATTGATTGGTTTCTAGCTTCAAGTATAGTAGCATTAAATAGCTCGCATAGATTATTAGCCACATAATCACACTTAGACCCACAACTAAAGGCATGCTTACTCCATTTCTCACGAGGTAAGGCTAACACCCACTTGTATGCACCTTCATCTACCTTCTTCATTTCTTGCATCCCATTGCTGATTATAAGTTGCGTTGGCTGCTCGCCAAAAAAGCTTTCTCAACTGCATTCCAGGAAACCTCTTTCTCATGTTGCTATAGATGTGTCTCACACAAAAGCGATGTTATGATTCTGGAATTAATTCATTGAAGGTTGGCACTAAATCCTGGAAATATAATTAAAATAAACATGTCATGAATATGTAAAGAAACTAAAAATAATTGTAATTTAAAAAATTAATGAGATTACCTTTTGTTGATAAGATATAAAGGTAACTTCTTGACTTCCAATATCGACAAGTAATTTAGTCAAAAACCATGTCCACGAGTCTTTGGTCTCTGCCTCAACTACTACAAAGGCTAAGAAAAAGTATTGGTCATTAGGATCTCTTTCAATTGCTGCAAGTAATTGTCCTCTAAGAAGGCCTTTTAAATCACAACCATCTAAACCAATAAATGACCTACAACTAGCAATGAAACCTCGTCGACATCTATAAAGACAAATATATAACCATTGAAAAGTATTGATTGTTATAATTCTACCAATTGGTTGATCATCAACCTTTTCTTGTTCCTATAGCACATCCAAGTTCAAAAGAGCATTGCTACCAGGATTGGATCTATGTATCTCTTCATAATACTCTCATAATCAACTATTTTGCTCTTTGTGTGATCCATGCACTATATCTAAAGCCAATTTTTTTGCTCAAAAAACTTTCACTTTATTAATTTGTGAAATGTACTTACGTTGTACCCTCTCTTGGATGGCTCTCAATCTCATATCTGGTTAATCCTTCACATCATTTACAATTTGCCTACTTATCCAGCTAGATGTTAAGCGTGGATGGTTGAAGGACCTACTACATACGAGTGTTCACCAACAAAAGGTATTCAACTGACAAGTCATTTCTCCTTGTACCTTGGCAACATAAGCCAACCATTTACAACCATCCACACATTTGGCTCTAACTCTAGTCTTATCATTTTTCACAAATCGTATTTGCCATCCTCCTTTAATAGCATAATCATCCATAACATTCTTGAACTCTTTCAATGAGTTAAATGACATGCCTAATTCACCTGTTCTTTCTCTATAAACATGATATTTTGTTCTCACATCAACTTCAGAATCAGACGAATCTTTTAATGAGAGTAGCTCACTAGAGTCAGTTTCACTTCCGCATCATTATTCTCAACATTATCACCTGTTCCTATGATTCCTGATGGTTTTGAAGTAGTACCTCCCACATCTTTATCAATATATATAAAGCCAAAGCGAGCATAGCTTAGCGGTAATTGACATATATCTCCAACCATGAGGTTGTGAGTTCGATCCCGCACCCCCACATTTTGTACTAAAAAAAAATCCTTATCAATATATATATTAGAAAACAAATTGTCATCATCTTCAAATGCAGATTCACAACCAGTTATATAAGGTAATGCATCACTATCATTGTCTAAGAGTATTGCTTCATCCTCACATTCATGTTCTACATATATCTCAAATGTCATTCCATCACTTAAAAGGCTAGCTAATTCTATGACATCTTTATCAGATTCTATTAGTCAATAACCACCCACTTCTTTTGTTGAATCCCTACCACACAATTTTAGATAAATATAGTACCCAACCTTTTCAACAACACCAATTACCTCAAAGAAAGACAAGTAATTTGGATTAAAATTTGTATAGTGATCCACCTTATCACTTATGTACTTAATATACAGCTCATGCATAAAATAACCAATGTGATGCACTTCAACTACAAAATTTGCCATCTCTGCATATAGAAGAAAATATAAATATTAGTTGTAAAAATAAATGCAAAATAGAACTTCTAAAATTCATAGCTTAGCACCAAAAAAATAAGAAAAAAATTCAGAAAATAGAGCATATAATTGGAAAAGATCTCCCATATTAGAACAAACCCTAAATGGGATTCTCTTTAGTGGGCAAAATTGCAATAAAGTCATAGAAGGATAAAAAGAAACAAACCCTAATTATATTTATGCAAGTAGGTTTTGAAAGTGTTTTATGGTCGAGATAGCTAATATAAGATATCTTCTCCTAAATCTAGGGGAAATCCCAAGACCATCAAGATATCTTCTTTTTTTTAATTCCTATGTAGAAAATATGGATTTTCCCATCGATAATATTAGCCCCCACTCTAAAAATAAAAGGCAATAAGCATCAATAAAATGTTAGGACTTCTAAAATAGGGATTTTTCTCTCATAATACATAGTATTAATTTTGAATCTTTATCCAAAATTAACATATATTTATATATTGTATCAATATACATTATATACATTCTGATGTGAACCAAGGAAGCACCATTGTTATGCCTCAAGGACCCATAACGAGATCAAGAGCCAAGAAGCTACAACAAGCTTTACTTTCTCATGTTCAATACTTGGTGAGCTCGGCTAGGGATGATCAAGAGAGAGATGGAACTTTTCAAGTCAATATCTTCCAAGTAGAGCTTAAGGGAGGCGTTGCATTAAATGAACTCTAAGTTCATTTAAAGGAGCTGAAGTTGAAGTGGAGTTTAACTCAAGTTGCATTCAATAAAGCCAAGTTCAATTCAAGGAACTCAAGTTGCATTAAATGAACTTAAGTTGCATTAAATAAACTTAAGTTGCATTAAATGAACTTAAGTGCATCTCAAGCTTCATTTATTGCAAGTCATCCATCAATTAATGAAACTACACTTCAAACTACTTCAAGTGAAGCTTCATTTAGAATTGGGAGGTTAGAAAGACTTTGAAGGGTGACCAAGACTTCAATTCTCGGATTTAAACCTCTTTTTATTATATTTTCAGTTTTAAACATTTCATTTATGTGTTTTAAGTTACATTTTAGCTAGTGGATGTTATGGCCATCATGTAATTTGGAGTTACAACCTTTCAAATGCCTTTAGGTTACTTTTAGAGTTGTTTCGGAGTCTATAAATAGCCTAGTTTGTTTCCTTTGAGAGAGATTTTTGATGTTGAATGAAAGTTGTTATTTAGCTTCAAAAGCCTAGAACTTGTTTTTCTTTGCAATTCTTGAGTGTTAGATTTGCATGCTAGAATCATTCAAGAAGCCTTAATCAAGCTATCTTGTGGAGTGGTTCGAATCTTGAGTTTAGAAACAAGTTTTTTTACTCTTGATATTGATCATCAAGGTAAATTTGTTCCAACTTCTTCCTTGGGTTGACATCATCTCGATTTGGGGGTTTTAGCATTTGTGATCTAGGGGTTTGCATAACCATAAAGGTTCTTAGATCCAATTGGCTATTGTTTTCTTATCACATTCTCTTATATAATTTGAACATTTCAAATTATTTCATAATTCTTGATCCTCGTTTTACCCGTTCTGAATTAGCAAGGGGACTTAATGGACCTACAGATCAGAAGCTCTGACGATGCGAGATTAATCAGTCAAACTCATTAACCGAATTAATCAACATTCGTTAATGCGGGTCATTCTACTAAAGACCCGTAACTACACTCTTCTCACTGCAGAATACTTTCGTGTCCATGGATGTACGACCATTAATGGCAAGTCAATCCTTCACGAGTGCTTGTAACTCTAGTTGGGTCAAATTACTGTTTTACCTTTGAGTTACATATTGCTCCTTAAATATCACTGCTCCTCTAATGAACAACCCAGTTATAGTCCGACCAATAACCGGAAGTTTCTCTCAGGCCAGTGAGAGGATGAGGCCTCTTATTCAAGTCCCAGAGTCAACATGTAAGGGAACACTCATCTACTTTCCTAAATTTGAGAAGGAGTGAATTCCATCTTGCATAGTTATATTTCCAGCTCCCCACTCGGTCTCGTCCCCAAAATAGTAGAATTATTGAGTTGGCAAGCTGGGTCACTCTCACCCATACAAATCAAAGGACAATCCCTTATAGGCAGGAATATATAACTCTCTCAGGATTAAGATCGAGTTACATGGTCATCTTATAAGATAACAATCTATTGACTAACGGTGTTAGAGCCAATGATTAATTATTTCATGGTCCGGTCTTATACAAACTCATTGTATAGGATACCCCCACTCACATGTCTCTACATGAACGACTTGGATAAAGTTCTTTGTAACTATTAACAAAGCGGGCCTTATCCATGGTGTTACCAAGATAAAGTACCCAACATTATCCATGTACTATAGACCATTTAGGTTATTACTAGAACATTATTCACTTATATATCGAATATATACTGTATATATATTGTATATCAAATATATACTGTATATTAAATATATATCGTATATCAAATATATACTGTTCTAGTTACATTAAATAACATTGGATCTTAGTTTATTGGAATACGAATAATGCAAAGAAATAATAAATAACTTTTATTATTAATAAATAAAATATTTACAAATTATAAACTCACGAGCTCAGGACACTAAACCCAACAATCTCCTACTTGTACCTAATGTTTACATAAGGATTACAATAAACTAAGACATACAACATACCCAATGACATCTTCCACTTGCCCTAGACTAAATGATACATGTCTTGTAGACCTAGAATCTCTAGGTGACCCTTGAACACTTTAGCCGTGAGAGCCTTATTCACTGTCTAGGGTGATTGTGCATGTTTCTCTTCGACGCCCTATATTCCAGCAGCCTTTAGTCGTTCACTCAATCGTCATGATATTCCTCCTCTAAGTTTTATCGTAAGTTTGTTGGAGTTAAACAGATATACTCCTCAAATTTGGTTATTAACAAAACGCTCATGTGGTAGGTCTCACATTTATATATTTTTTAAAATACACCTGAAATTTAGGAAGACAAAAAATATTTTTATAAACTAAGTTTTCTACGCAAAATCAGAACAAAGATTTTACCTTCCTCGAATAGTCGAAGTGGGCAACGGTGACCGGTTATGGTCTATGGCGGGACGACCGAATTTGGTTTGGACAGTGCAATGTGTAGCAGGACGCCCGGATCTTGGCCAGTACAGATGGTGCAGTAGCAAAGAGGGTCGGATTTGTGTCAGAAGGAAAGACACGGCGATGGAACGACCAGATCTAGGTTGGGATGGTATGGTGTGGTGGCAGGAGGGTTGGGCAACGCGACGGCGGGTTGGGCGACGCGACGGCAAAGTGGGAAGCAAAGAGAGCGACGGATATGGATGGGGGCGGCAGCGTGAAGGGCACGTGAAAGAAATGGATGATTGGGGGCGGTAACATGAAGAGCGCGTGAAAGAAAGGGATGATTGGGACCAAACCTAATTTGTTAAAAATCAAATAAAGGTAAGTTGATTCCCTAATTATATTTACTCTCTTATTTGGAAATCTTCTATTTTAGATGGGTAAATTTCAAAATCTACCTCAACACAGCCTTATCAAATTTTTTTTAAAATCTACTTTCAAATTCGTAAAATCTTAAATTCCAAAAATTATGTATATAATATACCTAATTGGTTACAGGGGTATATTTCTCAAAACATTTTCTCAGTATTTTTTAAGAAAAAATCATTTAGCCATTATTTCAATATCTCATAAAGCTTGGCCATTTTTTAAAACATGTTATTAAATTTGGCCATTTCTGCAGTTGCCCCAAAATTAAAACCCTAAATTAATTGTGCCCATATGCCTGGTTGGACGGGTCAAATCACGCAGTTTGACCTGTCAACTCTTGGGTCGAGCCCTTTTATTTGGGTCATGGCTAAACTTCTTTTGGGTCAAGGGCCAAGCCCCCAACTGAATGAAATTCATGTATGAGTCAAGTCAACTTTCACGACAAGCGTAGAGCAGTGAATTAGAATTTCCAAAGTGGGGGTCGTGTGTTTTGAATTTATATATTGTATATATAGAGAGAGGTCAAGCTCACGAACTCTAGTTTGAGAGTGGTGGCCACATGGGTAAGATAAAGTCCTACCGACAAACAAGCTATAAAGAAATCTGTAGCTAAGGTTGAAGCGAGCCCTTCCAGATCACTATATATTAAGGCTTAGCTCGAAGAGGCTAACCATTGGACTCCTAGCTTCAGGTTAGCCCAAATCAAACCAAGGCCCTTAGGCCTAGGTATGGTCCAAGGGTCGAGCCCCATGGGTCAACTCATGGGCCTAGCTATAGGTCGAGGCCATGGGCGGAATCCCATGAGTCAAGTCTTATGGCCCAAGTCCCTGGGGTGAGCTCATCACAAATGGGCCTGTGCCCTTCAACTTGTTTCTTCTGGATCTCAGGAATTCAAAATTGGAATAGAAGGATATCTAAAAGATCTTTAGGTTTACTCCTTTATAAATAGAAGGAGAAGTCTCATATACTGTGTACACTACAAAAGTTCTAATTAACTTTCGTTATGCTTAACAGTAAAGCACCACACCGGTATGTATTATTTATTTCAATAGTAATAGTATTTGGTTTGTACATATTTTGCAATATTTAAGGGATTAATTACACCTCTTTTCTAAGCTTTGAAAGTGGTTAATCAAATTGAAAATTTGAGAGTGTGATTTTTATAATTTTTCGAAAAAGGAAAAGAAAAAGTAAATAATTCTTTTTTATTTTTTGTCGGTATGGATTAGAAAAAGAAGAATAGGACAAAAAAAAAAGGTCGTCGTTAGACCCCGCATAGAGTTAGAGTTTGAATACTTGGGGAAGAAGCAAAACAAGTCTATCACCACAAAGCTTGGGCGCCACGGTATCTCATTAGCAGCCAGCCCCCACTGTCTTACTGTATAAGAAGCCGCTTCCATCGGTGTCTTTGGGAGAATTCACAGAAAATTATACATCAGAAAATGAACTCAGTGTTTATATTTGTGGGGGGAGCCGTGTTCGGGTCGCTGCTGACCAGAGGCTTTCGGCGCTGCCACCACCTCCGCAGCCGCGGCACCCGAGCCCGAGATGCCGCTCGCAGCAACTTCACCAAGCAACCAAGTATGGACATTAGTGGGGCAGAAACGAAAGTGAACTAATGGCTTGTCTAGTGCTGTGTGGTTGATAGGACTTGAAACTTTTACTTTGTTCACTTTTGTGATATTATTGTTGTATGGTATTTTGCAATAAAAATGAGTGTAGAACCCTTTGTTTCTCAGCAATTTAATCTTTCGAAAAAGAACTATGATGTAGATTTAAACCTGCCCCAATCTTGAACCCGATTGCAATTTATCCCACATGAAAAGTAAAATTTGACATGTCACATACACATAATCCGTAAATGATACTATCAGCACGCCACGTAAATATTAAACTAATGGATTTAAAAGCAAAGACTTGTTAGATAATTAAAAGTTCAAGAATCTAGTATTAGACACTCGTTAAAGTTCTAGGACTAAACTACCTATAATTTTGTATCAACTCATGTTTCCAATTATTAATAAAGGTTTTAGGGCATCATATTCGTGTTTTATATGTCAACAAAACTAACGTACAATCTATTACATGAGGATGACATTATCGGTGTCCATGAATCAATAGAAACAAATTCAAGATACTTGTAGGAAAAGATTTTGATGATTCAAAAGGGAGTTTATTAACTCTTCCTAATTGGCATAAAGTCACAAAAAGAGGAACGAGAGAACACCCACAACCTGGTCAAGATATGATTAACATAAACCAATGAGATTTTCTCTAGAATCAGAATTAAATACAGAATTTCAACTTTGAACAAGTCAAGAGTAAGTGAAGGCTTAAATAAATAAAGGGAGAAAAAAGACAAATTATAAGAAACTCAGAAATAACCAAAAACACAAAATCAACTTCTTCACCCCTCTAAGCTGATTTCATCTAGTCCATATACCTATATACCTATCAAGTAAAAGGGAAAAAAAATCGTGAAAGACACGGTGGCCAAGGAAGGAAGCACAATTTGCTACAAACTCCCCCGCAACCGCCACGGTTCAAGTATAGGCAGCTGGTAATTTGTTGGTAGCTAGATAACTATGTTTCCTGAACAACAGCATTTTTTCCCAAAGCTAAGGGAGTTCTTGAACATTTAAAAGCCAGTTCAAGAGTGAGAAAGTTCACGGGTTCAAATACAGAGGGAAATAGGCCTTAAAGTCTGAAGCAAATGACACTATAATTTATCCCCAATAACCTTCCTGATTTCAAATAACTAGGCCTCATTCGATAACCACTTTGGTTCATGGTTTTCTGTTTTTAAAAATTACCCTTGATTTCTCACTGTTTTTTTTATTTTTTTTTGTACGTTTTTTCAAATTCCTTAAAACCACATTTGAACTCTTAGCCCAATTTCAAAAACCAAAACAAGCTTTTAAAAACTATTAGATTTTAAAACCAAAACAAGCTTTTAAAAACTATTAGATTTTAAAACCATTTTTAAAAAGTTATCAGACCATTTTTAAAAAGTGGATAACAAAACAAAGGAACACCTACTTAATTTTTAAAAACAGAAAACCAAAAACGAAATGGTTGTCAAACGGGGTCTAGATTATCCAACAATGTTTCAACTAAGCACCAATAAGCTTCCTGGAGGTTAAGCATACAAGACTACCTCAAGCAGCTAGATTTTCCAACTATGTTTCATCATTTTGCTAGACACTAGCTAACAGAAACATATCTGATAAAAGATCATTATAGGAAGTAGGAGCAATGATAATTAAAATAAAATGGAATGAAATAAAATCTTATCGCTAACTGTGAGCAAAATGCATTGCTAGAACCACTAAATTATAAAATTCAACATTTTAGTTCTGATGGAAATTTCAGTTCCAACCTCATCAAGTACATTTACAAGCTTCAAGCGCTTTGTCCAGCGAAAGTTTTCCTTTTATTGCACATAAAAAGGTAAAAGGGAATGAGTGCTATAAATCTCCAAACTTAGACAGCAGCAGGAATGCATCTGCAATAATCAAGATTAGCTTCTAGTCACATAAGTTGCACAGAATACAACATTCCAAACATATTAAGAGTGAAGAGGAAGCATGTTTAGAGTAGAACATCAGGGTAAAGTTGCACATTGTCATATAAATCTATACCCAGTTGACAATATCCAATAAAAATAAGTGCAATATGTTATCTGATAGATACGCCAGTGATCCCCCCTTCCAGCTCCAGACACAAGTATTGTTGGCCATATGACTTCTTTTCGATCTATGACTTTGTTGTTCGATGGCAGAGAAAATATAAATGCCTACATTTAAAGATATTATCTACATTCTAATTCTACTAGATGAATTTTTCAGTAGAAGTAAAGCATCAAAAGACCATTCTCCTGATCATCAGTGGGAGTTTCTCGCACTGCAAAGTAACAAAAATTTCAAATTGGTACTCTAGATAGCTCTTCCTGAGTTCCATCCTTTTAAGGTGGTTTAACAAATGTACACAATAGATAACCAATTCCTTCGTACAAAACTCCAAAACAGTAAAATGGCAGTTTTCATGACATCATAGCAATTGAGGACTCGTTTTGTTAACGTTGTTGTTTCTTCATTTCCAATAAAAAATGAATTGCATGACCCCAACATCCATACATTCTTTTTATTTATGTTTTGTAACAAATTAGAAATGGAAGCAAGATAAGATAAGAGAATCTTGTTTTGGTTGTTTCCAAAATTTCTATACAATTTTGAAAATGTTCCCGAAAAAATAGAAACAAGAAACATAGTTAGTTGCAAAATGCTTAGATTTCTTAAGAAATTGGAAACGAGAAACAAGATTGGGAACGTTACCGAATGGGCAGCTACATAGACACAAGCACCAAGCTCTATTTTTGGTTAACAACGAAGATATGAGGAAAACATAAATAATAAAATTGACAGAGTTGAAGCAATTGCCACACGGTTGGTTTACATTAGATATCAGATTGAGCCCACCAAAAATTAAGAATAGCTTTCATTCCTTCCCAGAAAACACCAACATGACCATCAAAGCTAATCAGTGAAAATTGATTGTTTATCATCTAATTTAGGAGTAAATACGAAAGACGGATATATAGCATGGAAAGATTAAATGGAAACAAAATGCCATAGATTTCTGCAGAATAATTGGAAAGCACACACACAAACGCATGGAAATTTATAAGGCAAAGTTGACCTGTAGAGATGATAGTGCAGTCAGTGGGTGGCGGAGGCGGAGGATGCGTCGGCGTGGTGGTGGTGGTGAGAGGAAGAGGGAGAATGGATGCGATTGTAGACTTGCTCGCCGACGAGGTAGATGCCGAAAGCGACGAGGGCGATGCCGAGGCCAGGAGTCGCGTGCCGGAACTGCTTTATCAGCATCGGATGCTTCCTCCACTCGTCTCTCCTCCTGAAGAACTCTCCCGTCGATCCCAGCGCCTTGTTCGCCATCGCCAAACTCTAATCTCTGATTTCCTTTTCCTTTCCCAAGATCCAAATGCTCGCTTCTTCTCTCCCTCGCTCTTCACTTTTCACTTCCTCGGCCACTACCCCAAATTACTTTATTACCCCTCCCTCGTCCTTTCTAAGAAACCTTTCTTTTTTCCTTTTACTTTTACTAGTTTTTATAATTTATATATTTACTATATATTTTTATTTTTCTCCGTCAAGATCATTGTCGAGGCTTCTATCCTAGGGGTATTAAACTCAGTGACTCAAACAACCCAACCAATCTTGGTTGGGTTGAAAAAGATTTCGATTTGGGTTAGGGTTGAAAAATATTTCGGTTTGGGTTGGATTATTTTTTTCTAGAACCAAAAATTCAATTTGATTTTTTATTTATGAAAATTTTGAAAGGCAATTAGAGGAGTGACTATTTAAATAGAAAAATGGTTTAAAGAATCCAATATAAATGGCTAACACAGAGTTATAGTTCAATGTTGGAATTTAATGTGGACAAATATATCATCCTATCAAAATAAGTAAAATTATCCTACCGTTACCCCTTAAATTTTATGGTAAAAATACTCTTGAAATAAATCTTTGCTACACTTTAATTTTAGAAATAAAATAGTGAGTCAAAATTTTAGAAATAAAATATGTTAAATGAATAGTTTGAAATAAAAAAGAATTAAGATGCAGAAGAATATGAAAAATGACCTTACAAAACATAAAATCAATGCATAAAAGTTGAAAATGAGTAAAAAAAAGATTGAAAAATCAAATATTATTTTTAAAATTATGGATGTGTAGCTACATTAGGAGACACGATAATTAATACCGTGACAATTAAAATTATGGAGGTGTAGCTTACGAATCGACTTCTTCTTCCCCAATTTCATTTTCTTGTAGCTTTGCCATCAATCTCGTGCGTTGTGTACATCCCTGCAGACATATATAGTGTAAATACGCGTATAGATAGAATAAATACAGCATAAGTAGAGAGACACACAATACTTAGATTTTTCTCGATCAATCTGGTTGCAAAAGATGGGATGAAAGTGTATGAATGTTTAGGTGACCCCCTTTTAAAGGCTTCTCCATTCCTCTCCGAACCTTGTCATAACTAATATTTATGTCATGCTTCTTCCGAACGTAATCAATTATGTCACGTGGACTACAATGTCTCCCGTTGTTCATGCTTAAACAGTATCTTCGCACATTCACCTATCATTGTTATTGTCGCTTGCCTATGGTCATTACGAATGACATCAATCGAACAAGTGTGTTTTGATAAACAATCCATAATCTACTGTCCCTATATTGAGAGGAGTGTATATACCACTTGCATGTTTCTTCGATGTATATTACAATCAGCTGTTTCTGGTTGAGTTTGACGGTTTTAAACTGAAAATCTCTTTTAATGCAATCGCATAAAGAGTCTTCTTCAATTTTTCCTTATTTTGAAAAACATAATTCTTCCAACGGGAAATTAGATGGAGCACAGTCAAAATTAATAGAGTCTATGAATTTCTTCCCCTGAGGTAAACTACGTTATGAGTGACCTTCGTACTTCCGCTGCCCCCATAGATGGTGTTATATACAGGGTCAGTATCAACAACTAGCAGCAGTCGCTACCTATGACATCAAACAAAAGTGATATGACTCACGCGACGTCCCTGTCTACTGATAGCCTCATAATGATTGACTTGCTCGCACCATTTTTGAACAAGGAAAGGCGCATAATTTTCTTTCATTTTGGAAAATGAAGATCTCTAGAGATGCATGCAATGAGTTGTTGTAGGACAAAATCAAATCGAATTGAAATGTGTCAAATCCTGAACCTTTGATAATTGTCATGCTCCTCCCAGTTTCCATCATGTAAAATCGTGGTTACGAGTGATTGTATACTATTCTTGCGTTGTTTGATTTAAATTCTCAAACAATGAAACCAAAATGATGATTTCAAAATAGTTACAAGGGAGTTCAAAATAGGTAGAGATTTTAGCGGTTTGACTATGTAGAGATTTTAGGGATCACGTGATTTCTGTTGAAAATCTGGATAGGTAAAATAGAGAAAGGAGGCGATGTCATACCATATAAATCTAGACATCAAATGTGGGTGGGGTAATATATAATTCTACCATTCCCATAATTTTCGGAAATACTAATTCGGCCATCATATATGGCCATTTTTCAAGACCAATTTATCATCTTTTTCTTAACTTAATAGCAAATAGCAAATGGAAATAATTTAGACGTTTGATCTTACTCTTTTTTTTGGTACAATATGTGGTGGTGGGGTTTCAAATTCATGACTTTTTGGTCAGAGATGTATGTCAATTACCATTGAGCTGTGTTTGATTTAACGATGTTTGATTTACTTAAATCAATTGATATTACATAATTGGATACATGAGCTGAGTAACCATGCATTCCATCATCAAGTCAATGACAAAAATGAACAAGCATTAGCAGATGAGTTTTATAATTGATTGAGTGTTGAGTTGTTGATGTTGCCTAGTTGATCTAATTTGATCCTGTTCATTGGCTTAATTAGTTTTGATATTTTAATTGCAATCCGAACTACTCCTTTAACTAGATTGCCTTCTAGCTCTTATTTATCATTTGAATTATTTGATTCATTGCTGTTCTTCAGATAATATTTATTTCTCCCTATCATCTAAAGTAGTAATTTCAACGTGGATTTATCTTGGAAATAAAAAACAAAAACTTTAAAAACTAAATTAGAAATAAGAAACGAGAAACGATAAATTAAAAAACACAAACGCGCGCAACAAAAAAAAAAAGGTTGAAGAGGAAATCCCCGTCTTGAAGGGTAGTTTAACTGAGGGGTAAGTTTGTAAATTGATATTAAAATAATGATAAAATAATTTTTTTATCTGTGGGGAGGGGAGGGGCTGAGGCTGAAGTTGAAGTTGAAGCGTAAGCGTAGAACCCTAAATCAAAGCCGGCAGTGAGCAAATGAAATCAGGTGCTTCTCCTTCTTCAGTGGAAGCTTCGACTTTGAGCAATGGAGGAGAAGGAGTCGCCTCGGCCCTATCTTCTTCCCATCGGTCTCCTCTCTTGCTTACTACACCACCCAGGTACTTTCTCCTTTCTCTCTCGCCTCGCCGCCGCCGGAATCGCCGACTGGATTCACTTTGTTGCTACCAAACCTTTACAGTTTTATAGTTTTCGATTCTATAACGGCCTCGAAAATGCAACTTCTTTCTGTTCATTTCACTCTGCATTGATTTTTCTAATTCAAAGTTTTTATTTCATATTTACAAATAATGCTTCAGTATTACGTGATGCTTGCCGTTGGGTTCTTTGAAATTATTTAGAATATGTAGTTAGATGGGAATTTGACAATCTTCGAGGACGTACACGGGTCATATCTGAGTAGTAAGTTTGGAGTGTGGCTCAAATGCTTCATTTTAGAAAACTAGCAGAGTTGATCTAGTAGTCGTTTACACAAATGAAAAAGTTTAACCTCATGGTGACCACCAAATGTTGTAGGGCCGAGCAAATTTTCTGTGACTCAATGTTTTGAAAGGCTTTTTGTGAGATTCAAACTTTTGGCCTTGATACTTATGCCTTCTTTTGACCATGAGAGGCAGCCTCGAGGTGAGATTTAAACCTTTAGCCTCGATTCTTATGCCTTCTTTGGACCATAAGAAGCCTCTTAGAGAAGAAACTTTTACACTGAGAATGCACTATGGCTCAAAGTCTTTATGTCCATGTAACGATTAGAAGGATAATATCAATTTGCTCTCTCCCTTCTAGAATATAAAAATTTCCTTATCTATGTAATGTCAATACATTATATGTTATAGTAATTTTACCTATTACTACTTTTATCACCTTGGCTTAGAAAAACTTTAAAGAATAAGTCAAATCCTATCCTATTAGTGATATTAGTCGAGGTATCCTATGAGATTAGTTGAGGTGCGCGTAAGCTGCCCCAAACACTTTTGGATATAAAAAAAAATCCTATCCTATTAGTGATAATAATAATTATGTTAAGAACAACAACCTTGAATAGGATTTGTTCTAGATATTCTCCTTCTGTGTCTTTGAGTTATGATGATTGTGTTAAGAATGACATTCTAAAATCTTCATTTAAAAAAGGTGACAACTATGGGCATGACTTTATTATTTTTTTCTTTTGATGTTTACAGTTTATTTATACTTGATTGTACATTTTTATGATTTGCATAATTTTTATTTATTTAAATTGAGGCTTATGCCTTGCTTCTTCTAGAGAAAAAGCTTTGAGGCTGCCTAAACATTGCCCATGATAATGAAAAATATGCTTCATTTTGCATCTTTGCCTATCATTTTTTTAAAACTCATCCTTTATTTTCAATTCTTTAACGATTGTAATGGGTGCCTGCAAGTATTTTTTTCCCTTCCTTTTTTGGTGTGTGTCCTCTCTTTTGCTTATGAAACATGGTTTTTGTCAAAAAAGAAAAAAAAAGGATCGAACTTCAATTTATTTAGGAACTTGTGCAATTCATTCTTTTTCTCTGCATTGAATTGCAAGTGTAAAAGTTGCAGCCTTCTTATATGATGTGTGTGATTGGTATGAGAGCAGGCAAGTAGTATCAATGTGGACTTGCTCAAAGCTCTGTGCTTTCTGCTTTGTTGCTGGGGTGGTTGTTGGTTACTCATTGAAGCGACAAGTCAAACGATGGGCTTCCAAGATGTTGAGGAGATTGAAAGATGACTGATATGTGATATGTCCATCCCCATATTTTGGTATGCCACTTTTATTCGTTGTAATCGATACAAATGAACTACTAACCATAGTTACTCAATTAGGAAAGATCGTGCCTCACTTTGTTCCAATTTTTGAGGAATTTAATCATTTAGTAAATGTTCCTTTCTCGTTGTTCATTTTTAAGAAAAATTCTCAAAACTCTGTATAAATTTTGGGTAACAACAAAATCTAGTATTTTTTTTTTGTTCTAGTTTCTTAAAGAAATATTAAATAAAAGCATTATTTTTATCATTCTCACTTATAATAAAAAAATGATAAAATAATGTTTTCATTTAAATTGGTTGATACACGATGCCACAGCACCGTGTGGGTAGGCCACCGTGTGGGTAGGCCATAGAGGTTGGCTGCGGACCTATGCAACTCAATATGAGATTTTCGTTCTATCGTGTCACCTAAATATGAGGGTCTGGTTTAGATGTCTTGACCTATGGGCTTGGGGGGTCAGCTTGCGGGCTTGAGAGATTGGCTTGGTCGCCTTAGCCCTCAGGCGTGAGTGGTTGGCTCAGTTGCTCCAGCCTGAGGGCTTTGCTTGGCTCGGTCGCCCTGGCGTCGCAGGCTCGGGTGGTCTCCTGCTAGATTTGAGATCTTACTCGCATGTTGCTTTTTATTCTTTGTCCATATATGTCTTCTTGACCTTACATGTTTGCCCTTGATCGTGAGCGGCTTTAGGCTACCAGAACGAATCCAGGAATCTGTATGTGTTGTGCTCGCGATGATGGTGGGAAACTGGCCACTTGATGTCAAAGTCTTCTTTCGAATACTCCTCCTATAGATGCCCATTAGCGTATTTGCGGGCATGCTTTTGCCTCTACCTTGACTCAACCCATGAAGAGTGACACTTGGAGGTGTTTGGTTACAGAGGCATTAGTGCTTTCGCAAGTAAGCTATTGGAGAGCTATAAGAGTATTAAAATGAACGTGTTAATGTCAAACAACTAGTTGACTCATCGAGTAGGGACAACACAGATAGGTTCTCGATTGTAGTGGGATTCGTTTTGATAACCCAAAGCTGCTCTCGATCAAGGGCAAACATGTGGGGTTGTTTAGATGTCCATGCACGAGTAGGTTGTTTTCAGTCACGATGGTCAGCTCGAATTGGTCTTTGGTTGGGAGAATGCAAATTGAGTTATAGAACATTATGGGCGCTGAAGAATGCTTGGGATTTGGCTCCGCTGAGACAAAAAAGAAGAAAAAAATGGTAAATAAGAGAGGAAGTGGTTTCGATAGATTAAGGGAAAGAATAACCACCTAGTTCCCTAAACTTGGTTGGAATCGGGAACACTTTGCCATTAGCGTCTTTAGTTAGCCAATGACCATTGACAAAGAACCAATGGTCTTTCCACTCTTTGACCGACAAAACCCATTTTATAAGTAGTTTTTTTCTCGAGCTAAGATAATGGAAGAATTCTCCTTCGAAATTGTGCTTCAAATGTGGAGAGACATGAATTCCCGAGTCGTGATCTCATCCTAACCCATAAACTCGTGTCACAACATATAACAATCGAGCAGTGTGCAACACCCATTGGGAGTTGAAAGAAGGCAGGAAATGCCTTATAGGCAAATTTTCGAGTCGAAAATGCAGCCTAGAAAGGAGAAGACAATCAAAGACAATCATGGGCAAGGGTCCCAGGCAAGTGCATCCTTTTGCTCGAGGCGTTGACCCTAAAAAAAAAGAACTCCTATGAGTTGGAAAATATGAGTTTGGAGTATTTTCCAACTCAACAAAACAATTACTCTTCGGGAGTAAGTTGCTTGTTTTACTACCTACCACTCCAAGAGTGGAGTCATCGTCATGGGTAAAATGTACTAAGTTCACGGGGAGTAAGTTGCTTGTTTTACCACCTACCACTCCAAGAGTGGAGTCATCGTCATGGGTAAAATGTACTAAGTTCACTAGAAGTGATGCTAAAGAAGCGACGTGAGTCGAATTGCCTGGGTCAAGCTGATCAAGTTAGACCACCCGACTCAATTCGACCTAATCGAGCTAGTCCACTCAAGCCAACTCGAAGAGACTCTTGGGGTGTGAGGTAGGTTTTGCACAACATTATTCTTTGTTACGCTCAATGTAACGCATTGCCTGACTTAAGCATCAAAGTGTATTGGACTTAGCACCATACTTGTATGTAGATCTCTTGAATGTGAGCATTTGTCAGAGCTTCTGACGTTGTATCTCGGATCCAAATCCTATCTCCAAGTTGGTTAGTGCCTAAAATATTATAGCAACATAGTTATATAGGAAGCCTATATAAAGGCCATCCATCAGGTCAAAAGAAGCACAATTCAGCGATAATTGACATATGTTTCCAACAAAGAGGTTATAAGTTTTTGCTTCAATGGTGAGATATAAACCCTTCATTGTGTTGCTTTCTCCTAAGACTCAAAGGCTGGTATGCGTTTTTGGGCTGAGTAGTCCTTTTGAACGGTCCACTATGAAATATGTCATCACTCCCAAAACTTGTGTTTTCTAAACATTTGCTGACATCACCTTCAATGTCAAATTACTCCCCTGCCCCTCCACTACTACCCACTATACAAAATATTCAAATTATTTTTCCCTCGTTTTTTCATTTGAAATTTCGTTTTTCATATTCTCTCTCTTACATCGTCTTCGGCCTCTCTGTCTCATATCCCCCCATCTTGTCGGTGTACCATCATCTTCTCCCTTGTTGGGTTTCGAGATGTACATTTGATTCGTCGTCCCTTTTTGTTTTTCATGGTATTAGCCTGGTTCACAAGTGTTCAATTGTCGGTATCTGTAATAAATACTTTTGTTTACTTTAATTACAATAATCATTTCTAGACTTCTCATGTGTTATATGTTAATAAATTATGTTATGAGTATGGTTTCATGTTAAGTTCTTTACTGCTATTCAAATACTTCCTCTTCCTTGTATCTTGAGCAATCTACCGTGTAGGACGACAATGAGGTCTTAGGTTTCGGCATGAGCAGACACGTAGTCAGAGAGGAAGCTTGACGGAGAGGAGATAGTAAGCAAGTGCGACTGCGAGAGCGAGAGCGAGAGCGGGAGCGGGGGAGCTAGAGCGAGGAAGAGTGGTAGAGTTAGAGATGGAGCGACGGAGAGAGCGAGAGTTAGAGTTAGAGTTGGAGCCAGAATGAGAACGAGAGCGAGAACATGTGTACGTTTTTATATTTTTATTTTTAGTGGAAAAATGCGGTACATCTTTACTCTACACTAATTCCCTTTCCATTTGTTCTTTATTGTTTTTAAATTCCCTTTCCATTTATTCTTTATTGTTTTTAGCCTTATTATAAATTAGAAAAGAGAAGTAATGAAAGCTATTCAACTGGACTCAAGAAAGAGTTAAAATGGAATGTAAATGTAATTTGATGGCCTAGGACAACAATATGAATGTGGAAAGAGAGTGCGGACAAAATATATCAAATATATCAAATATAACAATATTGTGGTTGGAAAAGTAAACATATAGCTATGGCTACAATTCCTCCTGAGCACGCAAACGAGTTTCCAATATTACCACTCTATCTTGGAATTGTTTGTTCTCTTCCTCCAACCTATCTGTTCGTGCATGTGCTTTGCTCGCTATCCTTTCGAATGTGTGACATGTATGTTCTAGTTCGATGTACATACTCCTTGTCTTTCGATGGCTTCTCTTCTCCTGTAACTCAACCCACGTTTGATCTCGATGTGGACTTCCCTCTTCCAAACACTCGATGTGTACTCTCACTCCATTGGTTGGTACTCTTATAGCAAATAGTAGAAAAAGATGAAAGAAGATATATATTACAAATAATAAAATCTGTGATATATATAAGACGAAGTGGTACTTAATATCCAGTGAAGTCGGTTAGTGAACATTAAATCAGTGTAATTGCTAACGATGTTTTCGAAGTGCATTTATTTCGTTTTGCATTGAAGTAATCGTGGACATGTGGATGAGGATAAGCGCGAGAGCGAGAGATTAGAGAGCAAGAGCGAGAGAACAAAGAGTGAGAGCGAGAATGAGAGATTAGAGAGCAAGAGCGAGAACTATAGTTAGAACTGGAGCGATGGCGACGTAGATCGAGAGACAAGGCATGACTCTCATTGTAGTTATTTCTTTTGGTTTTTTAAAGACGATTCGTTTCATTATATTTATACAATCGTGTTTGAATGTTCAGTAAACGCATAATGATTTTTCGGTTTGAAATCCATTAGTCATTTGTCAACATGTGTGAAAGAAAGAAATAAGTTGTACTTTATTGCATAAGAAATATATATAAAGTTAATTAAATCTACGACACGGTGACAATGCCCCCATTTTCCTCAAACGTGATTCTAATACTACAACTATATCTTGTAGTTCCCGTTTCTCCTCCTTGCATCGGTATGCTCGTTCCTTGATTTCCTTTACAAGATTTTCCAAATACTTAATTCGACTATCTTTCACTTGCAAGTGATGTTGCGTTGAGTACAACAAGTGACTGTTCTTGCAATGTTGTTTCGTCTCATCTTCCAACTCAGCCCTCGTTGGATCTTCATATGGGTTTTTCCCTTGTGATTCCGACATTCTATTTTTAGAAGTAACCTCGTAAGACATTGATGGTGTAATGTGCGGAAGAATCAAATGAGTGGAGAATAGAAGAGAGTTGATAGTTGTGTACGTAATATAGGATTGGGAAATATATGGATATGAAAATTAGATTAATTGATTGTTGTTAGGTGAACATTAACTAATACATTTATTGGATGTATGAGGAAGGCAAACAGTGACATATAGCATAAAATCATTCATGGAAAGGCAAACAGACACAGCGAGCGTGCATGCATTAATTGGGAAGGTGAGCGAGAACGAGAACGTGAGCGAGAACGTGCCAGAGAACGTTAGCGAGAATGAAAATGAGGATGAGAACGACAGCGAGAGCAAACATATATATGTTGAGATGGAGCAGAATATTACATGAGTTATTCAAATTAAACATATATGTGCTTTATTTCAATAAAGTGGTCTTTTATTAAAACGTCGGAATATTTAGCACGTAATTTTGGTATGTTTGAACTTATCAATCCATATTCCCAACGTTTGTTGCAAAACGTCAGAGGAAATAACACATATATCGACCATTTTAATAAAACGACGGTTGAACTCATCCCAACATTTTTTGTAAAAACGTGGGGAGAAGAGATCTTTGCTCCACGTTTTTATTAAAATGTTGGAATATTTAGTACGTATTTTGGTATGTTTGAAACTTATCAACCCATATTCCCAACATTTGTTGCAAAACGTCAAGAGGAAATAATACATATATCAACTCTTTTAATAAAACGATGGTCGAACTCATCCCAACATTTTTGTAAAAATTTTCACAACGTTTTTAATAAAACGTTGGGATAAATTATGCTATAGAAAAATGTGGGGATGAGTGGTCTTCTGCCAACGTTTTCGTAAAAACGTGGGGGGGGGGGGGGGGGAAGAGATCTTTGCCCCACGTTTTTGTTAAAACGTCGAAATATTTAGTGTCACTTTCGTGTGTTTGAGTTTATCTGTCCATATTCCCAACGTTTTTTGTAAAACGTTGGAAGAAATCGAATATTTCCCGACATTTTATAGGAAATGTCGGCAAATATAGATTTTTTCCCAATGTTTGTGTAGAAACGTCGGCAGAACTTATAATTGTCCCTACGATTTTATTTTCGTCGCGAAAAAATGACTTCTCCCGACGACTTTTTAATGTTGGAAAAAAATTTGTTGGGAAAGCAATAAATTCTTATAGTGCCATGTGCATTTGTTGTTTCCATATAATTCTGATGTAATACATGAAATTCACATTTATATAAGACACTACAATTTCTCTCGCTCTCGTTCTCGTTCACGGTGATATTGTCGTTCACATTCTTGCTTACTCACAATCACATTATCACTATCTGTCTCGTTCAATGTCTCACTCTCGCTCTCACTCTCACTCTAGCTCTTGTTCTCACTCTATGTCTCGCTCTTATTGTCGCCCAACTGAAGGGGCAAGTGACTTGATAATAGTTTCCTTCGTTTAATTCCGCTATTTATTTGGGTTTATTGAAGTACTTTTTCGTCCCATCGTCCCATTAAGCCATACCTACCTATCCATGTACATAATAAATGGAGCCTCCTTTATGTATATATACAAACACACAATGCAAGGCTGAACACATGAAATTTATTGGAATAATAGAATGACGGGCAAAGTGTATGCCCAACAACCGATGGATGCATGTAGTTCCAAAGAGGAAATGCTAACTCAGTTGTTGTCCATTGAATCGAGACTTTCTGGAAGGCTTGATGAACTAGAACGTACATGTCACACATTCGAAAGGATGACGGGTAAAGCATATGCATGGGCAGATAGGTTGGAGGAAGAGAACAAACAACTCCAAGATAGAGTGGCAACATTGGAAACTTGTTTGTGCGCTTTGGAAGAATTGTAGCCATAGTTATGTGTTTATTTTTCCAACCTCAGTATTGTTATATTTTATGTATTTTGTGATCGTGTCTTTATTTCCACATTCCTATTGTTGTCCTAGCAATCAAATTACATTTTTGTCCCGTTCTAACTCTTTCATTAATTCAGTCGGAGTCCTATGTTGAGTCTAGTTCAATCTGTTTTCATTACTTCTCTTTTCTAACTTATAACAAGGCTAAAAACAACCAAGAACGAAGGGAAAGGCGATTAGTGTAGAGTAAATATGTACTGCATTTTCCCACTAAAATATAAATGTAAAAACGTACACATGTTCTCCCTCTCATTCTTGCTCAAGCTCAAGCTCTCGTTCTCGCCCAGTTCTAACTCTAGCTTTTGCTCTCGCTCTCTTTGTCGCTCCATCTCTAGCTCTGCCACTCTCCCTCGCTCTAACTGCCCTCGCTCCCATTCCCACTCTCGTAGTCGCACTCGCTTACTGTCTCCTCTGTATCAAGCTTTCTCTCTGACTACGTGTTTGCTCATGCCAAAACCTAAGACCTCGTCGTCGTCTTACGTGGTAAATTGCTCAAGATACAAGCAAGAGGAAGTATTTGAACAGTAGTAAGAACTTAACATGAAACCGGACCCATAACATAATTTATTGATATATAACACATGAGAACTCCAAAAATGATTATTGGCATTAAAGTAAACAAGAATATTTATTACAGATACTGTCAATCGAAAACTTGTGAACCAGGCTAATACCATGAAAAGTAAAAAGGGACGGGGAATCAAACGTACATCTCGAAACCCAACAAGGGAAAAGACGATGGTACATCGACAAGATGGGGGGCTATGAGACACAGAGAGAGAGAGAGAAAACGATGGAAGAAAGATAATATGAAAAACGAAATTTCAAATGAAAAAACGCGAGGGAAAAATAATTTGAATATTTAGTATAGTGGGTAGTAGTGGAGGGGTAAGGGAGTAATTTGACATTGAGAGTGATGTTAGCAAATGTTTAGGAAACATAAGTTTTATGGGTGATGACATATTTCATAGTGGGTTTTCTAAATGGCTATTCGACCTAAAACCCGCCTTGAAGTTAATTAGAGAGAATAATTAGTGAGAACTCTTTTGTTTGTTTTTTTGCTTTATAAAAACTAGGGGTGTTCACGGGTTGGGTTGGGTCGGGTTATGAGGGGTTTGGGACCATCCCGAATTTTCGGGTTGGCTATATATCGGAACCGTCGGGTTTAAATTGGATGGTCAACCAACCAAACTCAACCTAATATTTTCGGGTTGGGTTGTCAGTTTTTGTTTCTTTTTATTTTTTATTTTTAATTATCACGACAGCAATGGGGAGTTAGGATTCAAACTTAATGGACAGTTGAGATTAAGATAAAAAACTGGAAGAAGATAATATGAAAACCTTAAATGAAGGACGATGATTAACACTAAATGGACGATAGCATTGAAGATAAATATATTATTTTATATATATAATTAAGAAAAATACACATATATGCATAAATTCGGGTTGAGTTTGGTTGGATTGACCTGATTTATTAAAAGTTGAACCCGAGACCCAACTCAACCCGATCGGGTTGGGAAAATCACAATCCAACCCAAGGCTTCATCTAACCCAACCCCATCCTTATGGTTTGAGTTGGGTTCGTCGGGTCTTCGCTTGCAACCTCAATTATTTCATCAAACTTCTATTCATTCTTGATTTTGACTTGGACTTCAAAATTTAAAATTGTTCCATAGCTGTGCTGTGTATAGTTCTTTTTTTTATATTATATAATTTTAATCTTGAATATTATGACAGTATTATATTGTATTATTTCAAGCCATCATTAACATTGTGCAATACTATTTGAGTTGTGTTAGAATAATCCTGTCCGTTTCCAACAGCTGTTCTTGTGAGGGACGGACGGCTCATTAGGAATGCCAAATCAATTTCCAGATTTGATGCTCAACCTTCATTTTCTGCTGCAATCTTTTAACAACTGTAATGGTGTGGATGAATCGCCCCTTTTATTTGTCAACGTTGTTCGCCAATAAAGAATAATGTAACAAGTTAGAAGCTCTAAGTCAGACATAACTCAATTGGTTAAGACAGAGGTTCAAATTCCCACTAAAAAGTTAAAGCGTTATTCCAAGGAAAAAATCAAATTGCTTATGCATGTTTGACTCACGATTTTGAGTAGTTGGGTAATAAAGTTTGGGATTGAGAAATTTGAGTGCAATTTATATTTCAATTATACAAAAGAATTTGTTAGGATTAATAAGCTTTTGATCATGTGTTTAAACAAGTCTAAAGTGCGAGTCAAGCACTCTTATTGTGTCAGTTCATCAAACATGCTTAAGAAGAATCTTTTAGAATACAATTTTTTAATACAAATGATAGAATAGGGATAAGACATTGGGACCTGTACGGAGAGGTTATTAATGTCTTAAAATTGTTTAGTTAGGCTACAAGTTTCTTTTATTTAATGTGTGGCTGTCGCAATTAACTGCTCTCCATAGAATAGTGTAAAATCATGAATCATAAAAATATACATAATTTTCATTCATTCATTTGATTTATGTGAGGTTGTTAAAAAAGAATGTAGGGTAACGTATAATATATGGTAATTGAATGTACATGTAACTAAAAGGGTAAAACTATAAGAACTCTTTTTGATCCCTCGTAGTTGAGTTGTTGAAATCAGAAATATTCCTTGTGGAACTCGAATCGAGTGGCAGTCTTGCGAGTGAATTCGAGCGAGAGGGCGTTGAGTTCCTTGGCTAGCAACGGCATCCCGCAGTAGAACACTCCCACCGTCTTGTAAGCATGTTTCGATGCTATTCTCCCGAACACTTCCTTCCACTCCGGCCTAGCAAAGTGAGTCCTCGCCTGCATACCAGCCATTTTCATCATCCATTTCAATACCAAAAGTGAAACCGAGGGTTGTGAAGGTATCATACTCGAGTTCCAGAGAGGATGTCGACGCCATGTTTGGCATGGTTGAGAGCTTGAACCATGGTGATCAATGTGCTCCTTGCGTCACTTTCGTCGTACACGCTCGTCAGGTAGTTGTGGAGTTCGATTTGGCCCTGATTCATTCATTCATTTTATAGCTAAGATGAGTAGATTATGATGCATATGCTTTTACTTTTACTATACCTACCTTTCTGTCCATCTCTGCTACTTCATCCATCACCCCTTTGAACCACTCCAAAGAACCGGCTTCCCTCGTCACCCAATAGAAGTAAGCTTGCGCCTGCCCCGTCCCCGTCCTACTTTGAAACTTCCTCTTTCCACTTGGCGTCGTGTTTAAGGAACCAAAGCTGTTTGAGCTGTCTTCTGATCTGGTTGTTTCTGTTGTTGAACCCTGTATCAAATCGTAGTTAAGCAAGCAAAATATCTATTCTCTAGAGGAGCGAAGGAGGAGGGAGCCATTTTCCCCTTGGTTGCAAAAAAGGCAAGTTTTTAGTTTACCGTTGGCGTGTGTTCTTCCATGGTTTTGGTGTTGTTGAGAAGATCCTTGAGGATGCTGACGAAGGGGGTGGCCCCAATCCCGAGTCCGACGAGGAGAAGCACGTCATAGTTTTGGTAGTCTTGTGCGGGCGCTCCATATGGTCCATCCACCAGCAATCTCGGCTGGCTGCATCGTTACAAATTTTTTAAAGTCGAGTAACTAAATAGACACAACTCTTGAAGTTCTTAAACTTAGAGTTTGGAATTATTAACCTTTCTCGTTCCATCTTGACCAAGTGGCCGAGTTTGGCCCTGCCGGGGAGGGGTTTGGAGTTGACATGGTCGGTGAAGACGCACTTGAGCTCCCTAGTCCAGTCGCCCACAGTCCTGATGTGCACGCTCAGATACTCATCTCCTGGCGCTGAAGTGATAGAAAATGGGTGCCTGAGCAGGTTGTTTCAAGGTTACATTATTTTTTCTTTGCGGAAACAACTGACATTTGGAGTACATTTCCGACACTCACCATTCGAACTGAGAAATTGCAGGACATTGAAGGAATATGTACTGCCCACTTCTGTATTTGAATCCTCGAGGCTTCAACATCACCAAGCTGAACACATTCCCCGGCAGCACCGAAACCTGTTCGATACCCAACATGAGCATAGCTCTATTCTTAAAGTCGGAAGTTCAAATCTCCAATTAAATTACCTTCAAAATCTCAACAGAGTAATACTCAGATCTGCAGGCTCTAAGGCTCCTCTCCCCAAGATAGAGCAGCAAAGGAATGGAGATATACAGCCACGTCTACCACCAAACCAAAACTCAACGAATTGAAGCAAAAACAAAAACCAAAATCAAACAGAGTTCTTAGTTTCATAATCATTTCATAGCTTACTGTTTTCTGAGCCCAGCTGTGAGCAAGGAACAAGAAAGTCCCATGTACAAGAAGCAGAACATAAACAAAACCCAGAAGGTGATGCGAGTACCAAAACGCATTGAACCCCGTCAACCTGTTCAACGGCCATGGCAGCCTCACAATGTTTCTCCGAAACCGGTGCGTCGCGAGCGTAAACGAAATACTCATCAGCACCACCATCGCAATCCCAGTCGCCCCTTCGATGCTCGTCAAGAGCTCCCTGTACGTTGGCCTCCGGCCGTGAAAATCAGACGCTATGACACCAAATTTCTCCGGCGACGAATTGACCAGGCGGGGGAAATCGCAGGCCAGATGAACCCCGCCGTGGACAGCGACTCCGACGGCGACAAACCCGGCGATCAGCTTGTGGAAGTTAATGTTGTCGTCGAATGGGATGAAGGATCTGGCCGGAGTGGACCGGAGCCAGGTGAGAGTGTTGCGGCAGACGGGGAGGAGGATGAGGGCCATGTTGAGCTTCAGAGTCTCGGCGGCGGCTTTGGCAGTGGGTAAGCAATAGCCCATTACGTGGAAGGGTGCTCTGTTTGTGTACTGGAGGAACTTCCAGGCGAAGAGGGCGGCCATGGCGGCGGCCCACAGGAGCAGAACCCAAAATCTCTGCCAGTTGTGGAGGAGCGCGGCGGTGGCTGTTGTGATCAATCTGGCCGGATTGAATTTGAAGGAGCTCAAATTCTGACTCCATCCTCCTACGCTTGTGGTGGTGCTCAGAGGTCTGCTGTAGTTCATGTACGTGTCCCTCTGTAAAAGCAGAGTCTCCAGCTGCCATAGCTGAGATGAAACACCATCCATTTCAAATTTCTTCATCTTTTAATCTTAAAAAAAATTAGAAATAGAATAGAATTGAATTTGGTACCTCGATGTAGCCGAGGTTTTCGGGGTCGAGTTCTTCCATGATTAGTGAAGCGTATTCCTCTGCTCGCTCCTTGAGTTTCGCCAGGTTGTTTGCGGAAGCACTTAGCAAAATCAGCTGTAGTGGGAATTGGTGTAAGAAAACGGCGCCGTTTTTGTGTAATTATGAAGCAGAAGAGTGAGGGACTCACCTCCTGCACTTCGTCTCTGGTGATTCTGCCATCTTCATTACTGTCCGCCCTGATTTGTGATATCATAATTCCATCTCTCAGATTGCAAAATCAAAATCCAAAAGCGAAAAAATGATTGAAAGAAGATTTACATGTCGAAGAAGATTTGAAGGCGGGCGTCGAAGCTTTGGTCTGAAATCTTCAACCAAAACTCGTGCAATTCCTCCACATTGATTTTGGAAATCCTTAGTCCTTTTCTTCTTGCTAATGCGTCGAATATTCTCAGCGCGAACTCCTTCGACTCCACCATCCCTGCCCAAAATCCATTAATCATCATCCATAACTTAATTTTTTGCATTAAACGAAATTCAAATTCCTAGTTTGTAACACCGACCGATGCATTCGGCGAAATCATCTCTGGCGAGCAATCCGGCGACTGCCAGGCAATGGAACCTGGACTCCACTCTCCGCCAGAGCTCGGCGGCGTCGGAGGCTCCGGTGGTCCGACTGATGAATCTGAGGCCGCGGAGCGCCGCCTGGGCGCTGGATCGGGTGCGCTGCAGCTGCGCATTGAGGCGGCGGGCGTCGCGGGCGGACATGCCCCCCATCGCCGCCGCCGTGGTGTCGTCCCTGTCGAGGGAGGAGGCGGTGGAGGCGCGGGAGGAGGCGGACCTGAGCCAGGGGAACTTGTTGCGGATTCTGGTGGTGATGGAGAGAACGGCGTCGTCTTGGGGGTCGGATGACGTGGCAGCCGGAGCGATGCTGCGGACCACGACGGAATCGTCCTCCACCTCCAATGTGACCTCCACGAAGTCCTGCGGATGGACGAGATCGTTGAGGAAAACCGGCAGCATTCCCTCTCCGGCGCCGCCGCCGCCGCCGCCGTCGCCGTCATCGTCGTCGAGGCGGCGGCTGTAGTTGGAGTTGGATAATTTACCAAAAGAGGACCAGGACCTTGTCATCGAAATGGGAGAAGGAAGAGGAAGAGAAATGGAGGTTGGTGTTGGAGAAAGAAAAAACACCTCTCAACCAATTCCCACACACGCCATTTCAACGCCCTCTCTCTCAACTTCTTCTTATAATAATAAAAACTCTTTTTTCTCTCTCTCTCTCTCTACACCAAAATAAAGGGAGGGGAAGCTGTGGTGTAGTACATAGTGGAAAACAATAGGAAATGGGAATTATGGTTGAATTGGGATTGGAGAAATGAGAGCAGAAAATGCCGATACCAACAAACTTACGTTGTCTTTGTAATCGATGAATATATATAGAAAGAGGGAAAGAGACAGAGCAGCTAGCAACAGCAACGCCACCGCAGGATCAGATGTTGATATGGCGACGGGAAGAGCAACTCAAGCACAACACAAGCTTCCACGGAATTTATGTTTCCCTCTTTCATTCATCACTCCCCTCCAACACAACCCCATATATTATTCCATTTCGTGCAATAATAGATGATTTATCCTTCAGGTCGAGGTTCCATCCCCCATATTGTTCTATAGGGTTGATTAACTTATAGGTGGAATCAAAGTCTGCCACTTAATTCCTCTCATTGGGAGACACGTGTTTGAACATTAACTCAAATAGGTCGGGGGCAATATGGTTCAGAAAAAGTACTTTTGACTGTGGATATCGCCGACATAAAATTTGTTAAACACTAGATCTAGAGGGATGAAATTTTAGGACAATTTTTTTCAAAGCTTCCCCTATGAAAGATAGGGTCCATTTCTATGCATCCTTCCTAAGTTTGGTCCCACACCAGCTCAAACTAAATACTAATCTAAGCTTCAAAGTGTAGGTGATTGAGTGTCACACTAGTAAAGTTTTGATTGCAGTCATCACCTCAGCGATTTGGACATCCACATCAGATTAGTAGCCAACCCTTCACCTCTTCTAGAATCGTACATCAACTATTAATATTAGAATAATAACACCAACAATTGAATAGGGGAATGATTCAACTTTGATCTCTTAACCTGCATCAATTTTGACCTCAATCTTTAAATGTTAGAATACGCACCAACTTTAAGTTTTTTAGTTTAGTGTCAATTTAACATTAAATTTCATCGAACTAAATCTAGGTCTCATATATATATTTCAATCTTACCAATTTCAACAAAACAATTCAACTCTAATTTTATCTTTCCCTAAAGATCTATCAATTGTGACTTGAAATCTATTAAACCTAGGTGAGAATATATTTTATTGACAAATTTCATAACAATATTTATCAAAGTCTAAATGCAATTTGATCATGCTTGGTGCCATGTTTGCTGTACTAACAAAAGTACAACTCTATGAAGTAAAAAATTTGACATAAAAATTGACCAAACTTGAAAGAAGAAAAAAGAAATGGAATTTATCCCAAAATTATATTTTGCGGTGGACAGAGCACAGAGTTAAGAGGGTTTTAACAATTAATATTTTTGGTGTCTTGGGATCTTGAAATGTAAATGTTGTTGTGTTGTCCCATCAATCCCATGCATCATTTTTCTTTTTCTTTAATTTATAAACTAATCTTGATTTTGTTTCGTTTGATCTAAAATGTCTATCTTCATCCTTATACTTTCCACTTTTATTTATTTTAGGTGCCGCTGATGTATTTTTAAATAGTGATCACCTCGTTCTTTTCATTTTCGTTTTCATCTCATTTTTTTCCATAAAAACTTTAGCATCACTTTACTAATCGTAACCATAAATTTATATTAAAGGGTTTATATTATTTAAATGATTTGTATTAAAATTTTACAAATATGAAATCAAAATTGTCACTTTTCAAAAGTATACGAATCAAAATGGATATGTGATAGTACAATGACCAAAATAGTATTTGAAATGTACTGAAACTAAAATAAATTCAAATAAAATTACATGACCAAAATAATAACTAAAAAAAATCACATTATTAAGAATTTCTCGTAGCCATAGTTGTTTGTGTAATAGGAATGATGAACGAGTGATGGATGGATGATGATGGTGTTGGAGGTTTGGTTTGGTGCATATAACTCAAATGACAAATGGTGTGAAGCTTAAGCTTTTAAATTCTTTGATTATAAGAAATATTCATTTCATCACACAATATTACTCAATCATTTCTATCTTTATTTGCCGACGCAATTTTAAACTTTTTTTTTTGCCTACTAGTCAACATAATGTTAATTAGTAACCTAAATTCAACAATACTTCAATTCAATCACAATCTTGCTTTTTAGGCCTAATTAATAATATATAATTAGCATGTTATTAAAAAACTACTACACTTTCACTCATCCAAATTTGTACTATATCATTATCTTTCATTCTCTATTCAAGTTCATACACCGACAAAATTTAGCTCATACAAATAAATATTTTTGCTATGATAAAAAATATTCTCCCTTCAAAATTCATCCCCTTTAAAAAATAACAGAAAAGTATTTTTGAAAAAGTAAAAAATACTTCAAAGTATTGTTGGGTGATAAAGCATATGTAGAGTATTTTTAGGTCTCAAATACTCGACCTAGAAAGTACTATCAAAGTACTTCTAAGAATATTGAACCAAATATGATCACCGGAGCTAAAGAAAGTAATAAAGATATATTATGTGATCAATTTGAATAGGGTTCAATCAGTGTAAAAAAAAAGATATATTATAGTGTTAGCGTTGATTTAGTTGAGATTTTAATATACGAGGATTATGAGGTGGCATAAAGTTACTCCGCCATATATCCTTATTTACACCCAATCAACCCTCCACGTAATTCCCTTTCAAAAAAAAAAATCCACGTAATTCTAGTTTCTAACTAATTAAATTACATCTCACGCCAAAATCCAGTACGACACAATCATTGATGTTCCCCGCCAGCGCCAGTGCAGTACGACATGTCGAAACTCATACCTTTCATAGATAAATAAAAGTACACAACATCTCTCACCTCCATGGATATTACCAAATCTTCAAGCCTAATTTTCATTTGACTGCCCTTCATTCTCCCTCAATTTTTGACCATTTTTTTTTTATAATTATTATTTCTTAGTTGGTTTCATTAGTTCAAAATTTTAATTTTAGTTCCTTTAGTTAAATATTCCTATCCGTTTTAATTTTTTACTTTTTATATAATCAATTTAGTTTTTTTCCTTTTCTATTTTTGGATTTACAGAGAACGACAAGCTAACCTTCAGTATAAATTTCGTGTGAAGGTTAATAAATTGAATAACTATATTATTAGTTGGTTTTATTAAGGTTCGTGTGGGGTAAAAAGTTGAAAACTTGAAGAAACCAAATGAACTTTCAGATAGATATAAAATATGCTATACAATTAGTGGCAGATTCAGAGTTTTTGTTTATAAAAATTCACTTAAAATTTAGTAGTAATAATTTAGAGTTATCAATCTCAAAATTCATAAACAAATCAAATTATTACTTTAATACGTCATCTACGAATTTTCATATTAATAAATCGCTGCATAATAATTTGAATAGGCGAAAGATATAAAACTTTATTTCAGAAGGTATTGATATCCATTTATTTTGATAATTAGTTTCTTCAATAAGAAGTATGATTGAATTTTTTACATAATTAGTTTCTTATAAGAATTACAGTGTTTTATGCAGTTAATTTTTTTAAAAGTTTAAAATATTTTTAAAATTTCTATTTATATTTGATATAAAAAATTAAAACAAAAATTATAGTATTATATGATAATTATTAAGCAATTAATCTCTAAATTGTCGAGTTCTTTAAAACTCTACAAAATCTCGAAATAATTAAAATTAATATTTCTTTTAATGATTTATAGAGAGTAAGAAGAGATATGTCAGTACAATAATTTATATTGAAGATATTACCTATATGCAACAGCAACGTATAAACTGAAAAGAAAAATAAGTATTGAAATTATCGGCAACAATTATGTATGGATAAATTGGAAAGAAAAAGAATTTTAGGTTATAAACAGTAGGGTAGTAACTACACTATTTAAAAATATTGAAGAAGTAGATCAAAATGCTACGGGCGTTCAAAAAACTCGACAACCTGATGAACCCAACCCAGTTCGTAAGAGTTGGGTTGGGTTAGATGAAGCCTTGGGTTGAGTTGGGTTGGGTCTCGGGGTTTAACCTTTAAAAAATCGGATCAACCCAACCCGACCCGAATTTATGCATATATGTGTATTTTTCTTAATTATATATATATAATAATATATTTATCTTCAACTTTAACGTTCATTTAGTGTTAATCCTCACCCTTCATTTAAGGTTTTCATATTTTCTGCTTCCTTTTTTTATATTAATCTCAACCGTGTATTAAGTTTTAATCCTAACTTCCTGTCGCCCGTGTATTAAGTTTTAATCCTAACTTCTCGTCGCCGTCGTGATAATTAAAAATGAAAAATAAAAAAATAAATAGAAACAAAAACCACCAACCCGAAAATATTGGGTTGGGTTGGTTGGGTTGGATTGACCATCTAATTCAAATCCGATGATTCCTATATATCGCAATTCGAAAAATTCGGATTGGTCCAAAAACCCTCCCTAACTCGATCCAACTCAAGCCGTGAACACCGTACAAAATGCATGTGTTGGGCGTCGGGAGGTACTGGACATGCAATGTGCCACCAAGCCAAGAAAAAGTTTGTTAAATAATTAACCAATATATATATTATAAAGTTGAGTGGGCGGGCGTACGCTGAATCCGCCCGTATATGCAATCTCCCTGCACATCTTAAAAAATCTTATTAATTCCCATAGAGCATAAACTACCTCTTTTTATCTCTCTATACCCAAATTAAAGAAATTTTACATGTAAAGCAAATATAACATTTAGTAACATCATATATGTTTTTAAAAATTTTATCCAACCATAAGGATTACGATAGAGATCAAATTCAAATCAGATTTAAAATATTAATTTAATGTATCTTGAAGGTTAAATTGATTGTCCTTCATTTTCTTTTAGTAGAATAATATTAGGTGGGAGATTGAACCTTCTACTTCAAGAAAATTAATACATACTTTTACTAAGTCGTGCTCTAATTCATTGCTCTTAATTCTCCCATCATCTTTGACCATTTTAATAAATACATTGTTGAGAGGTAACTCTAGAGCACCACGTGAAACGTTCCTGAGTAGGCACATGGAGCCCACATGATCCATAAAGAGGAGAGTGCTGAGGACATTGGAAAAGGAATAATGCCAATTCCACCCTATGAGCGTCTAGATACGGGTAAAGGGACTGACACTTGTAATTAGCCGTGCGTATGAGCTTGTGTCATTTTGCTGTCTTTGATGCTCCCGCTCTACTTTGAAATGTCACAAGGAGATGCAGAATGTCGGCTTCCCACCTCTCATCTTCCACCCTTTCTCTCTATTCGTATAAAAGATACACTTAAATCCTGAAGTCAAGTATGCAAACTCTCACAAGAATTAATTGTGGGAATTCTTGAGCAAAATCTCTACTAATATCTAAGTGCTCCATACCCATTTACACTCATTTAAGTCTTAACTTAGGCATTAGAGTGTGCTGGACACCGGTGCTAGATTAAATTTGAGCTAAGAGACCAAGATATGCATGACACTTGCTAGTTAAGAATCCGCATCAACACATATTAAAAACAGAATTCACTGCATATTTCCATTCAAATTTTTTATTTATTACAATGCTATCATGTCATTGTTATAATTTTCTATTGTTTTGTTGTATTAAAATAATTGATTAAATTTAAAATGTAAATATTCTAAAACTATTGTTTTGACTAAACAAATAAAACTAATAAAAAATCATCATCATATAGTTAGATAAAAATTTATATTTGATAGGTGGATAATTTACCTAAGTTTGTTTTCCATGAAATAACATGAATAATAATTTTCCAAAAAAAAAATAATAATAATAAAAGAAAACAAAAACCATTATCAAACCAACCATAAAATACTTCTTTTTTATATGAGGCTATTGGATCAACTAATATAGAAATGTATTACTCAAAACCATCATGTGAAATCATCCCTTGATTTTGAGAATTTACAAAAATAAATTGTATGAATAATTAATTAATTGATTAGGAGCTTGAAGGAATATTAATTACATATTAAAAACCTAAGCTAATTAGTTCAACACATTGAAGTTGGTTTTTATAAGAATCAAACCAACTACTTGAAATTGACTAAAACTCATAAAATTTTAATTTAAAAATAATTTTTAAAGTTTTATTTTGTGAAACCAAACTTACTTTATGATATTTAATTATTAAATCAATTGAACTGAGCTATTTTATTAAAAATTTCATTTTTATTGGTTATGATTCGCACATATTTAAACTTAGAAATATCATGAATGCATATGAGAAGTAGTTTGAAATATATATTTATATATATATTTTGTGGATATATTTGAATATTTGGTGGTTCCAATTTAGCTAAAGAAATGATAATCTTTCAAGTCTCATCAATCATTTTACAATATGCTAAATAGTAGGTGAATGACATTATTTTTTAATACAACAACATGTAAGGGCGTGGAGTTCGAACGCATGACTCATGTCTGCAATAGGGCGGGACGGGACCAAGGGGCAATCTCCATCCCGCCCTTTTGAGGATTTTTTCCTTCATCCCCACCCTTGTCCCCAAAACTTTGGGGATGAGGCGGGGAGACCTCCCCTATCCTCGCCCCATCCCTACCAGGACCTTGATTGAGATCCCCGGTTTGACCCCGTCTCCGGTCAAACTGTGGATTTTCCATCCCGACCGGATCGGGTACCTGCGAGGATCGGGTTCTGAAGGTTTTTTGTCATCTCTACACGATATTTTAGTCGGAGATACATGTCTTAACTAGTTGAGTCAGGTTGACAACCAAACGACATTGTTGGTTGAAAAGTAAGAACGAAGCAATAAAAGACGATAATGTCCCTTTTTTTTATTTAACTCGAACGGAGATTGGAAATTTAATGGCACAAAACATATAGAACAATGTTGAGTAAAATACAATTTTAGCCCTGAGTTTGAATAAATAATATTAGAGTACTTACTAGAAAAATTACGTGGTAGTTAATTTGGTGAATAAACTATGCTCACTTGAATTTTCCGAATGAGATGCCAAAATATATTAACTTCATACTTGTTTTAGGGCCGAAGGGACCTTCTTTCCTCTCTCTTTGCCTTCTCTTCCATCTAGCCCTCTCTTAACTCCGTTTGCGTGCCCTCGCCTCCAACCAGCCTTCTCCATTCCTATCGTCGTCGTCCTAGAAACATCTTGATCTTGCTGTTTTTCTATTAAATTCACCAATATTAATTTGTTCTCGAGGACTATTTAGAACTCTTTTGTCAAGATTGAGGATTAAAGTGTCAGATTTTAAAATATAGGAGGATTAAATAGAAACTATATCCTCAAATTCAGGATTAAAAGTGTAATTTATACCACCAATATTTATTGCTAATTTTTGTGGGCAAAATATACTTCGATAATTTTTCAAAGTTTTTTCAATTGATCCTTAATCTTTTATAATTCTCAATTTTATTTTTAATTTATTAAAAAATTTGAACAAATTGCATAAACTACTCTTGAAGTAGGGTAATTGTTATGGGTAATTGTTATAATTACACCTCTGAACTTTCAATTGTAAAAATTAAATCTTCCACAGTAAAAATCAAACACTTTAAACTTTTACAAATAATAAAATTGTAACCTCTAATTTTTTAATGGTAATAATTAGACCCTAAAATTTTTAAAAATGGACCTATTTGAGAAATTAGCACCCTAACAGATTAAACACTTTTGAATTAAAGCTTGAAACTTGAGTGATTCGTTCGAATTTGGAACAAGAATCCGCAGCACCCAAAACTTCAATTCAAACTTAGAACTTGAATTTGAACATGAACCGAGAGATCTCCGCTCTAAGATTCAAGGGGAGGAACGTGAAGAGGACAACACCCCACCCCAAAAACAAATTTGTTGGAGGGTCATGCAAAAGTCTTACATGGGCAGGTACCACCATAGCCCATCGGCCCATCCCGTGCACACCAAGTGTGGCAAACACACCACGAGAGCGACCCATCAACCAATACTCGCGTGCCACCACCAAGGTTGCACAACTCTCCTCTGCGCCAAGCGAGTGCGACCCAATTGGTCGCGGTGCCCCTTCTCAATGCAATGAGCACGACCTCCAAGCAAAGCAAGCGCGGCCCAATTAAGCAGCAACAGTGCCCTTCTCCATGCAAGGGAGCGAGCCCCGTGGCCGCAACCTTCTCCCTTGTGGTCACCGCAACCACCTTGGCTAGAGAATGAAGCGCATGCCATCATGGCAGCCTACTACCCTACACATCTTCGTGCCATACCCAGGGTGGTGCACATGCCTCCATAGTAGACATCTTAGCCTGACCATATTGCTTGAAAGGAAATAAATCTTCCTCCTCCCCCATGAGCCTATAAATACGAAGATCCTAATCTAATTGAGGTAGAACGACAACAACACAACTCATTACACTTCTATGCAATTCTCTCTCTTTCTTCTCATCAGTTATTACACTGACTTAAGCATCGGAGTGTATACCGGTACCTCGCCGGCATTAGCTCACATTTTCTTTGTTAAGATCATCTTCGATCCAACCGTTCAAGTCAAGAATTTATCTTTCCCCTATTAACAAGCCATCGAGTCAAATTCGGATCACGCGATTCAATTGGCCTCGACATTTTACGCATCAATAGTTGGCGCTGTCTATGGGGATCGACGATAAAAGAAGACCTTGATTCTACCCTAGCTAAAGTTTGTATTCCAAATCATGAATCTGCTTAATAATCCAACCAACCTTGAACAGTGACTGAATGCCAAAATGGCGAGCATCCCAATCCCTCTCGCATACCTACATGCCATCAAGCCTCTTGTACCAATCATTCGCACAACGAAGATTGGAGGGAAGAAACCCACACTATGGCCACTCAACGAGTTGTTCTAGTGGTTGTTCCAAGGCAAATGCGAAGTCACCACACTCGAGTTGCTCGAGATGTCCAAAGGTTAAAAGGAGACATGACTTGAGTACTGGCTTTGTTAACACGACAAGGTCAGGCTGGAACTTGCGCCAGTACTCCATCTCCCACGCCCGACGAGATTCGACAAAAGGGAAATAACCCATGGAAGTCAGCGATGAAAAAGTCTGATCCCTGTACCACGAGAAAGGTTAGTTCTAGGAGGCAATGATCATGGTCAAAGGCAAACTAGGGCTATGGGCTAAGGAATATTCCAATTCCCTCGCAATATTTTGTAAGGAAAGAACATTGTGATACTCGCCAATCACCAGATTGTGGCGAACGAGTTGACAACAATGATCTTCTTAACCTTTTGAATCACATAAGAGAATAAGGTATCAGCCGTAACTCAGAAGATCTTCGGAACCTATTGAAATCCAACCGACAGAGCCATAATCCTTCCGAGGAAGGAAGACCATTCCCTTGCAACCTTGTAAAAAATCTCCCTGTCAATAGGGGAAGAATGGAGGATGGATATGAACTGTCCGATGAATCTATTACCCCATTCACTGACAGCGTTGTAGCTGTAAGTATTCCTTACAAATTCAAATGGCTCGCAATATAGTAGTACAATGCTACGACCGATCCCATAGATCATGTAGATACCTTCTTAGGAGGTCGGGAACACAAGAAACCAGTTACCTACCTCTTGACTCTTCACCAAAAGGCCCATGAAAGCCTTCGAGAGTATATCATGTGATTCAACAACGACGCCTTGAAGGTAGAAGGTGGCGTAGAAAGGATCGCCCTAACCACTATCATGGTCAGACTACGCGATGAAAAGTTCCTCTAGTCTCTATGAAAAAAGGCCCCGCTCACCTTTGACGATTTTTTTAGCAAAAAGCAAAAGCATATAAGTGTTGGAAAATTTCTCAATAACCATAATGAGCCCGGGCAATCGATAGGAGATTCTGGCACAAAAAGGCAAAAGGATCATGTCAATACCAACATTGAGAAAAAAGCTAAACTCGGCGCTCCTTTTAGACCACGAAAGTGCCCCTTGGAAAACTTTAAAAAATACACCCCTATTACTGCACCAGTATAACATATCTTGATGGAAATCAAGGATAAAAACCTCTTTAAATGGCCGATCAAAACAAAGCCAATCTCGTATCCCTGGGATCGGTGTTGGTATTGCCTGTTCCATCGAGAAACCGGACATAATACCTCCGAGTGCATTCGTCTTAAGGAGGAAATTGAGTCCATAATACAGAATGGGTATCTCAAAGAATTTGTAGACCGGCGACGAGGGACCCTCCCCTCTACATCGAAAGAAAAATCTCTAGTCAAAATCCAAGACCCCACGAGAGAAATTCGAACAATATCTAGCGGTCCCGTAGGAGGGGAGTCAAGTAGAAAGCGAAAGATTCAAGCCAGACAGGCACGGGTAAGGCTATATGATCATACTATTTATACTGCTACTACTAACCATAAGACCCCTACTCTGTGTTTCAATGCACTTGAGGCTCAGGTTCTTCATCAACCTCATAATGATGCACTGGTCATTACGCTGGTTATAGCGAATATTAGAGTGCACCGCATTCTAGTGGATGGGGGAAGTTCGGCTTATGTGCTCACCTTAAGAACATTTGACGAAATGCGTATTGGATGAGAGTTATTGAAGAGCTGCCTTACTCCATTGGTCGGATTTGGAGGAGAGTAGGTTCACCTTGTCGACAACATTGAACTACCCATGACCTTTAGGGAAAATATGTGCAGTCTGACCAAGCTTATTCACTTCTTGGTAGTGGATTTAACCTCGATTTATAACGCCATTTTGGGACGACCCACCATACACAACTTGGAGGCTGTCCCGTTGACATACCACCAGGTCATGAAATTTCCAACACCATAGGGGGCAGGGATCATTCAAGGCGAGTAGTTTGCCGCTCATGAATGACATGGCTTTGAGAACCGATTCCCATGCAGAAAGGCGACCTCGAAAAACCCCAAGCAAAAACATCTTTGGAACGGAGAAGCCTTCAGTAGCACCTCCAGTCAAGCTACCAGACAACGGAAAGCACATTCATGGTGAACCAGCAGAAGAAATTGAGAATGTCCCTTAATCTCTGACGAGCAATGTGTTCAAGTAGGAGCCCAATTACAAGACAAGGTTAAGTAAAGTTTAGTGGCGTTCTTGAGACACCATCCAGACATCTTCGCCTGGTCTCATAACGATATGCTAGGAATAGACCCTAAAGTGATGGTACATCAGCTTAATGTGAGTCTTGATTTTAAACCAGTCATACAGAAGCGACGACCTTTCAACACATAACGCAACCAGGCCATTGTAGTAGAAGTGGCAAACGTTCTCAAAGCTAGATTCATACGCGAGGTATAATACCCGCAATGGATATCCAATGTCGTATTAGTAAAAAAATCCAATGGAAAATGGCGTATGTACGTCGATTTCACTGACCTCAACAAGGCATGCCCAGAAGACAGCTTCTCATTGCCAAGGATAGATCAACTAATAGATGCCACAGTGGGGCACGAAGTTCTCAATTTTATTGATGCTTATTCCGGGTATATCCAAATAAGAATGTACGGCCCGAATCAAGAAAAGACCTTGTTCATCATGGAGTAGGGACTATACTGTTACCAGGTGATGCCTTTTGGTCTAAAAAATGTTGGAGCCACTTAACAAAGAATGGTCAACAAAATGTTCGCACCATTAATTGGAAAAAACATGGAAGTATATGTCGATGAAATGCTAGTAAAAAGCAGACATGTGACCCGGCACGAAGACGACTTGGCCGAAGCCTTTGATATCCTGCGACGGTATCATATGAAGTTATATCCCAGCAAATGCACTTTTGGAGTGGTGTCAGGAAAATTTCTAGGATACCTAGTTCATCAACAGAGGATTGAAGCCAATCCGAACAAAATCTGAGCAATTATTGAAATGACTTCTCCAACGACCCTCCAGCAAGTGCAAAGACTTGGTGGAAGAATAGTTGCCCTCAACCGCTTTATCTCTCGTGCAACAGATAAGTGTATGTCTTTCTTCTAGCTAGTAAAAAAACAAAAACCATTTGAATGGACAAAACAATGTGAAGAAGCCTTTACTCAACTTAAGGAATATCTTGGTATAGCTGTCATGCTAGCAAAGCCAAGTCTGGGAGATGAGCTATGCCTGTACCTGGCAGCGTCTGACACAACTGTCAGCTCGCCGCTAATCAAACAAGACCAAGACATTCAAAAGCCCGTTTATTATACCAGTAAAGCTTTAGCTGATGCCGAGACTCGATACCGACCTATTGAAAAAGCTGCTCTAGCCTTGTAACTGTCGTTCCGCGCTTGCGATCGTACTTCCAGGCTCATACTGTTACCGTCCACATAAACTTGCCCTTAAGGCAGATCCTTCAGCGACCCGAGACATCAGGTTGGCTTATGAAATGAACGGTAGAGCTTAGCGAACACGACATATGTTACAAACCACGAACGACCATTAATGAACGGGTAGTGGCTGACTTTATTACCGAATTAACCGCTGAAATAGAAGAACCGCTAGATACAAACCCCATCCCGAGCCAAAAAGCTATCGATAAACTCAACTCAACCCTGAGGCTATGGAATATTTTGGTGGACGACTCCGCTAACAACCATGGGTGTGGGGCAGGACTGGTAATTGTTTCTCCGACTGGAAACTGTTTGAAACAGCTATGAGATTTGAATTCAAGACCTTAAACAATGAGACCAAGTACAAGGATTTTGTCGTAGGACTGAAAGCCAGTCAAGAATATGAAGCAACTTGTCTCCGCATCTACAGTGACTCAATGTTGGTAGTAAACCAAGTTAAAGGAGATTATCAGGTCTAGGGAGTCAAACTAGTTGAATATAAGGCACAGGTATGAAATTTGCTTACTTATTTTGCAGAATGAAAAATTCGACAAATACCACAATCTGAGAACAGAAACGCTGATGCACTAGCACAACTAGCCGCTGCTTATAGAACGAAGCCAAGCATAAGAAAGCTCGAAAGCCTCCTCGTGATGACCGTCCCTCAATTAAGTACCTGGATGAATCCCTTAATGAAATACCTGACAACAGGAAAGTTTCCCAAAAGTAAAATGGAGGCCCAAATACAATGTCGGTCGACACAATATGTTGTTCATAACAGAACCTTGTACAAACGAGGATTCTCACTACCACTCTTGAAGTGTCTTGATCAAGAAAAAACAGCTTATGTCCTACAAGAGGTGCATGAGGGCATTTGTGGTAACCACCTAAGGGCATGATCACTGACACACAAAATTGTCAATCAAGGGTATTATTGGCCAACATTACACCGAGATGTTAAGGACTATACCTGAAAATGCAATCACTGTCAGTGAATTGCCCCTATTCCTAGACAACTAGCAGAGCCATTATCTACCATCACTGGACCCTAGACTTTCACCCAATGGGGAATAGATTTTATCGGTCCCCTCCTGCAGTGGAAAGGACAAACAAAATACGCAGTAGTCGCAGTAGACTACTTCACTAAATGGGCTGAAGCAGAAACACTAGCTACAATCACTAAGCAAAAAATTACCAAGTTTGTATGGCAAAATTTGATATGCCGATTTGGAATCCCCTATGCGATCGTGATAGATAATGGAGGACAATTTAACAATTCGGTTTTCAAAAGCTTATGTGATCAACTAGGCATTCAACACTTTCGATCGTCTCCCACACATTCGCAATCTAATGGTCAGGTGGAAGTCATTAACAAAATCATAAAAAGATGTCTAAAGCTCGTTTGGATTCTTTCAAAGGAAAATGGGCAAAAGAGCTACCAAGCGTACTATTGGCATATCGAACTACAGCGAAAATTGCGACAGGAGAAACCCAATTTTCTTTAGCCTTTGGCACCGAGGCAATGATCCCAGTCGAGATCGGGCTGCCTTCTCCTTGGACAAAAAATTATGATCCCGACACTATAGAAGAATCTTTAATAATCCAGTTGGATTTGTTAGAAGAGTTACAAGAAGGCACTAAGCAACGAATGATGACATACAAGGAACGTAGTGCGCAACATTATAACGTTCGTATGCGACCACGAGCGTTTCAAGTTGGAGATATGGTTCTACGCAAAGTACTCCCTAGCACCAAGAACCCAACAAATGGTGTCCTTTGTCTTACATGGGAAGGTCCGTACGTGGTCATTAAGCTGGCTCAACCAGAAACTTATTACTTGTCTGATGCAATGGGAAAGGTATTGACCCATAAATGAAATGTGGAACATTTAAAATTATATTACCAATAAGCAAAATATATCGATAATGAAATGCCATGTGTTAGGAATAAAAGTGCTACTTCGTGAAACAAAACGAAACGACATGTTAATTACCAACAAGATTCGTAATACAAAAAAGGAAAACGAGGAAGCGACATCGAAAACTTCAAGTAGAATTTTGGGTCGCATTTGAAGGCTCATTCAGGTGTGCCACCAATTCGGCTATGGTTTTCTAGGTAGGACTAGGCCCAAGAGCAGCAAGGGCAATCTCAACCCTCACTGTAAGGGAGGCAGGGCTAACTATGCTAACACCCACCACGACCCTAGCGTCCTTGCCTCTCCTGGTACCGTCAGACGAAGAAGAATCAGTACTAAGGGTAGGTTCGGATAGCGCGACATAAATGAAACTCATATCAAACCCTAGATGAGATTGACCCATTTTCTCTTCCACCCAGTCCAAGCTCAATCTCATAATCTCGCATTGAAGCCCTTCATATTCCCCAGTAGAGCGTAGTGCGGCCTCTAGTTTTGCGGTGTCCTTCGAGTCAGATTGGAAAGTCTCAAGCTCTATAGTATTCTTCTTCAATGCTACTCGACTATGCCCAAAACCAACTCATGCGTTCTCCACCTCCACCAAGGCCGCGTTGACTTCGACCTTGGATTTCTCTAGTGATGCCTCGAGCACTGCCCTCTTGAGTTTTGATTGTTGCATCAAGGATTCTGCCTTTTCTAGTGCACTCATGACAACCGCCTTGAATACATGGGCATGCTGTAGTTTAGATCCCATACGATAAGCAACATAACTCGCCCTTATGCCAACCTGAAAAGTAATGACCAACCCATCCAGAAACGTATTAGGGGCAAGGCGAAAAATAAAAAAGCCAAAGCTATGTCCATACCCTTTGAAGATCAAATAGAGCTTTATTAAATTCACATCCGGGGTCTTCTGCAGCAATATCCCCCAGTACATTCAAACGACCCATCCTCTCCCAAATCTTCCTTCCCATTGAATTCAATGCTCTAGAAGGGAAGGAGGTCACATATGGTCCACGAAATCCAAAGGTAGAGAAGGGCATATCCGGTCGGTGAAGTATTGGGTGACGCCCCGACTAGGGACACTGTCGAGGGTCGTGGCAGTCTGACAGCAGGAGGAGGCAGAAGCGAAGTTACTGGCACAGTTTCTCCTTGGGAGGAGCCTCCGGTACGATGACGTTGGCAAGGAGGTACCTCTTGTACCCTAGAGGATCCGCCTTGGTCAGTGGCCTGAGAAGCCGCCTGCTTCGCTGCTTGAGCACGAAGGCAGTCAACAACAGATGTGGTGGGTGTCATGGCTTCAGAGTCTGCACCCACAAAAAATATGAAACGATATACACTAAATGCACAAATGGGGCGATAAAGCAAAACAGGAAAGCATAAGTGTTATACCTAAACGAAGTAGGTTCTCACAACTAATCCCTTCGCCCACGAGTTCCCTCACCTCTAAGTTTGGAATAGGATAGCTAATATGAGATAGTTTGTACAGTCTCAAATACCACGAGCGATCAAAGAAATGTTGCCTGGATCACTTACGGACAACAACTCTAAACGTTTCTTAATAACTCAACATCATCATCAGAGGTCGGTTGAACCCACACTGCCCATAAAAAACACTAAAGTAAAAAAATGATAATAATATACAATAATACATATATAGTAACAATAATAACCGGTAGAGGTGACAAATTGGGACAGTAAAGAATCATTGACAGAACTCGACCATGAAAACAAAGGAACCGCAATTAACTAACATCGGGGCCAAATAGTCACCATTGACAAAAAACCATTTTTTCTTCCATCTCTTCATCAAGCTAGGATATTGGGCCACTGGAATTCCACGAGCGCTCCCAGAGCTCACACTTTTTTCCTGGTTAGATTGGTCAGAAACCATCACACTCGTGCTAGATCTGCTGCTTCTAGGTAATGTGGATGCTGCGGCCGCCTACCTGATTTGGATGAAGGTACGAGGGCAACCGTCATGGCCGCACTATTGGGTCGCGCTAAGAGATCTAGTGCTGCCACGGTTAAAACACTCTCCATAGGCTCGGTTGACAATGCCCGAGCACGTTTCGGCATGTAGAAAAACAAATTCTTTCTTGGTAGGGCAGCATTTAGTTCAAAAAAATTGGCGATAACACTTGGATGGAGTATGGAACCCCCGCCCATCTGCCTCCATACCACGTAACATCCAAGAAGGGTGGCCAATTCATTGGCACCAGTTGTGCCCGGGCCAGTTGGAAAGAGCTTAAAAAACACTGAATTAAAGGCAGTCTAACATTGCAATCGAACATTTTTTTTTGTAAAATGCTACTTCCCCTCGTGGCGGGCATATTATGCACTGCCCCCTGTTTGGCACTCAAAGATAAATAGTAGAAGGAATATTGTACATATCATGAAGTACAACAAGGTCTTTCCGAGCGATGGAGGACTGTACACCCTCGTCATCTGGAAAAATTATTCGAGTGGGAGTAGCGTACTACACCCCTTCGGTCCTACTTGAGGTGCTCGCCTTCGGGGAGGAGTGCCATACAGAGGCTTGTTCAGAACCATTCGAAGCCACCCATGTCTCCACAAATGAATCTAAGGGACTGAACCCTTGAGTGTCGTCGAAGCCTGACATGTACCATGAAAACAAAATAAAAACGCAAAAAAAAAGGGAAAAGAAGAATAAAAGGGGAAGGTGAGGGAACATGTAAAAACAACTCCAAAATCTGAAGTGTCCAAAAATGGTGCCAAAGACGCAGAATAGAGGTACCACCATGGGTGAAACATGGCACTAAAAAAAAAAAAAATTTACAGCCACCATGCCCACCCCGCTCCTTTCTTTCTCTAGGTACATTCATGAATGAAAGGACTAAAGCTTTCATATCAGGAGTGGGGGACCACTGTTGGGGAGTCATGCAAAAGTCTTACACAAGCAGGTACCACCGCGGCTCATCAGCCCATCCACGTGCACACCAAGCATGGCAAACACACCACCACAGCGACCCATCGGCCCAATACTCACGCGTCCAGCCTGGTGTTGTGGGCATGCTTGTCGAGGGTGTGTTACCCATGGCCGCATGTCCAAACCATCCTCACCACTTGCTTTACTTTCATGTCTTTAAAGCTTTCTAGTGTAGTTTGTTTGTATCGGGTTTTTCAGGTTATAGGTGGAATTTGGCCGAGCGGCTTTGGAACTAGATGTGTATTGGTAAGGTATGGAAGCACGCCAAATTTCAAGCCAATCGGAGTTCACACGGGCCCTCTAGGCCACCGAGTGACTCTTCGCCACTTTGCATGTCTACACCTGCCACACCAAAAATGCCTTATAATGTACCTTAGAGGGGACCAAGTAGTCATCAAACCTCCCCCCGACCAAGTGTTGTATACTTTCTTGCAATCAAAGCTTTCTTGCATCCAATGTTTACAATGCTTGTTTTAAAGATGTTTTCAACTGTTTTTCTCTCTCACGTTTTCCAAAACCAATTTTGTAGTAAAACGTGAACGGAGGCTAGACCAACGACCGAGATTGCCCGCAACGTACAATTTTTCTCTGCTGACTTGCTCGTTTGAGCTAGAGCAAGTGCCGCACAATCGCTCTAGCTGTGTTAAAAAGGTACGATTGTGACAAGTGGTATCAGAGCTTAGTTAGCTCCTCGACCCGAGAAAGTCTGGAACCATGTTGGTGACAAAACAACTGAGCAAGTCGCATGTCGACCGACTAGTAGAGATAGAAAGAACAACTTCTCTATCTAAGAGAAGTCCCGGATACCCTCCGTCTGCTGAAGGCACGAGTTGATGAGTTCTCCGATAAGTTTGGAGAAATAGAACTAGTGAATGCCCGAGTAGACGGGTTATCGATACAAGATCTAGCTACAAGGGTTTGAGGCCCTAGAAAGCAAAGCTACGCGTCCTGGTAGCTTAGAACGTGGAGACAGTTCCACGAACCCAACCACCCAGATAGAAGTACATATGGGTGAGTTAAACAATTCGCAATCGGTAATGATGCAATTGTTTAACGAAATGATGGAGGACTTCAAAGTAACCATAGACACCCTCCGTTCCATGCCTCATTTCATAGAGAATCTCAAAGTGGCTCTATTTCATTATTTTCCATCCATATCCCAATTCCATTCATTTAATATCCCTGTGGTGTCATTGAGATAAGAGATGTCTTTTCTAGTCTATTTGTTTCTATTTCTATATATATGGAAAGCTTAAAAATCATCATATAATAATCCAAAAATTGCAATAGAAAAGAAAAAGGGTGGGTAGGTAGAAAATACCTAGGGGCGCGATACAACTCTCTCTAAGGAAGTCAGCAAAATAGCCCCGTAACTTTGAGAGAAGGGGTGCCTCCTCACAAAGGGGGTCGCAGTGACCAAGCCCGGGCGACGTTTACCCACACATGGGTTACTAGGCATGCCAGTTTAATATAACCCATTTGATATCTTCGTATCCGAGAATCAAAAAATTCGACTCCGCATTGTTCACATAATTTCGAATATTCTTTTTTATCTTCGATTACTCGATAATTTCCACAAGCACATATCCCACTTTTTATAGGCCCAAAAATTGAACAAGTCAAAGTTATGTCTTGGTCCGACGAGTGGGTCTCATCTTTCTCTTCTGAGGGCGATCCTCCCGGTGAACTGACCATACCCCAAACTGACACAAGTGGTTCAACAAGCTCAAGGTCCCAGAGCCCAAACCATTTAATGGTAATAGAGACGCGAAAGATCTCGAGAACTTCATGTTCGATATAGAACAATACTTCAAGGCTACCGGGACAACGTCAGAAGAAATGAAAGTGACTTTGGCCACCATGCACCTTACTGTTGATGCAAAGCTGTGGTGGAGGCTAAAGTCAACGACATTCAGAATGGACGGTGCATGATCAACAACTGAGATGATCTTAAGAAAGAATTGAGGGGTCAGTTCTTCCCCGAGAATGTCGAGTTCATGGCTAAAAGGAAGCTACGTGAACTCCGGCACACTGGAACAATTCAGGACTATGTGAACCAATTCCCTACCGTGATGCTGGATATTTGCGACATGTCAGAGAAAGACAAGGTGCTCCTCTTTGTTGAAGGGTTGAAACCATGGGCCAGAACAAAGCTGTATGAACAGAAAGTGCAAGACCTTGCCACCGCCATGGCCGTTGCAGAACGATTACTAAACTATAGCAGTGAGTCGTCCCAATCGAAAAAGAACACTCCAAACCCCACTAGGGGAAACAAGACGTTCAAACCCTTTACCCTAAAGAGTGGGGGAGCTGACAAGAGACCCCAAGGCCCAAACGCCGATCCTTCTCGAGGATCGTATCCACAAAGTCAAAACGCTCAAAAGCCAATATCATGTTTCTTGTGCAAGGGCCCTCACCACGTAGCTGAATGCCCGCACTGAGCCGCCCTTACTGCCCTTAAAGCGTCCGTTCAGTCGTGTAATGAATGTGAAGTTGAAACGGAGTACGAGAAGGAGGAAGATGAAGAAACACCTAGAATGGGGCGTTAAAATTTCTATCTGCCATTCAAAAGAGGGTCAATAGACTCAAAGGAACGCCTGAAAAAGGGCTTATGTTCGTAGATGCTACAATCAACTCTAAACCTACTAAGAGCACCATGGTGGATTCAGGTGCAACCCACAACTTCATATTGGAATAGGAAGCCCGCCGACTGGAATTGACCATCAAGAAGAATACAGGCAAGATGAAGGCCGTCAATTCCGAAGCTCTACCGATTGTGAGAGTTTTTAAAAGAATGTTGTTGAAATTGGGGACGTGGACAGGTAGTGTCGATTTTGTAGTGGTTCGCATGGACGACTTCGACGTTGTATGGGAGATGGAGTTCCTCATCGAGTGTTGAGACTTTCTCTACCTTTAAAAAGATTAGAGACTCGTGCAAGCGCACACGGTCACAAGTAATACTCGGAAGTAATCCAAGGTCGAATCCTCAGGGACTTGTTGCTTTTCAAAATCAAGTAATGCAGTGAAATGGTTCAAATATGCAATTGTGATTTAGGAAGGAAAATGTGATGAAATGTTGTTGTTTCGGGTTTTAACTAACAAGCAATTTAATGAAACTCAACCTCCTTGTCTCCTACCTTAGTTTTGATACAAAACATGGAAAACACACTATGTTGGGAAAATGAACCAGACGCAATTCCTGACTTTTCTTGGGATTTGAGTTCTACTCTTTCATTACCGCTTTTGGTTGCTGCAGAGGCTAGGGTAACCTACAATCATATTCCTATGTGTGATTACAATCGTAGAGAATGTCTACCAACTCATTTGCATTATGAGTCAAAGGGCCTATGCCTAGGACCATGTTTTATGCGCTTATTCCTAAATCACATCCCATATTGGTTTCCTATTATTTTACCTAACTCACCTTTCCCAAGGTTGGGCTTTGGTATATAAATCAAGTTCCCACCGGCCGAATGGGAAAAAGAGGTAAAGAGAAGTTTTTAGAAACCAACCCAAAAAAGTGTCAGGCGCAATCTGGCAAAAATCTCGAGCGTGTTGAAAATCAAATCATTTGACTAAGGCATTCCACAAGGAGGTTGATAACTAATTTAGAACATAATTAAATGAAAGTAAATGCACGAAAACATAAAGAAAGTATTTTTCATTGAATTTAAATGAATAAATAAGCTGTACAAGGAGTTCTAGCTTGACTCTCTTCTCTCTCGAGCGTGGGGGGAGTTGAAACTCGCTAAAGAACTTTAAGATAACAGAATGAACAAAGAATGGAAGTAAGAACTCGAATTAAAAGCACTACGAAAGGTAAAAGCGTGAAAAACGAAGAAATGAACAACTAGAACATGAACATAAACCCTAAAAACGTGTTCTACAACTAGAGAGCATTTAAAAGAAGATGAAATGAAGCTTGGAAGGGATGATTTGCTGAGGGATGGATGACTTCCTTTTATAGCACCATAGGTTGGTTGAAACTCCCCTCCATTTTAGGTGGAAAATGGTTGAGATTCACGTAACCACCTCACTTGGACTGGACTAACGGTTTTGAACATGTGGGAAATGTCATCTTTGCCCTTCATTAATCAAAACGTGTGTTTTGACAAATTGCCCTCCAAAAATGCGCCGGGCGCAATTCTACAAAAAACAGAATTCTGTTATTTTCTTCCAACTTTGACCGCATTTATCTCATATTTTTCCTAAAGTACCAGAGTTTGAATTTTATGCAGAAATAATCTGTGTATGTTCTACTTTAAGAATATCTAGTCCTTTTTGGCAAATAATAATGGGAAATGGGTAAAAAATGTGGTCAAACAGGGCTACTGACACATGTTTCTGCAGTAAAAAGTCAACCCTAGCACACCCCCAAACTTAGCCATTTGCTTGTCCTCAAGCAAAAACAACAACAACAACAAATCTAAAACAATCAACATGCTAGAAATATGAATGATTAACAATCCAAATGTTCTAAGTAAATGAATTATATAAGTCTCAGGAAAGGCTCCACAAGCTAAACGTCCTAACTTTACTCTCAAGCCAACAAACCATAGATCATCCTCTGTTTTGAAAATAAAAACGATTCTAAATCTTCTTCTTTTCTAAAACACAAAACTCTTTCCAGGGGCTAAACCTCCAGTAAAGAATGCTTATCAAATGGCTCCACCTGAGCTAGTTGAACTCCGGAAACAACTGGACGAGTTGTTAAATGCTGGGTTCATCTGCCCAGCTAAAACTCCTTTTGGAGCCCCAATGCTGTTTCAGAAGAAGAAGGATGGGGCGTTGCGTCAGTGCATTGACTATAGAGTCCTCAACAAAGCCACAGTTAGCAACAAGTACCCTATCTCAATCATAACCGACTTGTTTGACCAATTACATGGAGTTAAATACTTCACGAAATTGGATCTCAGGTTGGGCTACTACCAAGTGCGTATTGCAAAAGGTGACGAGCCTAAGACTACTTGTGTAACGAGGTATGGGGCCTTCGAATTCCTCGTGATGCCCTTTGGATTAACGAATGCCCCTGCCACGTTTTGTACGATGATGAATCAGGTCTTTCACGAATACCTCGATCAGTTTGTGGTAGTCTATCTGGACGACATAGTGGTATACAGTCTGACGCTAAAGGAGCACCAGATCCACCTCAGATTGGTCTTCGACAAACTAAGGCAGAATCAGTTATACGTGAAGAAAACAATGTGTGTTCCCACAAAAGTGGATCACGTTCCTTGGCCACGTGATCGAACAGGGGCAAATCGGTATGGACATAGATAAAGTAAAGGCGATCCAAGAATGGAGAGTCCCTACCTCTGTGATCGAGTTGCGCTCCTTTTTAGGGCTGGCTAACTATTACCGTCGATTTATCGAAGAATTCTCAAGGCGAGCCACCCCAATGACAATATTACTGAAGAAAGGAATGACCTGGATGTGGTCAAAGGAAAGTCAGGACACCTTCGAAGATCTAAAGGCGGCCATGTTGAAAGGCTCAGTACTTGGGCTAGCCAACGTGACGAGACCGTTCAAAGTAGAAACGGATGCCTCAGACTACGCTTTAGGTGGCGTTCTTCTCCAAGATGGCCACCCCATTTGTAACGCCCCGCATTACTCAGGTTAGCTTGCCTCGAGTTCCGGGAAATTTTTATAACAAAATAGATTTTATTTATTTATTTATTTCATTTTATTTTGTTTAATTCATCAGTTATCTTTATTTAATTTATGTGTGGCATCTCGGCTATTGTGTATTACTACAGATTTAGTGGTGAGTTAGTCGCGTGTAGTTATTTATCAAATTATGGTTTAGTACGGATTCCGCTTTGTGACACTTGTTTTGGGCCATTGGGCCAATTACGAAATTATATTATTGGCTTGTTTTAACAAGGAGGGGTTGGGTAAGTGGGCCTTAAACAAAAGGAAAAGAACCCAAGCCCAAAGGAGTTAAAAGTTAAAAAAAAAAAAAACCCTAGCCCTTGTTCTTTTCCTCTTCTTCTTCCTCCCTTTCCCTTTCTTGTTGAAGCCGCCGGCCACCCCTACTCGGATTCTTCTTCTCCGGCGAGCAGCTCCGTTCAGGCGACGCGACGAACAGCGGCGACATCGGAGCAGTAGGTGCGGCGTCGGGACAGCAGCACGACAGCAGCAGCAGGCGGCGTCGGGCAGCAGCAGGCGGCGGTGCGTGGTCTCGGGCAGCAGCAGGTGCGGCGGCGGCGGCGCGTGGTGGCTGTTCACGGTGTTTTCCCTCGATCCGACAAACTCCAACGACTCGAATAGCTTAGATCCGGGAAGCCCGGTAATTTTCTTTGACCCACCCTTGTTCGAAGTTAGATTTGGATTACCCACACCTAAACGAAATCGATTTGGAATACCCACACCTAAGCGAAATTGTTTTGTAGTAACGGACATCAAATCGAAGCCGTTGGAGGTCATTTTGGGCGTTTTTTGCTGCTGTAAAAACGTGGACAGCAGTGTTTTGGGTGGTGTCCGGTGATTATCTTCATCCGTTCGAAGCTCGATTTACGCTACCCACCCCTTTGCAAGCTAGATCTAATTTACCCACACCTACACGAAGTCGTTTTGCGGTAATGAGACCTTTTGAACCCTCTTAGAGTTGTTTTCGAAGGCTGAACAGTATATTTATATTGCTGTATTTTTCTGTTTTGTGCGTAGGTGTGAGTTCGACGCAAACTTAAGGACGTGGTTGTGTAAGTAGCACCAGGGGCGAGTGCATGCGTTATTTAGCGTTAACGGAATGGTTTTGATACTGATTTTTAGCTAAAATAATTTAATTGAGCATGTAGGGATTGTTAGTTTTGATTTGTGAACTTCTAGTGATTTTGTTGCCGTCTTTCTATTGTTGAACATTTATGAGGAAACATGCTTTCTATTCTTATTGTTGGAGGTGACTAGTAGATTCTGAATTGTTGTGGTTAAAAGTAACCGGCTCATGACGTTTTGCAAACATGTTGTAAATGAAATGCTCGCGTTGTTAAAGTGATAATTAGTTTATATTGTTTTAGTTGTGAGCTGCTGGGTGGTGACTTGTTTATTACAAAGAAAAGCATGCTTGTGAACTGTGCAGTGAATTGGAATGTGGGAAATATACTTGTAGGTGGTCTTGGGAGGGCTAGTGAAGTGGTGAAGGGTGAAGGGTGAAGGGACAGGTTGGCAGTCTGTTAAACTATGGGTGGTCTGATCTGAAAATGCATATAAATCGCTTGGAGGTTCAAAGCCTTGAGTAGTTGCCTTGGGAATAAATGACAAGGCCGAACGTTAAATTTCTGTAAATGAGTATTAGGGTCTTGGGGATAAATGTCAAGGACCAATACGCTGGGAAGTCATCGGTACCTTGGGGATAAACGGCAAGGACCGGTGCACAGTTCAGGCCTTGGGAATAAATGGCAAGGCCGAACATCAAGTTTCTGTAGAAGAGTATTGAGGCCTTGGGGATAAATGTCAAGGGTCAATGCGACTCGAGGAGTTAGGCTTGAAGGACTAAAGTAGAGTGGTGCTTGCGAAGTAGTGGTGCTAGGCCTTGGGAATAAATGACAAGGTCGAACATCAAGTACTGTAAAAGGAGAGGGGGGGACGGTATCTTGGGAATAAATGTCAAGAGTCGTCATGCCTCGAAAAGTTAAACGGGGAGTATCACATGGGGGTGTAGAGGGAGGTTTAGTACTGTGGGACAATGGCTAGTGAATCATTGGTTGTAGTCTTGGTAGTTCCGACGCATGGTTGTTGTATGTAAATGTCAAGTTATTGTTTTTTTTTATCTCTCGCTGTCTATTTAATTGTCTTGCTATCGTTTTATTTTATATGCCGTGACTGTGAACATGGTTTTGTGTTAGTTAGGAAGGGCTACTTACGGAGTACCTTATGTACTCACCCCCCCTTTTTATCCTTATTTGTTTTCAGATGTGAACAGGGTCGACTGCGGTGATGACGTGGAGAGGGCTTGACCGAGGAGGGATCACTAGTCGAGTTAGTGAGGATAGAGGGAAGGGTCGTTTTGTAGGAGTAGCGTTTGGATTTATTTTATGGCTAGGTGTGGACCCGATGAGCGATTTTGTTTTCTTTACAACTTCTTTTATTTTTTTTGTGGATGTTATTGTTAAACGCGTCACTGGTGACGTTGGAGTTTAGGTGTACGCTTGTTTTATTTATTTAAGAATTTAGCCACTGAGGCAGGTATGAGATGTTTTTTTTATTGCCCACGGAGAGCGAAGTTTCGGCAGTTTATAAAATTGATATTTTTGGTGGAATTATGGGAGTCGAAGCTTTATTTTATTTAAATTATTTCCGGGGAGTTGGTTATGTCGTGTTTAGAGTTAAGGCTAGACAGGTGGATTATTTAGCATTACCTAGGATGGTATATAACATCCTGGGGAGTTACAGTTGGTATCAGAGCCGAAACGTTCCTGTAGACTGAGTTAGTAACTAGCATACTTAGGAGTAGTGATCTGGGTCGACCTCCTTGTCATCACCAGGAACGCTTCATGCTTGTCCTTGAGAGCTTATACATTCCCCATGATTTACTTGTGCGCTGAATTTTTTTTCTTTCATCAGTTTTTGTTGCCGCTCTGTTTCGCTAGGTATAGAGTGTTCACTAAGCGTACCAAATAGAATGTAGTGGACCTTTTACTATTATGGGAGTTTCGACTGCCACATTCCTGTTAGTCTATGCGTGGAGTATCGTGCTAACATCTTACTGAAATTTTGTGCCGTTCTTCCAGACAATGCCTCCCCGTCGTAGTATGAGATTGCGAGCTGACGCCGACCCCGCTCCCGGAGGTGAGAACGGAGCGGATCCACCGCCCCCTCCTGTTGGGAATCAGGCAGGAGTAGTCCCTCCATTTCCTCCACCAGCAGCAGCTCAAGAGCGGGCAGATCCTCCAGTTCCCCCAGCAGTTCCTCAGGTGAACCCCCAATTGGTGTTGCTTGTGGAGGCATTGCAAGCAGTGATCAATAACGCAGCAGGGGTGGGCGGAGTCCAAGCTCCGCCACCCCAACACCTTCATACTCCGCAGAGCGAGGCTCGCTTCATCAAGGATTTCAAGCGTTACGAACCCCCAACATTTGACAGTGAGAGTGAAAGAGCGACTGCAGCGGAAGAGTGGATCAGAGAGTTGGAAGCCCTTTACGCGTATCTTGGTTGCGAGGACCAATTCAAGGTGAAGGGTGCGGTTTTTATGTTGAGGGGCGAGGCCCTGAACTGGTGGGACTCAATAGCAGCGGCAGAGGATCATGCAAATGTACCAATTCCGTGGGCGAGGTTCAAGGACTTGTTGTACGACTACTACTATCCAGAGACTGTGAAAGACATGAAGGAGGCGGAATTCCTGCATCTAGTCCAAGGAACCTTATCGGTGGCACAATATGAGAGGAAGTTCGCGGAACTCTCCCGTTTCGCTCTAGAGTTGATTCCCACTGAGGCATTGAAGATCAAGAGGTTTGTTAAAGGCTTGCGCAAGGGAATCAGAGGCCCGGTGGACCTCCAGCGACCCACCACCTATGCTGAAGCGGTTAGGGGCGCCTTGGTTATGGATAAGGATGTCTCCAACAAGGCCTCACCCCTGCCAGAGGTCGGATCATCTTCAGGTGTGAAAAGGAAGTTCCCTCCGACTTATGCCGACCCGGTATTGAGAGCACCCCAGCGCCAGGCTCAGCACCAGGACATGCCGCCAGTATGCCCCACCTGCCAGAAAAGACATACGGGGCAGTGCTGGACGGGAAGTAAGGGTTGTTTCAGGTGCGGAAGAGAGAGGCATTTTGCAAGGGAATGTCCCATGTCGGCCGTAAATACACAGAGGTTAGGCCAGAGGATTTCCCCATCAGTTTCGACGCAGGGAAATAACCAAAGGGCTCGTGTCTTCGCACTTACTCGCAAGGAAGCGGCGGATGCCGAAACCGTGGTCACAGGTATTTCTTCTCATTTTTTTGGGTGTGTGTGAGTTTATGTCCTTATCTTTGCATTGTGATCCAGGTACTGTCTTAGTCCATGATGTGCCTGCGTATGTATTGTTTGATTCGGGGTCGAGCCACACTTTCATCTCTTCTGCGTTTGTTCGTCAGGCAACCTCGAATTAGAGCCGTTAGGGTTTTTGTTGTCGGTTTCTACACCATCAGGGTCAGTTTTGATTGGTAGTCAAAAGGTGAGGGCAGGTGAGTTATCTTTTGATAATTAGACGCTAAGGGCAAGATTGATCCAGCTGGACATGCAAGATTTTGACGTTATTTTGGGCATGGATTGGCTAGCTACCAACCAAGCCAACATTAATTGCTCGAGAAGAGAAGTCTCGTTCCAACTACCTTCGGCTCCGAATTTTACATTTAAAGGAGTTACGGGTAGAGTCCCAAGGACAGTATCGGCGTTAAAGGCAAAACGCCTGTTACAGAATGGAGCTTGGGGATATTTGGCCAACGTCGTCGACATTAGTAAGACTCCACCTAGTATCGACTCCGTTCACGTGGTCAGAGAGTTCCCAGACGTGTTCCCCGATGACCTTCCGGGGCTATCCCCTGTTCGTGAACTGGATTTTTGCATCGACTTACCACCCGAGACAGCCCCCATTTCAAAGGCACTGTACCGCATGGCTCCAACGGAACTTAAGGAGCTTAAGGCTCAGCTGGAAGAGCTCTTAGACAAAGGCTTCATTCGCCCGAGCGTGTCTCCTTGAGGTGCTCCCGTGCTGTTTGTGAAAAAGAAAGATGGATTTATGCGACTTTGTGTTGATTACCGGGAACTGAACAAGGTGCACCTTCCTTTTCGGTGGCTCAATCGTAAGAACTCCAAAGTTAAGCGTGCTTGGCTTGGAGCAATCTTAGGTTGGGTGACCTCCTAGTTGCTTTACTAGGAAGCATGTGAGTGAGGACAAAGTATGCTGAAAGGACTCGTGTTGGTCTGTAGGGGCAGTCTATGCTCTTCTAAGTGGCTTAGAACTTGACGGTGGCACAGCCAGGTTGTAGGGGAATGCCGGGGCAGAGAGGTGCCGAAACCGGATTCCGAATCCTGGGCCTGGGGCGTTACAGATTGTATCAGAGCGGAACCTCTCCCAGTAAGATGTGGTTCGGGGACGAACCAAGGTGGAAGCTGGTGGGCATGTGACGCCCGAGAGGAGGGGTACATGAATGAACCGATACCACATCCGAATGAGAGGGATCTTGAGATTATTGAAGAATGGTCAAGAAAGGGTTAAAAAGAATTGATAGTCACTACCTATACCAACAAGGTGCACCTTCCTTTTCGGTGGCTCAATCGTAAGAACTCCAAAGTTAAGCGTGCTTGGCTTGGAGTAATCTTAGGTTCAAAGTATGCTGGAAGGACTCGTGTTGGTCTGTAGGGGCAGTCTATGCTCTTCTAAGTGGCTTAGAACTTGACGGTGGCGCAGCCAGGTCGCAGGGGAATGCCGGGGAAGAGAGGTGCCGAAACTGGATTCCGAATCCTGGGCCTGGGGCGTTACACCATTGCTTATGAAAGTCGTAAGCTGAACGACATTATACCGTATCTGAGAAAGAAATGCTAGTGGTCGTTCATTGCCTCAGGTCCTGGAGGTAGTACGGTCCTGTGCATGTTAGCCCACATCCACGCCAGCAAGGTGGACGGGTCGATCAGCGACCTCATTAGAGAATATCTCCAAAGAGACCCCTCCGCTCGAACTGTGGTCGAGCTGGCTAAGACTGGGAAGACCTGCCAGTTCTGGGTCGAAGAGGACTTATTATTTGTAAAAGGAAACAAACTGTATGTGCCAAGAACGGGAGACTTGAGAAAGAAGCTCCTATACGAGTGTCACGATACTCTATAGGCTGGCCACTCTAGGTAGCAACGGACTTATGCTTTGTTGAAAAAGGGATACTTCTGGCCTAATATGCGTGAGGATGTGATGTAATACACGAAGACCTGTCTTACCTGTTAGCAAGATAAGGTAGAGAGGACGAAAGTAGCAGGGTTGCTTGAACCGCTACCGATTCCTACGAGGCCGTGGGAGAGTGTAACGCTCGACTTCATCTCCCACTTGCCCAAGGTAGGGGAACACGAAGCCATTCTTGTGGTTATTGATTGATTTTCCAAGTATACAACTTTCATTCCGACTCCCAAGACGTTGTCCACCGAGCTGACGACATAATTATTCTTGAAACATATAGTAAAGCTATGAGGAGTTCCGACGAGCATCATTAGCGATAGAGATGGTTGATTTACAGGGACTTTCTAGACTGAACTTTTTTCTATTATGGGTTCAAGCCTTAACATTTCCTTGAGTTATCACCCACCGACCGATGGTCTGACAGAAAAATTCAACAGCATGCTCGAGGAATACCTGCGTCACTTCGTCAATGCCAGACAAAGAAATTGAGTCCAGCTGTTAGATGTGGCTCAATTCTGTTTCCACGGCCAGACGAGCTCTTTAATAGGGAAGAGTTCCTTTGAGATTGTGTGCGGAAGACAACTGTCAATGCCGCATATCCTCGACCACCCATATGCTGGGAAAAGTCCTCAAGCCCACAACTTCACAAAGGAATGGAAGCAGACGACAGAAATTGCTCGAGCATATTTGGAAAAAGCTTCCAAGCACATGAAGAAATGGGTCGACCGCAAGCGAAGCCCTCTCGAGTTTCGAGCAGGTAACAAAGTTCTTATCAAGCTGAAGCCAGAACAGATTCGTTTCCAAGGGCGCAAAGATCAGAGACTCGTGAGAACGTACGAAAGACCAGTAGAAGTTGTAAAGATCCACCCGGTAATCCATGTGAGCAATTTAAAGCCTTATCACCTCGACCTTGAGGATGATGGACTCAATGCCATAGTGCAGCCCGCCATTGACTAAAAGCTGAAGGAATACAAGGAAGCAGAAGAGATCCTTGCAGAGAGAATCAGAAAGGTGGGGAGACCCGTTCGCAGAGTTCGGGAATTCCTCGTCAAATGGAAAGACTTACCTGATGCAGAGATCAGCTGAGAACGAGAAGAAGACCTTGAAGCCTGGAAGACGAATATCGAGGACTTCAAGCTGTAGTAGTTGACAGGGACGTCAACCGTTTAAGTGGGGGAGAATGTTGTGGGCATGCTTGTCTAGGGTGTGTTCCCCATGGCCGTATGTCCAAATCATCCTCACCACTCACTTTACTTTCATGTCTTTAAAGCTTTCTAGTGTAGTTTGTTTGTATCGTGTTTTTGGGGTTGTAGATGGAATTTAGCCGAGCAGCTTTGGAACTAGGTGTGTATTGGTAAGGTATAGAAGCACGCCAAATTTCAAGCCAATCGGAGTTCACACGGGCCCTCTAGGCCACCGAGTGACTCTTCGCCACTTTGCATGTCTACACCTGCCACACCAAAAATGCCTTATAATGTACCTTAGAGGGGACCAAGTAGTCACCAAACCTCTTCCCGACCAAGTGTTGTATACTTTCTTGCAATCAAAGCTTTCTTGCATCCAATGTTTACAATGTTTGTTTTAAAGATAATTTCAATTGTTTTTCTCTCTCACGTTTTCCAAAACTAATTTTCTCGTAAAACGTGACCGGAGGCTAGACCAACGACCGAGATTCCCCGCAACTTACAATTTTTCTCGGTTGACTTAAAAAGGTGCGATTGTGACACTTGGCACACACGTGCCACCACCAAGGCCGCACAACTCTCCTCTGTGCGAAGTGAGTGCGACTCAATTGGCCGCGGTGACCCTTCTCAACGCAAGGAGCGCGACCTCCATGTAATCCTTTCTCCGTGTAAAGCGAGTGCGACCCAAGCGGCACGACGCCCCTTCTCCATGCAAGGGAGCGCGACTGTCCTTTGTGGTCATCGCAACCACCTTGGTTAGAGTATGAAGCATATGCCACCATGGCAGCCTACTACCCTACACATCTTCGTGCCATACCCAGCGTGGTGCGCATGCCTCCACCGTAGACATCTTAGCCTAGCCATATTGCTTGAAAGGAAATAAATCTTCCTCCTCCCCCTTGAACCTATAAATACGAAGATCCCAATCAAATTGAAGTAGAACGACAACATAACTCATTACATTTATATGCAATTTTTTCTCTCTTCCCATCAGTTCTTACACTGACTTAAGCATCAGAGTGTATGTCGGCACCTAGCGAGCATTAGCTCACATTTTCTTTGTGCATATCATCTTCGATCCAGCCGTTCGAGTCAAGAATTCGTCTTTTCCCTATTAACAACCCATTGGGTCAAATTCGGATCACCCGGTTTAATTGACCTCGACATTTTATGCATCATCAAAAGCCAAACTCATTTATTTCAATTACCCTGAAGCAGAAATTTGAGAATATGGAACTCCCAAAACAGATGAACATCACTTCCAAGTTCCAAAAACTACATGACCTAGAAAAATTAAAATTAAGAGAAAAGAAGGAGGATTCAAGAAGTTCCTAATAATTTAGGGCCTGTTTGGTAACGTTTTCATTTCTTATTTCTCATTTTAATTTTATTAGAAACCTTAACCACTTTGGAACTAATTATGTTTCTTATTTTTCATTTTTGTTTTTGGAAATAATCAAAATAAGTTTCTTGTTTCTTGTTTCCATTTCAGCTTTGTTACAAAACATAAATATAAAAATATTATTTGCTTATCCTTAAATTCATGGGTGTTGGGGTCATACAATTCTATTTTTGTGTATTAAAAAGAGGAAAGAGAAACAAAAAACGGGAACGTTACCAAATGGGCCCTTAAGAACTGAGAGGCTGATTGAGGTTAAAAGAAGTTCCTGGTAATTTAAGGAAAATAATTTTTTTCTCTATATAATCTGCAAGTTTTTTTATCTTTTTGTTCGATAGGATTGACATGAATGGAGGCAGCGAAGCTCCATCCCATATAGTAAGATTCATTCCATTTTTTTTTCTTAATTTAGAGTTTAATTTTTACAATTACAAATTGAGAGGATGCAATTTTTTTACTTGTGAAAGTTTAGGGATTTAATATTTACTATTGAAAGTTCAGGGGTCTAATCTTGTTAAAAGTTTTTAACGAGAAAACTTGATCAGCATTAAATTATTTTTTACTAATAGGCAGGCTATTTCTATGTATGAAGTAGTTATTAAATGATATGTCTATATGTCAAAATATATTAAGAAAACAATAATTTATTGTCCATATGTCCAATTTTTTTTGTCAAAATGAGCATAGTTCGGTGGTAATTTACATATATCTCTGACCAAGAGGTTGTGAGTTTGACTTTGGACATTTTTTTACCTATTTAACTTTGTGGCTAGTTCATGTACTTTTATAGCTGATTTGATCATTTTGCTACTAACTTGCACTTTTTACCTGTTTAATTTTTTAGGCTAGGTTCATCCATTTCATAGTTGAGTAGTTTGAGCATCTACGATTTTATTTCAAGTATTCTATTTGTTGGACGCTATTGACCGCCTACCATGTGTCAAACAATTAAGGAGACAAGTCAATCTAAAACAACCATGAATTTCATCCAAGTTTCACCAGTTTTGAGTGTAACATCTGAGCCGACCCCATTCGTCACTTTATCGGCTGACCTAATATAGGTACGAGCCGACCAGTCCAAAGATAACCACAGGTGTGTAAACAACAACGTGCGATTCTCGACAACACGCTGCATTTTGCAGGCGATCGGACGACCGTTATGCCATTGTTGGAAGCCCTATCGGAAATTATCCTAATACATAGGGATACCTGCCCTTTATCCAAGGTACATGAATCCATTTGCAGTTTGAGCATGCCTAGATCGGACTATGACTGACTTGCTCGTCGGAGCATTAGCCTTGTTTCGCAGGTTCTTCGGGAGTACAAGATCTTCAGGACTACAAGTGAGATCGTCCCTCTAGTTCCAATCTACAAGGATTCCAAGCTTGGTCTTTTTTTTAATCAAACATGTTGATTGGTCCATCAATAATTTGTAATTACTTAAAATAATATATTAAATTTTAATTATATTCCAGTTTAGGAGATGAAAGTAAAAATCTCTTGGATTAAGGTAAGTATAAAGATAAAAATTTATAAGTAACATTCAATTATCCTCAACTTTCAATTTCATCACACTGGGACTTTAAATTTTGATAAATGCTGTAATTTTTATATTCTATTAGGTTTTTGCACTATTACAAATAAGCTTTTTATTATGCAAAAAAGTATAAGCAAAAGTCTAAAAAACATTGGGAAAATATTTTTCTGACAAAAAAAATTTTTAATCGAGACATTCATCAACATAGGACTATCGGCAGAACTCCATATCGATGACAAAAAGCGAAGCGACAACATAGATAGTCTATTGCCAACATTCGACGCTTTTTAAAGCATTAGAAAATACTGTCCATGCTAACACTTTTTAAAGCATCCGAATAGATGGTTTTCACCGACGCTTTTCAAAGCAACGACATAGGTAGCCTTTCTCGATGCTTTTAAAAAGCCTCGAGAAAAGTTGATGTGATCATATTCGAGTAAGAGATCCAAGAATCAACCTACGTCAGTAAAGAGGAAGATAAAGATGGGAAGCTCCCTAAAAGGAGGATGAATTTCAAGGAAGATGCAAGAAAAATGCTACGATCGAGAACAGGCCCACCGCATGTACATTAAACCTCACAAGGCGACGCCCTCCGCGCGCACGACATCGCCTCCTACTGTAAGCGCCATCGTGTGCCCACGCACGACAACACCCGCGTGCACGCTCAACGCGCTCATGCCTCAGCGCGCGTAACTACGCAGTCGCACGCCCCGCGTGCGCCCCTCCATACGCCAGCGCATATTACTACACGCCCACCTGGCAGCGCGTCCGCTAGCCGCCTACCATGCTAGTGGCCGCACACCTATGCCATGCTAATCTCGTAAGTGGCTAGAACCTGCCATTGCGCGCGTGCCGCCTGACTGTCGTCAACACCCTACCAGCACGCCCGCTTGATGCTAGTGCTCAACGCCCTTGACCGCACGCCCGCTAGCAGACATGCCGCCCAGCACCAAACATATTGGAATTATCATTTTGAATAGAAAATTGAGTGTTATCTCAACCCCTTTGCAGTGTGCAAAACCCCTCCCAAATATCGAATTCCTTTGTGTGGTTGAACTTAGGTTTTCATATTTACCCCTCGGGAGCATGCTTGTTTGATTGGTCATCAAACTCGTGGAGTGTTTCTGGCCTCGAGCATAGTGAGTATTGTGTCTGCTCAAGGTAACGACTGTAAAGGTAATCCCTCCAACTCTTAGCCTTTCGAGTTGAACCATCTATACAATTGGATTCAAGTGGCCTGTGGCTCGAGTAGCTCAATACGCTTGGATTGTCACGTATCAAAAGTGGTTTTTTATTTTTTTAAATTAATATATACATAAAATTTAGATGCACTCAAATAGTCTTTCTCGACACTCATTATCAGAACCTAAATAGTATTGACGATGTTATTTTAACATGAAAATAATACGATAAAAGTTAGGGGTGTTCATGGGTTGGGTGGGTCGGATTAGAGGGATATTTTGGACCAATCTAGAATTTCGAGTTGATTAAGTCTGTTACCCAACGGACCGAAAAAAAGTTTGCAACCCAACCGAACCCTTATATTTTTGGGTTGAGTTGGGTTGCTAAGGAATTTTGTGCAGGAAGGAAGATGAGAGTTGAGAGATGGAAAACGATAGGGGACGAGAGATGAGGGAGGTGAGGTTTATGGGTATGGAGGTGAGATACGAGGGGGTGGAGAGAGGGAGATGGGGAGGAGAAATTAAAGCAGAACACTATTACCAAAAAAGGACTACATTCCAAAAGTTCGGTTTCACTGCTAAAGAGATAAGGGAGGATGGTTAATTGAAGCAGAACACCGTGCGATAGAGATTGATAGGGGAGGTGAAAAACCAGCCATGAAAGCCTACAAATATGCAAATCTAAAGGCAAAGAAAAACCAAAAAACCAAAAAAAAAAAAAACAAGCAGAAAAGCCAACCATGGAGACCCTGCAATCCATGTTGTCGTCTGCTATAGCCATGCAAGTTGTTGGAGAAGAGTAGGATGGAAAATAGAGACGAGGGAGGGAGAGAACGAGCGTAAGGAGACAGAGAGAAAGAAGGGAAGGAGATGACTATGAGGGAGGTGTTGCGTCCACACAATCGTGTTGGATACACGTGCAAGTATACACGATATATGCTGATTGTAGTACGAAACGAGGTCAAATCCACAGGGACTTAGAAAAATATCTAAATTATGCTTGAAGATACCAAAAGTAAAAAAATAATAAAATATAGATGATCGTGTCGAAAATAAAGAACAATATCTTAACAAAGCAATAAACGATCTCATCAGTGTGCACACTTTAAAATGTTGACAACAAGAAGAAGCTATAACACAGAATAGCGGAAATGGGGGAGTAAACATATATGAAGAAGCGGGGGAGACATAACATGCTTTCACTAAATCTCAACCTACAGTCTAACACGAAATCGTTCATTAGTGCTCAACTCGACATGGTTCCCTTCTGAGACACCCAAACATGAATACCCACAACTCCCACTGCTAAATATCCAAGCAATAAAAATGAGTTCTAAGCATGATTAGGATACCTCATTCCTGAGTATCCACGACCCCTACTAGAAAAAAGTAGCTAATCACAAATAGAGCAAGTCAACAACTGTTAGCCCTCCCAGGTCACATATAAGCTAACATACAAAACAGGGTGGCCAACAATGCCCAGTAAGGATTAACAAATAAGCACAACTTTATTTGATAAAAAAGAAAATCAGCTAGAGTTTCAGTTGTTCATTAGTATAGCATGTAAATCTCCCCCACAATGGGGTTTAGCTCATGAAGGAAGAAGAAAATACAATAGGTAAAGAAAGGTTACAACTCTTTTCAAGAAAAGAGAAGAAAACTGAGAATGAAGGTGACAGCTCGAAGAAGCAGTCGAATATCCTCCTTTGTTGTCAGCACTTCCCCGAAAAATGGTGAGAGATACTTATTCCTTGTCTTTTCCAACACTAAACAAATGTCTCTATTGAGATCTGTGTTTGTCGGCTATATCAAAATATCCGTTTTATATCGTGTCCCAATTTGAAGGCACCCGACTGGAGATTGTACGGGCATGGTAACTTGTCCCGTGTCTAGGATAGTTACTACGTTGTAAATCCATGTCCAGCTATTCTTCGCTCCATCTCTCTTTTGTTCTGCGTTGAACATGCTTCATCTACTATTTTCTAGGCTCAACGCTTTCTTCATGTCTTGTCTTC